>NC_084598.1:38951653-39269986 GCF_033807715.1 Cololabis saira
CCTTCTTCTCTTCCTCCCTTCTTTCCTCCCTTCCTTCCTTCTTCTCTTCCTTCCTTCATCCCTTCCTTCCTTCTTCTCTTCCTTCCTTCCTTCTTCTCTTCCTTCCTTCATTCCTTCTTCTCTTCCTTCCTTCCTTCCTTCCTTCTTTCCTCCCTTCCTTCCTTCTTCTCTTCCTTCCTTCCTTCTTCTCTTCCTTCCTTCCTTCTTTCCTCCCTTCCTTCCTTCTTCTCTTCCTTCCTTCTTTCCTCCCTTCCTTCCTTCTTCTCTTCCTTCCTTCCTTCCTTCCTTCCTTCTTCCCTTCCTTCCTTCTTCTCTTCCTTCCTTCCTTCCTTCCTCCCTTCCTTCCTTCTTCCCTTCCTTCCTTCTTCTCTTCCTTCCTTCCTTCTTCTCTTCCTTCCTCCCTTCCTTCCTTCTTCCCTTCCTTCCTTCTTCTCTTCCTTGTTTTCTCACTTCCTCCCTTCCTTCTTTTTTCCCTTCCTTCCTTCCTTCCTTCCTTCCTTCCTTCCTTCCTTCCTTCTTCTCTTCCTCCCTTCTTTCCTCCCTTCCTTCCTTCTTCCCTTCCTTCCTTCTTCTCTTCCTTGTTTTCTCACTTCCTCCCTTCCTTCTTTTTTCCCTTCCTTCCTTCCTTCCTTCCTTCCTTCCTTCCTTCCTTCCTTCCTTCCTTCCTTCCTTCCTTCCTTCCTTCCTTCCTTCATCCCTTCCTTCCTTCTTCTCTTCCTTCCTTCCTTCTTCTCTTCCTTCCTTCCTTCTTTCCTCCCTTCCTTCCTTCTTCTCTTCCTTCCTTCCTTCCTTCTTCTCTTCCTTCCTTCCTTCTTTCCTCCCTTCCTTCCTTCTTCTCTTCCTTCCTTCTTTCCTCCCTTCCTTCCTTCTTCTCTTCCTTCCTTCCTTCCTTCCTTCTTCCCTTCCTTCCTTCTTCTCTTCCTTCCTTCCTTCCTTCCTCCCTTCCTTCCTTCTTCCCTTCCTTCCTTCCTTCTTCTCTTCCTTCCTTCCTTCTTCTCTTCCTTCCTCCCTTCCTTCCTTCTTCCCTTCCTTCCTTCTTCTCTTCCTTCCTTCCTTCTTCTCTTCCTTCCTTCCTTCCTTCCTTCTTGTCTTCCTCCCTTCCATCCTTCTTTCCTCCCCTCGTACATTCTTTCCTTGTTTTCTCCCTTCCTTCCTTCCTTCTTTCCTTCCTTACTTCCTCCCTTCCTTCCTTCCATCTTTTCTCCCTTCCTTCATTCCTTATTTTCTCCCGTCACCCTCCCTTGACCCGAAGACAGCACAAGGGTTAAAGTGGATTTTAGTTGTTTCTCCTGAAATCCTGTGTTTGGTTTTCCATTGAAGATGTTGCTGGGTATGAAGGCCAAACAACACTACATGACATTGTTCAACAACTTTATAGTTTCAGACGAAGATATAACCCTAATAGGAGCTTTGATTTTATTTTTAGATAAAACAGGCTTTTTCTTGTACCTAGTACTTGTACAGTACCAATGGTACCTAGTCACTCTCCATAATTCCCTCTCTAAGAGCATTGCTTATATCTTCCTTTCTTGACATTTTGGAAACAAAAAAAAACAATGGACGAAGCGTTAAGGTTCGTGACCCATTGATTTCTGAAGAGCAGTTTTGAAGCCTCCTTTTCTCTGCACGAGGGCCAACCATGTTGCTCAGGAAGCCAACAGACTTTTGTAGCAGAATGCACTATTTAACACATTGGGGAAATCAAAAATTACTGTTCTGTTTTCCATTCATACATTTACTGCTTGACATAAACTCTCCTGGCGTGGTACAAAGTCAAATTCACCACCCTCAGAGTTGTCACGGGTGTGAAATCGAACAATAGAGACAAAAACGTTTTATTGAATCAGTAGATATGTTTATTTCTGCTCTACAGCTGGACATTTTAACATGAGTTCTTGGTGGTAGTAGCAAAGATCAAGATTACTGTTGCAGCAACACATCATCAGTGGGGTAAAACTAACCTGTCTCACAACGGTCAGTGGAGATCGACTCGCATTAGCAGCCAGTCTCAAGCGACCAGTCGAGGAACTGCAACACATTTTAGTTCCACTTAAGACCTAGATTGTTGGTGCTTGCTCCAAACTGCCAAAACAATTGCATCTATAGAAGTCTGCCTAATTGTTTTGATCAGTTCTTCAAAAGTTGATGATTAGCAGCATTATTAGAGCATTAGTACAACATTTTTTATGTCATCATATTAATATTTTGTGTCGTAAATTGCATAATGATTTGAGAGATGGATAACTATGCAGCTAAAACAGTCTCATAATTCGCAAATGCACACACCGTTTCACAAATGCACAGGACAAAATTCACAAATGCACACACTGATTCGCAAATGCACACACCATTTCACAAATGCACAGGACAAGTTTCACAAATGCACACACCGATTCGCAAATGCACACACCTATTCGCAAATGCACACACCATTTCACAAATGCACAGGACAAGTTTCACAAATGCACAGAACAATTCCTGAAAAATTCCCTAAAAATGTTTGTAAATCAGGTTATATTTGTGTGCGCATCAAAAATACATTTGTATATCTTGTCTTACGCACATGTGAGTTGTTCTGTGCATTTGTGAAACTTGTCCTGTGCATTTGTGAAACGGTGTGTGTGCATTTGCGGAACGGTGTGTGCATTTGCGAATTATGAGACTGTTCTAGCTCCATAGATAACTGGTAATCCATCATCATGACCACCTCTTAGTCTAAGTTTTAAATGAAGAGTCCATAATTAATTGGGATATATCCAAGACAAGCCACAGGACCATGAGAATATAGTCAAATAGCAACTGTGTGCAGCAATATAATAATCTAATAAGGTAGAAGTGTATATTTCAAAGATAAGGGGCCCTGGCATTGAGCCTTGGGGCACTCCTGCAGAGAAACGATGTGAATTTTTGTCCTTGCCATGACTCACTGAAAGAAGAAATACTACAGTTCAGACAGTCTCCTTAACATGATATACCCTTTTCAGATGGTACAGATGCTCGGATGCAGGGATTTGATGTTTAAAGATCTTCCTCCGCAGGATTATAACCCAGATCTGCTGAGGCGCAGCTCTAGCTGCTTTTACAGCTTTTACAGCCTCAATCACAGACGGCAGAGCTTTTTCAGTAGAGTGGGTTGGATCAAGAAGCTTGTTCCGTCAACGGAAATTGGATACCATTTTCAGAACTTCATTTCCAGTAGCCTTAAACAGGAACGGACAGCAGAGAAAATGCATGATTGCTCTCAATTTAACCAGAGTTGAGGAAAGCTGCTTTTTTTCTTTTTCTTTTAGCAGAAGTGGCACCCAAGACTCAAATTCTTTTGGAAATGTGCCAAAGTCAAGTTAAGCAATTATGGGATTTCTGGTGAAATAGTAGGAAATATGCCGTGTTTGAGGTTAGTCAGAAGTCATGCCCTGCAACCCTCCGTGTTGTTTCTTGTCATACAGAAACGTATGTAACTTATGTAACATGAAACTTATGTAACCCCCTAATGAAATATAAAAACTCAACTCTTTTTGGTCATATTATTGTTTGATTATGCCCTTCATTAAAAAAAAAAAAAAAAAAAAGGTGCACAAACACTTGTACTGGAACTTTCACAGTATCAATTATCATGGCCAAAACATTTACACTAATTAGCGATTAATCCAATTTAAGCCTATTTTTAAAGTCGATTAATCTAGCGATATTGCAATAAAGAATCAGCCAATCCGAATGAATTATGAATTATGAGCAACAATGTAAACCATATTATCTAGCTTTTATGGTTTAAAATTACCCAAAGATTGTTTAAGGCATGTCTCAATTAAAAATAAAACATTGAAAATCATGTCATCAGGTAAAAATGTGATTTTTTTAAATGTGTGTGATAAACAAACTCTACGCAAAAGACTATAAAAGTTAGGTCAAGTTAAAACCTCTTTATAATGCCAACAAAGTACTCTTAACTAAAATGACTCGATTGCTTTAAGATATCTAGAAAATTCAAAAACAATCAGAAGTACAGTAAAAGGACATTACGGAAGAGTATTAGGGCCATGCAGGAGAAAAAATATTTGAGAGGGGAAGATTTTTTTTTATTGTGCATTTCGAGAAAAAAAGTTGAAATGTCGAGATTAATGTTGAAATACAATTTCGAGAAAAAAGTCGAAAGGTTAAGAAAAAAGTCGAAATCTCGAGATTAATGTTGAAGTACAATTTCGAGAAAAAAGTTGAAATGTTGAGGAGAAAAAAGTCGAAATGTCGCGAATAATGTTGAAGTACAATTTCGAGAAAAAAGTCGAAATGTTGAGAAAAAATTCAAAATTTCATGAATAAAGTTGAAATGTTGAGAAAAAAGGCAAAATTTTGACTTTATTCTTGAAATTATATTTCAACATTATTCTCGACATTTTGCCTTTTTTTCGAAATTGTACTTCAACATTAATCTCAACATTTCAACTTTTTTTCTCGACATTTCGACTTTTTTCTCGAAGTGCACAATAAAAAAAAAATCTTCCCCCCTCAAATATTTTTTCTCCTGCCTGGCCCTAATACTCATTCCTAATACTAATTGCGTAGGACATAAAGGTGTGAGAGAAGAGAAATAAATACATTTCAGTTTTTGGCGTCCATAAGTAGATTTCACATGCTTAGCTGTAGCTGATCAAAGTTGTGGTGAGCTGAATAGACTTACAGTGAGAAAAGAGCTGTTATTATAGGATCTAATCTTTAATAAATGCAGTTTAAGATGGGATGCGTAGTTAGATGTATGGGTATGATAGTCCAACAACATGAAAAACAAACTAATGCACAGCTGTTGCATTGTTTATTTGCTCGGCCTCAGTGACGGCATTTTCACGGAGGGTTGGTGCCATGTTTTTATTTTTCTGTTTCTGCTCGGTTTTACTACCTTCGCTGCTCTCTGGCCTCCTTCCTTTCCTCTCAGCAGGCGGCCGTCTCTGTGGGAGGAATCAAAGACTCTGTTCACTTCCTTATATAAGAGCACTGCTGCTAGTTATCAGCCTTCCTGAGCGAAGCCTGACGACACACAGAGTCGTCCTTCTTCTTCTTCTTGGCATCCGTCTTAATGATCGAGGATATTAAGACGAACAATACAAAGGACCTATTTTGTCATGATGAAAACAAGACTCAAAGTAACATTTGCAAACAATATGTTACGTTCTTTTTTCTGTAATTTTCTTGTTAGTTGTTTGTCAGCGAGACGACCGGTGGAAATGGAGAGAATGAGAACCATTTTTTTCAGGCAGCGGACCGAACTGGGGCACACACCTCCGGCAGACTTAAAAAAAGGAGGCAATAATGAAAGGTTTTCAAATGAAAATGACCTAATCATTAGCGTAATTGTGACGGTGAAACACCCCCAGGCCTCGTGTGTGACTTTTATCCTACTATTTACTCCGCTGTGCTTCGATGTGCTGCCAAAAAAGTCTTAAATTTGGCTTTCGGGTCCGTGCTACTCCTGAAAAAAACCTCCAATAAACTTCTGCATTATAATGAAACCATGAGGTCGGTGACGTCAGCTAGCGCTGATTTACGAACCAAAGGTGTGTTAATTACAATTCCTGTTGCTCAGCGTCTTTTTATGAATATAACTTTGTTGAGTTAAAATCAGAGTCAGAGTGAGAGTCAGAGTCATTTTTATTGTCCCTCTAGGGGAAATTCTTTTAGCAGTCTGGGAAAACAGTCATCATACAAACACAGACATACCAATAAGAACAATTAAAACATTAAAACGTGACATAGTAACCATAATAAATGAGTAAAAGCAAAAGTGCTTTCAGCAGTGCAGGCAGAATGATAAAAATGTATTAAAAATATTCCAATTTATGCGAGTTGAAAATTTGAAAATCATCAGAAAATGATGTCATATTGCTACACATTCAGCAAAAGAAACGCAACCATAAGACAGTCACACATGCCTTTAAGATTTGTGACTATATGGAGAAAATATATTCATAAATGAGAATTGTGCTCACATTTACTTTCATTTATTTATTTAGAATATAAAAGATATTTTGTTTGCATCATCACTATCCTCATAGATCCTCCCAATGACATGGCACAAATGGGATGTGGAAAGCAAATCTGATGGAAGAACATGTTTCCAGTGCGTAAAAGTCCGTCCCAGAAGCCTCTGATTTCATAGACGATTACCACCACCTCTGGTTAAAGTGTTTATTGTTTCGTGCAGAACATTTTTACGGGGCTTTTGTGGTTGTAGCTTCACACGGTAGTGTTTGATATGTTTCCCAAAGGAATCTCAGGTCTTACCTGGTTATATCAACTATTGATGAAGGACGGTTCTTAAGACAGTGACTACGTTTACATGCAGTCAATAACCCTTTTAAAACCCGAATATTAGCAATAACCCGGTTTTGCACGGCCATGTAAACACCAATAACCCCTTTGAATAACCCGAATTTGCTCATATTCAGGTTTTTAAAAACCAGAATATTTCTGGTTTCTGGGTTACTCCTTTTCTAACCCAAATATTCGGTCATGTAAACGCCAAACGGAATATCCCCATCAAACGGAACATGAATTTGTTTTCTGCGCATGCTCTGTTCGCAAGGAATCCTGGTCTTTTGAGTCCAGGAAGTTCTTCTAAACACGGAGAAACACAAGACCACGCCACCGTTTTGGAGTGAGGAGGAGACTAATCATTTTATAAATGTAATGAAGGATATGAACATTTTGGCATTTGTAGACGGTAGAAAGTACCGGGATAGCCAGATTTAAAAGAAGGTGAGCCAAAAGTTGCGCGAAGCAGCATTTGTTTTGAATTTGGATAGAGGAAGAAGAAGCCAAAATGACGGGAATTGCGTCATCACGTTCTCCGCGTCGCTGGTTTGATCCAGATATCCCGAATGATTAATTACCATGTAAACGGAATATTCCGAATGTTTCAGTAACCGGAATATTAGCAATAACCCGAATTTTGACTGCATGTAAACGTAGTCAGTGCTGTCTAAATCAGTGGTGGCCAACCCTGGTCCTCGAGATCTACTGTCCTGCATAGTTCTCCTCGGTTGTTTGGGACCCTTTTATAATGGAAACACACAGAATAGTGTACCTGACCGTACTGGACCAAACCGCTCAGTGGAAACGGGGATTATAGATGTTTATTAACTGAAATCAAAACAGTATTAACTGTCAGAAGTGGTGACTTCCAGCCTTTAACCCTTGTACTGTCTTTGGGTCAAAATGACCCAATTCTTCTATCCTTCTTTCCTCCTGCTCCCTCCTTCCTTCTCCCTTCCTTCTTTACTCCTTTCCTTCTTTCTTTTCTCCCTTCCTTCCTTTTTTCCTTCCTTCCTTCCTTCCCTCTTTTCTCTCCTTGTACATTATTTCCTTGTTTTTTCTCCTTTCCTTCCTTCCTTCTTTTTTCCCTTCCTTCCTTCTTTCCTTCCTTTCTTCCTTCCTTCCTTCCTTCTTTTCTCCCTTCCTTCCTTCTTTTTTCCCTTCCTTCCTTCTTTCCTTCCTTCCTTCTTTTCTCCCTTCCTTCCTTACTTACTCTTTTCCTTCTTTCTTTCTTTCCTGCCTTCCTTCCTTCTTTCCTCCCTCCCTTCCTTCCTTCCTTCCTTCCTTCCTTCTTTTTTCCCTTCCTTCCTTCCTTCCTTCCTTCCTTCTTTTTTCCCTTCCTTCCTTCTTTCCTTCCTTTTCTCTCTTCCTTCCTTCTTTCCTTCTTTTCTTCCCTCCATCTTTTCTCTTTTCTTTCCTTCTTCCCTTCCTTCCTTCTTTTCTCCCTTCCTTCCTTCCTTCCTTCCTTCCTTCCTTCCTTCCTTCCTTCCTTCCTTCTTTTTTCCCTTCCTTCCTTCTTTCCTTCCTTATTTTCTCACTTCCTTCTTTCCTTCTTCCCTTCCTTCCTTCCTTCCTTCGTTCCTTCTTTTCTCCCTTCCTTCCTTCCTTCTTTCCTCCCTCTCTCCCGCCCTCCCTTCCTTCCTTCCTTCCTTCCTTCCTTCCTTCCTTCCTTATTTTATCCCTTCCTTCCTTCCTTCCTTCCTTCCTTCCTTCCTTCCTTCCTTCCTTCCTTCCTTCCTTCCTTCCTTCCTTCCTTCCTTCCTTCCTTCCTTCCTTCCTTCCTTCCTTCCTTCCTTCCTTCCATCTTTTCTCCCTTCCTTCATTCCTTCTTTTCTCCCTTCACCATCCCTTGACCCAAAGACAGCACAAGGGTTAACTGTGGTGGCCACCAATCAAAGGCCCATGCATATAATTTAACCACATGGGGTACAAAAAACATAAAAATAAAGTATTCCTTTACAGTTGTCATGGGAGGAAAATCTAGATTTGGAAATCAAAACAATTGATTTTTTTTTTTTTAAATCGGGCTGTAAATAATTTGCTCAAATTCTCACATTTTAACAGAAGGAGAGAGATTCACTTTTGGATGCGGCCCCTACTGGTCAGATGAGGAACTGCAAACGCACACAGTTTCAGCCATTCTCAGTCAGATCCACTGGTGTTTTGCTTCACAAACTCGTAGGTGACATAACAATCACAGTTGATGGACAACATCTGTCATGACAATATATTAATGGACAGAAATGGCTCATGTTTTCTCTGAACCCACAATAACACTGGCGGCATTGACTGCAGTGGCTGTAGTCTTGGCAACAGCAGCAGTAATAGTGGCACCAGGGTGAAGTGACATGTTAGCAACATGAGCCGACGTCCCTGCACCTGTGTGCTCATGGCAGAGTCTGACAGCTGCCGGAGTCGGCGTGATTTAACGTGACACTTCGTCAAATAAATCTCCAGCGTGCACAAGCAGACGGCGCTGATCTCGCTGCAAGGTTGTCTGATGCAAGGTTGTTTTAAAGGTGAGGCATGAATGTGTCACGCTCTTTATTTACAAGTGGTGACACAATAGAAGCCGCGTTGTGCTCTGTTTTTTTTTCTTTTTTTAATTAAACAGTTTGTGTCGAAGCCCAAAACATAAACAAACTGAAACTACTTATTTAGATCTGTTTTAAAAATGAAAGTCCTCATTTCCAGTTTCACATTATACTTTTCCATCCCATCCATGAAAGACTATAAAACGTTATGACCACCTGTTGTACTTTTTTTACTACTCCTTTTTTTATTTTTTTGGAGGATGAGATCACTGCGGTGCATTTGAAAAGTGGACATTTTTGACAGCACACAAAGTAGGATATTATCTACGGAAGAGTATAAGGGCCATGCAGGAGAAAAAATATTTTGAGAGGGGAAGATTTTTTTTTATTGTGCACTTTGAGAAAAAAGTTGAATTGTCGAGAAAAAAGTCGAAATGTCGAGATTAATGTTGAAATACAATTTCGAGAAAAAAGTCGAAATGTTGAGAGAAAAGTCAGAATTTTGTGAATAAAGTTGAAATTTCGACTTTATTCACGAAATTTCGACTTCATTCTTGAAATTGTATTTCAACATTATTCTCGATATTTCGACTTTTTTCTCAACAATTCGACTTTTTTCTCGAAATTGTACTTCAACATTAATCTCGACATTTCGACTTTTTTCTCTGCATTGACTTTTTTCTCAACATTTCAACTTTATTCACAAAATTTTTACTTTTTTCTCAACATTTCGACTTTTTTTCTCGAAATTGTACTTCAACATTAATCTCGACATTTCGACTTTTTTCTCAACATTTCGACTTTTTTCTCGAAGTGTATAATGAAAAAAAAATCTTCCTCCTCTAAAATATTATTTTTATTTTCCTCCTGCCTGGCCCTAATAGTCTTATCAGCTTTATGTCTATAATGTCTTAAAACAAATGTGAGGATCAGCAAACATATTTCAGTTTCAGCTGGAATGTTTTTATCTCTCGCCCCAAACAAAGTCGTGGAGTATCATTTTATGGACTTTGGAGCTTTGGCAGAAGATTAAATAGAGAGTTCAAACCTCTGTTGTGTTTAGGGGGGACAGGTGCTCTCTCAGGAACACATGGGCTACGACACGTGTGTCCAGGCATCCGTGCGTCCAGGCATCGGTGTGTCCAGGCATCCGCTGCCTCAGACCTGGCTGCTGCTGCACCTGACCGAGCGAGTGACCTGGACGCTGCCGGTCGGTACAACTGACCAACCGAGGACTAAGTTGTGTGTCAGGGAAAAACTTTTTTCCTAGGGACAAACGTGATGGAGAAGCAGTTTATTGTTTGTCAGCTTGTCATAACTGTTGTTTAAAGTGTCACATAACTGAGTTCTTTGGCATGCGTGTCGTCCCTTTAATGTCTGAAATGAACAGGTGACGTTCCTGGCCACCGGTGACTGAGAGTGCTGAAATTACTACGTACCCAAATAGAAAACCACATATCCATGAACAAATGTCTGGATATGAAGGTATCCGGGTCCAGTACTCATGGAGATGGGGATAGAGGGCTCACACCGCTGCGTGTGATCGGATCTGAATAAGTTTAGACCTTGCATTATTGGTGATATAATTCAATTCAATTCAATTGTATTTATATAGCGTCTAACACAACAAAAGTTGTCTCTAGACGCTTGCAAAATTGCATCCTTGGATGGGACATGGTCTGAATGTGCTCCTTGTTTCTATTTCCTTTCTTTTTTTAGGCCCACTTTGGGATTATTCTTCATCATTTTTAGTGTAGTCCCATCACGTCATTTTCAAAACATCGGTATCGGCCAAAAATGTATCGGGAGATACCTAGTTATTAATGTTTTTAATATATATTAATTATTAAATCGTTTTATAATTGATTGATTGATTGATTGAATTGTTTATTTCGAACACATTAGGGAAAAATATAGAATTTTAAAACAAATTCAAAACATACAGAAAAACCCTGCCCCTTTGTTACCTCTATTATAAATTAAACATAAATATTAATAATAAATAGCTGCTAATTTACCTATTAGGCTACAGATTTTCCCATTGGTTGTGCCTTTGCACCTAACCAGCTAACAAACACAATCTTTCCTTAACATAACTCCTCCTCAATCAAATAACTTCCAAGAACTTCCTTTTTGTACCGTTTTTTAAATTAAAAAAAAAATTAAATTAAAAAAATTGTATTTAACAACTGTATTTAACAATACAGTTGGCGGCTGGAAGTGACGTTTGTGCTTGAGGGAGAAAGAAGCGCGGCTAACAGAAAGCTAACAACAGCTAGCCTACATTCAGATAAACGGAGACAATGTCTGAAGTGTGATAAGCTTAGTTTTGATCCAATGATGCAGTCAATGAAAAGAAAGTTTCATGTTGGAGTGAATGGACAATAAAAGAAACTTGGGACAATATGAGTTTTAGTCCTGTTTTTTTTGTTTTTTTCATTGCCAAAATGTATCTGATCGGGAAAAAGTATCGGAATTGTATCGGGAGCCAAAAAAAGTGATCGGATCGGGAAAAATCGGGATCAGTAGATACTAAAACTCAAGTGATCAGGAGCTAAAAAATCCTAATCGGGACAACCGTAATCATTTTGTGTATCTTTAGGTTTGACTGATTTGAAAATTACTCTTAATAGAATAAGAGTGATTACTGAGCGGGTCCACGCCTGGTTGGCCCATTCAGGTGATCCATCCATGTCACTTGGTCCCTGAAGACGGGAATGCAGGTTGACCTTTGTCACACAACCAGGCTGACCTCAACATTTTTATCCCTTTTTATAGACGTTGGTGGTGAGAGCTCCATCATCTCATACGTGGTGTAAAAGTCCTGCGCAGGACTTTTTGACCCTGATGCTTGACCCCAACAACCTAGAACTGTACCGTGGTGTCAGTGAAACCTCCCCGACCTTGTAGGAGGCTGATTACTAGTGGCGCTATGTTTAATGTTGCTGTTAGCTATGGCCAGCTTGGATGTCACAACTCCAAGTCAGATACTCTGTTAGGTCTTCTCCACTAAAATAGTTTCACTGGCTAAGAGGCCGGGGCATGACGTGGAACTTTTTTCAACAACACTTGTCCACGAAGAGTTCCTGATGGGATATTCCAACCCAAAATAACCCCATATTGTCAGAAAAAAACTGTACAAGAAGTTATAGGTGTGACACCCCTGTGAGGGAGTGGTCACAATAATATGATTTTGGTGTTAAGAATGTGTGCAAATGGGACACCTTCGTTAAGATGTGTATTTTCAGAGCTGCCGGACATGGCTGAAGGGTCAACAAGGCGATCAACGCTCAGACTTTGACGTTGGGGGAGCAAAGCCGTAAGCTGGATGCGATTCTTGAACAGAATCGCAGGCTGGCGGCGGTCTTTGAGCTCATTGGCAAGATGGATAAGACCTTGGAGAAGTTGGAAGCTCGGCTTGGCGGAAATTGATCACAAATTCGTCTGATTGGAGTCGCCATTGATGAACCAGAGACTGAAGGCAGACGGAAAATTACTGAGGCTGCCTGTTTTTGCAATATAATTGTTGATTCTATAATCTGGCCTTGACAGGGCAGTTTTGGCCAATCGCTCTGGTCACAATCTTCCTGGTGGAATGTAAACAAGATGACTCTGCCCCCAATAACCCTCCCCTCTCCCACGAACATCTGCGGACCCTGTTTTCAGAACTGTACCGAGCCGCCTGATAACATCAAGGACATTGGCTGAGAGCAGCTCTGAGCGAAGTTCACGGACTCATCGCTACACATACACTTACTGATAGCCACACCTCCCTCAACTCAACGCCTTCCTCGGCTCCCCCCTCTTATCAGCCCCCCCCCCCCCAACAGTCTCCGGGTTTCGAGCGCCATGAAGCCGCGGCCCTCACTTGGATGTACTGTGCCGGGACCTGGCGGAGAACAGAGCAACAGCGCACTTTAATCACTCCGCACTCCACCTGCTTTTTACAGGTCAGTATATGGTTTGAGACTGGCGAACGTGGGTGTATATTGTTGTTTTCCTGTTACAATAACAGAGGGAGAAAGTTTTGACTGTTTTAGTTGGATTTTGTGTAAAATGCTAAGAAACGGGAAAGTTCCCGGACGGCCGCCATTACACGACGAGCACGTTTGGAGCACGTTCAAGTCGAACGCTCGTTAAAGCACTGTTAAGACTACCGAATGAACGGAGTTTATGTTTTGTATTTGTTTTATTTTAATATATGTTATTAAAATGTCTTGTAACTGATAACACAAGAATTTTGGGTAATCCTGTGTATGCCACAGAGATTTTAAAAGGGGTATTTCGACCCACTGAATTGTGTTAACACTGTATAGTGATATGTGACCAGTATGGTACTGAGGTAAATTGAAATTGCAAATAACTGAACAAGAACGAGGAAAATGGAATGTGATGTAGTGAGAAAAAAACCATGTGTTGATTGTATTTTGTGTTTTTTATTGTGTATTAAAGTTTGTAAATAAAGAAATAACCTGGCGGAGAACAGAGCCCAATACTGGTATCGGTATCGGGGCCGATTCTGCTCTCATTCGTACTTGCAAAAATTCTCCGATACCACGCACCGATACCACTTCATTGTTGTTGTAGTTACTGATTAGTGACTCTAGGGGGAGATGTTGAGCTGCAGTCAGCGTGGTGATGAGAAGAGAGTGATACATGAGTGAGACTAGCAGCGCCGTTTCAGGCAAGATAGCGACAATTAATGCAGCGGGACGTCAGCAGTGTGGACATATTTCAAAATAAGGGACGACGACAGAAGCAAGGCAGACTGAAGCTACGTGCTGCTAAGGTGTCGAGAGGAGGAAAGGAGAATACGTCGTTTAATACCAACAACTTGATAAAACATCTCAAGACGCATCATAAAGCTGAGTATACGGAGGTAGCTAAAGCTACTGCAAGACCACAACAGCCAACATTAGCTCAGGTTCTGCAAAAGCGACAGACAAAGGCAAGAGACGACCCACGGGCCGTTAAAATAACGGAGATTCTAACCCGTTATATATACTGTATATATATATATATATATATATATATATATATATATATATATATATATATATATATATATTGCTGCATAAGCAGCCACTGTCAGCTGGAGAAGACGGAGAAATCCTTCCTTCCTTCTTGATGCACTCGAGCCGCGATATGATGTTTCATTGATATGTTATATGTTTGATATTTTCTTAAATGTCAAAACAATGCCAGTGTGGAGACTTTGTATTTACACAGAAAGATTATTTTTTGTTTAAAATTGTTATTCTACTCATTTTATTTATTTGTATTGAATTTGTCTGTTGCAAATAAAACCTGTCTTCCAATTCATTGCATTTTCCATTGCATTTTTAGTCTAGTTATTTTTGTGGTAGAAGTATTGTATCGGTACTCGGTTTCGGCAAGTACACAAATTAAAATACTCGTACTCGGTGTGAAAAAAATTGTATCGGGGCATCCCAAAAAAAAAAGTTTCACTCCTACAAACATACTTGTTGAACTTATGCTTAAATCTTGTGAAGATTGTGAGCATTTGCTAAACACGTCCTTGTACTCTGGACTCCGGTGGAGTAATACCTTTGTAGAACAACGACTGTGAGGAGCTGCGGTCATGCCTCACACTGTAACTTTGAGCAGGATTATGCAACAGTCGACTTCTACAAACAGCGTAGGAGCCCGGCAGCAACACACCAGCAGATGTCCCATCTGAACCCATTCAGTGAAAGCTGACACACAAGCCCGCTGTGCTTACACATGCACATACAGTACATAGTGGAGGCTCCCACAGGCACGCAGGCTGGGAATACGTCCCGCTGCTGAGAACCATGTGACAGCTGTATCCATGACGGAGCCCGACAAGGGAGACGTGATACTGATTGGGAGCTCGGTACCCACACCATTAAAAAAAGAAAAAATCACCGTTTTAAAACCTTAATCAAGACGAGCTGCAGAAAAGCAAAACAAAGACTGAGCGTTGTGTAATGTGCACGCTCACTTCCAAGTTTCCGCTGAGAGCCAACCATACGGCCGCCTATACATGAGAGCTTGTTTAAATGCTGATTTGTTTAGAAATGTGAATCATGTGAGCGAAGCCCGAATTAGATGAATTAGGGCTTAACGGGTCTGTTTCAAGATGTGCTCACAACACAGAATTTAACCATTCCTGCATTTTCCAAAACAAATCAGCAAAAGTGGTTAAATGCCATGGAGTGAGAGTGTTTGGGTCTCCGGGTTTTGTGGTCACCTCAGCCCAAATGTTATCCTCCTGTGGAAGCTCGGATTAGTTTAAGGTTTTACCAGTTTGGGCACTCGCGTCCCACAAGTAGACTCAATGTTTCACAACATTCTTCAGTAGCACGGTGTTATATCGGTATTTAAAAGGCAAAAAAAGGCTTGATACCTGCAGCAAAGTATGTTGGGGTTTTTTTTGCCAGTCATACTGACTTGGTAAAGTTTCTACTGTGGTTTAAAAATACAGATTCATCTTTATGATTATATCAGCCTTTATTGTCTGGTTTGTAGAAAATAATGCTGTATTAATGCAAAAATAGAAACGAAAAACTCCGGGTTTAGTTTACAGAAATGTGTATATATGTATACAAATCTACGAATATAATGTTCATAGATGAGTAAAAATGACCATGTAAACACCTAATTCCGAATGAAAATGGCCATTCCGAATTAAACTTACTTCCGAAGTAAGTGGCTGGTTTATTCCGACTTTAAGGGTGCTTTCACACCTGTACCGTTTCAAGCAGTTGTTCCGATACAGGGAACGTTTCCCCCTAAAGATCGGAACGTTTGGTATATGTGAACACAGCAATCGCGCTCTGAAACGGTACAAAACAAGCGAGCCGAGATCTCCTAGGAGAGGTGGTCTCAGCTCGCTTCCATTCCAGACCTGGAGCGGTTAATTTTTTTTTTATTTGTAGTGAGAAAACATAATCCACACAGCAACCGATACAACTCCATTCATTCATTGTGTGTGTGCTGCCGCGGCGCAAGGAGAGGAGTCGGTGCAGCCTCCACCAACTCCTCTCCTATTGGACGTGCGAGATGTTGTCCCAGCGCGGCACAAATTAAACTTTGTTTGAAATTAAACAATGTTCAATTCGGGCAGGGTTTGCGCAGCAGAAACCTGGCTGCAGCAGGCGGCCTCTCGTCCGCAGCTGAGCTCTGCTCTGCGCCGAGCGCACATAAATGAATGGGTAAAGCCTGATTTATGGTTCGGCGTTAAATCGACGCAGAGCCTACGCCGTACCCTACGCCGTAGGCTCTGCGTTGGTGTAACGCGGAACCATAAATCAGCCAAAGCCAACGGCTGCAGTCTGTGCTGCGCTGAAAGGGGCGTGTTGTTTATCCCGGGGTACGGAAGAGGAAACTCCTTCCGCGTTCATTTGACCAATCAGAGAGCAGCTGGTTCGCGCATGGAATTTGTTAACAGCTTTGAAACGGTACAGACGTTTGCCTTGTGAACACAAACCCCACGAACGAGAAACGGAACAACTGTATCGGTTCAGCCCCTGAATCGGAACAAAACAAACGGGCCACAGGTGTGAAAGCACCCTAAATCTGAATAGAATAGTTCTGTGATCATGTAAACACTCATTCCGCTTTAAATTAATTCCGGGGTTTCTGCGCTGCTCGTTCCCTCGCCTGCCTGTCTCCATGACGCTTATATTCCGCGCTGGGCTTGTTTCCTTACAAAGTTTCAAGATGGCAGCACGCAGTAAACGGTGGTCAAGAGCAGAGACCATTTATTTAATAAATAGCTTGGAGGACCTGGAAATAATTAAAAGAACAGATGGAAACAGGAAACATAAAAACTGTGAGCTTTTCAAAGTTGTAGCGGCTAAGTTTGTTTTTTCTTCCGGTAGACGTAACCAAAGGTACTCTATACAGAAGATCATTACCGTTACTGCCAATGGTATGAAATGGTATCCACTTCCTGTCTCCTAAGTGGGCGTGGTCGCCCCTCTCCCCACATCGTTTTGGAACATACAACACTAGATACAGTACAACTTTGCGCCTTATTTTGCCGCTCGTTTTTTTTATCTGCAACCTTTTATTTGCCGCCTTATCTGCTCTGCTTTATCTGATATCAACCCAGTACAAGATCATCGGATCAGTCTAATATTATTTTTTCCCTTCCAAAAAGACTTCAATAATAACAATAACAGTATTATTAAGCAAAGAAGCAAGTTTTATTTTAGTTTTAAACTTCATTTTATCCGATGGGAAAACGACTTTGGCAGTTCTGCAGTGACCGACGACTCTGAGGAGAGCCAAATCTCACGAGAGTGTGTTGCTCAGACAGAGACAGGTCTCAAACAATGTTCATTTTCTCCTAATTTGTCGGTCTGAAAATTGCCATTTTGGTATCAGAATGTTCAGAAGGTTTGTGGCTTTTGAAAAATGGGTCCCATATTTACTTAGGTTACTATGGGGCGAAGGAATTGGTAATAATCTGTGCTCACGTTCACTTTTCCCATAGGACTCAATATGTTTTCCATGTAAACCTCAATTCGGAATAACTATTTCCATGTAAACTCGAAGGAAAATAGTTTAATTCTGAATTATTTAATTCCGAATTAAAAAACATCATGTAACCGTGGCCATTGTGACTTATGACACCTGTACAGGGGGTGAATGTTTATGCACCTCGTAAGGTAAAATGAAGCAAAGCTTCATATGCATGAATGGTGAGGAGCGTTTAAGCCTGCTGACCAAAACGCCACCTTCATCCCCGGATCCCTCCAGGCCTAACCGGGACCACACACACACACTAGCAGACCACCGATCCTCCACCAGCCCTGATCTTATTACCAGTTTAGTGGGAGCTGTCCCGGTTTGCCGCCTCAACTCTGTGCGTGTTTGTTGAAGCAGCAGCGAGGCGATAAGGTTTGTGAAGTGGGAGTATCACAAGGCCAACAGCTGCTGCTGTGAGCAGCAACAGGTGCTCCAAGGTAAACCTTCAAACACGTGGACTGCTGTGTCTCTGCTGACTGCTGCACCCACTCTCTATCCGTCATCTCAAAAAGCACTTTGTCTCCAGCTGCTGGGAACAAATTCATCAGTTTAGACGGCACTCGGCAGTCGTAAGACATCTAAACCACGTAGCCCGGTTGCATGCGTAGTGGAACTAGTGGCGTTGAGGACGGAGTAGAACATAAACAGACCACTGACTGATGGACAGATAATTTGGCTGGCAACAGAGGAAAGGGATATTTATTTATAGCAACATTACGAGTTTCCATGATGGTTTCCACTACACAAGCCAGAGACATAGCTATCTATCAACCGCCGCGCTTATCATCACACGAGGACCAAAGCTCCACTGTCAGCAGGAGCTTACCGAGCCCTGCGAGAGTCTCACGGGCCCGAATCGCTGATTATTCATTTATTTTTCCAAGTGGATGAAACGGGCAGCGACGTCTAGGGTGTCCAGACATATTCATGAGTCCAGTGTGACAGCAGTGTCATCAACCTGCTGGGAGATTGAGTTATCCCAGCCAGGTCAGCTGATGCGTTCTCCAAAGCTGCGTCCGAAATCCCAAACTTCCACCCTAATGAGGAACAAAAACAGTATGTGAGACTTTTTTTTAGTGCGTCCGAAACATTAGTACGTACACAATAGTATGCACTATCCATGCTCATTCTGGAGAAATGTATTAGTATGGATTGATGGACACTAGCTAAGCAGAAACTTCCCACAATGCAATGCAGCGGTGTTTGGTTGCTAAGTGCTGCGCAGATACTTTAGCAGCCAACAAAAATGGAGGATAACGTTACCGGTATCAAGCAAACACTGCAAAAACTCAAAATGTTAACAAGAATATTTGTCTTATTTCTAGTTACAATGTCTCATTTTTAGTAAAAAAAAATCTCATTCCACTTGCTGGTTATACTAAGACAGATTTTGACCTTTCCTTTATTAATTTTTACCAAAAAAAACATGGTTTTAATCAGTACTCGAGTTAATAAAAAAAAAATCAGGGGGGATGGTGGATTTTATCATATGGGGACAGATAATTTGTGCTTAATACAAATAATATAATATATTACAAATAATAGCACTGACCAAAACACCTGCAGAAATACTGCATGAATGACATAGCAGCAGTTAAATGCAGCCTTCTGTAAGCTTTAAATATCCACTGGGCTTACATCAAATACATCAAAACACAACAATAAAAAACACTTTTCTGAACTTATCAATATGACTCTGTCCTTCACAGGATAAGTAAAATGGATCACTGCAAAAACTCAAAATCTTAACAAGAATATTTGTCTTATTTCTAGTTAAAATGTCTAATTTTTAGTCAAAAAATCTCATTACACTTAAAACAAGACTCATCACTGGAAAGAACAACAATTTTCACCTATTTCAAGTAGATTTTCACTTAAAATAAGTAGCAAAATCTGCCAGTGGAACAAGATTTTTTTGCTTGTAATGAGAAGATAAATCTTGTCCCACTGGCAGATTTTCCTACTTATTTTAAGTGAAAATTTACTTGAAACATTGGAAAATGGTTAAATAACAAGTTATTTTTCTGGTAATTACTGGTAATTTTTTTGAATAAAAATTTGACATTTTAACTAGAAATAAGACAAATATTCCTGGTAAGATTTTGAGTTTTTGCAGTGAAGCTGCAGCAGCAGCACCACCGGCATCACGCTACAATTCAAATGTGAGGAATTAGGTGCGATTTCGCTTTGGTTTCCATAAGATATTAACCGAATGAGTTCATCATTTATCACATTATTGTGTGAGTGAAAAACTGCCGTGTGGCTCTGAGTAGTACGTCCGAATTAATGCATACTACTGATATTTACTCAAAAGTGTGCCAAACTTAAGTATACTTTTTGAGTATATACTGTTTAGTACGGCATTTCGGACGCACCGCTTAGGACAGTTTTTGCCGGCCGACGGCCGCTATGACTCCAGCCAGAGCAGCGGAGACTGTGATGCGTCCGCAGGTATAATCAGCACTTACCACTCGCTGGAACAGAGATCACAGATGAAGTATCCACCAATAAAGGACTTTTTCTTCACTGAGATTTTCCAGAACCTGCTGAGTCAGAAGTGAAAGCACTTGCTTTGACTTTTCGTGGGTTTTTGAAGAGAAGCAGAAGTTTGTAAAATGATGTCGTAGACTGAAAAACAGATGGTGACAGCAGTGTTTCAGTGACCTCAAATGAGTCAGGTCGCCCGAAGTCGGCGTCCCTCTCACGTCTTCTCGCTGACGTACCACTGGTGGACGACTTTCCCAGCCAAGCACAGCTTAAACAGTGCTTAAAAGTATTTTTGTTTGGGAAATTACAAAACTACAGTAAAACACAATACTGTTCCATCCATGTAATATTTATCACGCTTATTTTTCACGCATGAAAAGGAAAGTTTCATCTTAAAAAGTCAGGTTTTACCAACATAACATACTTATTTTATGGTGAGATGTTGCTGGAGATGAGCTGGTTTCATGCTACTGTTAACTACAGTTCTTGAAGGGGGTGGCTGATGATTGACAGGTGATCAAATCAAACTTTATCTATATAGCACTTTTCATACACAAGTAATGCAAACTGCTTTACATAATAAAATCAACATTAAACATAGAAAAACTCTCACACTCATGATTAAAAATAAACATCTGGTCATTTTCACACACATCCTCACTTTAATACCCACACAGCACACATATATACCCCCTCCCCCATAGACATTAAAACATAATCACAAACACAAAAATAAAAGACATAAATAAATAAATAAATAAATAAATAAATAAATAAATAAATGAATACATTTAATAAATAAATAAACAAATAAATACCTGGCTTGATGCTGAGGTGAGAAACGATACTTTGGGGATCTATCCGCACCACCAACGATGCTTTTTGGCATGTGCCAATAATAGAGGAGACAAAAGGATGTTCTTATGATACTGAAATACAATATGAAATCAATACTATACATTTACAGTTATATTTTATTATATTACTTATTATATACTAGTTTTGACTGAATTGGAACTAATGATATCATTTAAATGATTTTTCTTAGTTCCTTTGGGCTCACCTGAATAGTCCCAGTGTAAAAACACCGTTAACAAGGTTGCTCTTCTTATATTTAGCAGCAATGCTGAGAAGACTAAACATCTAGTCTTCTCATGTTTATCTGAAATGCAGTTGGAATGGAGATGGAATTACTGACATAATGTTGATGCTAAATAATAAGTAATAATAAGTAAAACCCCCTTCCTTCAGACCCACCTCTGACACCAAGGCTCACGACCAGGGCCGTCGCAAGGGGTGTGCGAACCGTGCGACCGCACGGGGCCTTGCGCTGTGGGCCGTTTTTTTTTTTTTTTCCTTCTTTCCCTTATAAATATCAACAGTCACATTCCATTACAGACCTAAATGTGTACTAGTCTGTGCATATCAATAAATATATGTGCAATGATGCGCATGTCTGTTGTTCAATACAACTGCGTCAGACCAAGCGCAGACACAAGCTGCTCTGATCCAGACGGTAGAGTTGGAACAAACTGTCACACAATGTCGAGATAACGAGACAGATTCAGGAAATTTCCATCAGGGAATGAAAAAAGAAAAAAACTAAAGAAAATGGAAGAGTTTAATGCCTCTCTGAAAGGCTCGTTTGATAAATTTGTTACAAAAAATCACCGATCCGACCGGGTCTCAAGCAGCCGTGGGGCCCCGCATCGATGCAAGAGATGATGATGAGGCAGGGGAAGGTATCCAGTATTTTGCTAATTGGAGAGTTAAAATTGTGCATATAGACACCCGATCCGACCCGAAAAACCCAAAAATTTCGGGTGAGGGCCCCCCCCAACCATTTCGCACAGGGCCTCGCAAATCTCCCAGACGGCTCTGCTCACAAGACCAGATTCAGTGTCTTCTCCAAGGACACTTCAACATATGAACCACCGTCTTTCAGGTTTAGGCTCTCCCTCCTGATCCACAGCCTTGTATACAGTCTGTAATCCTCATACAGCAGTATTGACCACTTCATATGCTGTATAAGGCCTTTATTCACATCATAATGGAGTGGAGAGTAGAGGCTGGAGCTGATAAAGCTGTTATTGGCTCTAGCCTCTGACTGGGAACCAGCTGCAAACCCTGTGCAGGTGGCATCCATTACCTCCCTGGTCACTGAATAAATCCTAGAGCCTAGTGGTGGATGAATTACCCCCAGACCCTGTGCAGGTGGAAACCATCACTTCTCTGAAGTCATCAGCTGAAAGACATTGCCGTGTTTGAGTGGGAACCGTCTCGGGAAAGAAGGAGCAGCACGATTTTGGAAATCTTCTCTGCAAAGTGCCACCTGGTGCTGTCATACTATGTCATAGCGGCACCGGCACAGAGACCGGACTAGATCACTTCTGTCCCGTCTGGCAAACGGCTCTCATGCTTGCATGAAAGACAGAAATACAAACGTCAGTCTGCCTCTGGAGACGTTTTATTATTCCAGAAGGGAAAACAAAGATGAGCTTTAACGACTTGGAAAACTGTTACCATCATGAAGCCGTGAGGAAACCTGGCCTGGAGTCAGGAGTGATGATTTTAATAACGTCCCAAAAGATTTGAGTTCAAAATGGCCATTCTCAACAACCCGCATATATACATATACAGGACTGTCTAAGAAAATTTGAATATTGTGATAAAGTTCTTCATTTTCTGTAATGCAATTAAAAAAACAAAAATGTCATACATTCTGGATTCATTACAAATCAACTGAAATATTGCAAGCCTTTTATTATTTTATTATTGCTGATTATGGCTTACAGTTTAAGATTAAGATTCCCAGAATATTCTAATTTTTTGAGATAGGATATTTGAGTTTTCTTAAGCTACTTTATCACATTCTACTTTTGGTGATCTTAGTCCTCTTGGGCAGTATTTTTTTTTTAAATTTTCATGAACTTTTTTACTTTCTTTTGAGGGACTAATAAAATATTGTAGACTGTGTTGGAAAATTAGAATGTATATATGTGACTTTTGGGTTTTAAACCCTACCATTAATATATATACTGTATACAATGGATATTATAACTATAGAGTTGTTATGGTAACAGTAGTTTAAACACTCCGACAATAAGAAAGTACCAATATTGGTGGGTCTTTAATTCTTTGTTCCATCTGATGTCATTTTTAGAAAGTGAGTCCCTATTCTGTTTTGTTGCTCCAAATCCAGCACAGAAAGTTACATAAAACTACCACAAAATTCCTGTTGTGAGTCTCCCAGAAGAGCTGAGCACGTTTTCGATAACTGTCAACCTTGGTTTTAAGAAATTATAATAAAGATAACACTAATAATCAGTTCATCTGCTCAGCACCCTGGTGGTGAGGTCCTGGATTTTTATGATCAATGGAAGCTGAGATTGCTCTCTTAACAAGAATATTTGTCTTATTTCTAGTTAAAATGTCTAATTTTTAGTCAAGAAATATCATTACACTTAAAACAAGAATCATCACCAGAAAAATAACTTATTTGACCATTTTCACCTGTTTCAAGTAAATTTTCACTTGAAATAAGTAGGAAAATCTGCCAGTGGGACAAGATTTATCTTCTCATTACAAGCAAAAAAATCTTGTTCCACTGGCAGATTTTTCGACTTATTTCAAGTGAAAATCTACTGAAACAGGTGAAAATTGTTGTTTTTTTCCAGTTATGAGTCTTGTTTTAAGTGTAATGAGATTTTTTTTTACTAAAAATTAGACATTTTAACTAGAAATAAGACAAATATTCTTGTTAAGATTTTGAGTTTTGCAGCGCAACATCCAGAGGCTTAAGGAACTCCGGCCGCCAAGGAGCTTCTCAACCAGGTCGGTAACATCAGCCCTGGAGATAAGGGAGTTAACCTTCAGGTTCACAGGCTCCGCATCCTCTTAGGTGGGCATATCTGTGTCTTAAAACCTCCTTAGGTGACCTCAGAATTGAGGAGATGATGCCAAGACCTGATCAGGCCAAGACCTGCAACCCAAATGTGAAGCGGCCGGGGTGAGAATCAGCCCCTCCGAATCAGAGACCACGGTGCTCAGCTGGAAAAGGGTGGAGGGCCCTCTCTGGCTCAGGGGTCAGATGCTCCCCCAAGTGAGAGAGTTCAAGTATCACAGAGTCTAGTTCACGAGTGAGGGAGGAATGGACTCAGAGATGGACAGGCGGGTCGCTGCAGCATCAGTCTGTCGTGGTGAAGAAGGAGCTGAGACGAAGCTCTGGATTCACTTGGTCTACGGTCCCACCCTCATCTATGGTGCTGAACTATGGCTAGTGACCGAAAGAAGGAGATCGCTGATCAATGAGTTTCCCCCCGGGGTGTCTGGACTCTCCCTTAAACTGGGCATACACTGTGCAATATTTTAAATGGTTTGATCAGCCCCATCTCACACTGGACGACTAGATCGCTGAGTTCAAAAGTTCACAGCCCACGAGTCTCACACTGTACGACTCGACGCTCTGATCGACCCGTCTGCTCACATTATACGTTCATAATCCTCACGTCTGAGTTCTGTTACTGGAACTGCAACGTCAAAAAGAAGTGGAAGAGGAGGAGGAACCCCGAAGTGGGAGACACTGAAGATGCAGAGGAAAAACAAACGCGCTGCCTTAAGCCTGAATTATGGTTCCGCGTTAAATCGCCGCGATACCCTACGGCGTAGGCTCTGCGTTGGTGTAACGCAGAACCATAAATCAGCCTTTAGCAATTTGTGCCATTCTGTGTGGCGATAAATGAAAAAAGATTAGACAACGTCGTGATTGGACAAGGAATTGTCTGGGCAGACGTGGGAAATGTGGTCTTTTTTTTCTGCTATTAAAACATGATTTGTAATGTGAATTTGCAACACTTTAAACTACAAATAATAGTTTTAAACGTGACATCAGAGATTGTGCATGCTCTCTGTGAAAGGATGAGGCCAATTGGGTCGCAGCTGCTTCAACTGTGCAATTCCTTCACGAGGAGCGACCAGGATTTCAAACAAGTTTGATTTTCTTGCTAGCTCGTCGTGAGGTGTTAATCTCTCATCATTACCCCACGTTTACTGCACGAGGCACGACCAACGATTGGGTCGAAATCCGCCCCGATCCAAAAAATAGTTGCACGACTGGAAAATCGTCTCAAAACGAGCTGATAATCGCACAGTGTATGCCCGGCTTTAGAAAATGGGAAGCTCGATCATCCATGAGGGGCTCAGAGTAGTAGAGTTGTATTCAGGAGGGTTGAAAACATTGTTCATATTTACTTGCTGCAAAAGCCGCGTTGAATTGTTGGTAACTGACACTTGAAAAAGTGATTTCAGTTGGACTCTTGACTTGCCAGATTGACAAAGAACCAGATCTCTGAGTATTGTTTTTAACTCATTTTTGATCCCACTCTTATGCTTCACACTGTCAGTTAAGTTTAAGCTGTTTTTCTTACCAGATAAAAGATGCAGAACTGCAGTATGTATTAAATCTAATCATTCTTTTGTATCCTGGAAGCAAGAAGGCAGCACTTAAGTGCTGAAACTGGCAAGTCTGAGTCCAGAGCAACCCACAAACTTCATTCTGCACACATAAAAGTAAAAGGCACGGGAGTGAAATGCATAGAAAACCCGTGGAGAGGCAGTCCCTCATGGTTTTGATTAGAGTTAATAGGAGTTGAAAACAAACTGTAAAGACTGTAAACCAGATTTCCATAACCTTCAGGAGCCTTCCACCTCTGAGGGAAGGATAAAGAATAGCATAAATACAACATAGCTCGTGTTTCTGTAAACCTAGAGTGAATAAAACCCGGACTTAAAGCCAGTCAGAAACAGATCAGCGCGCCAGACCACCATGTAGTCAGTAAGTCTAACTTCACCTTATGGCTTTATGGATTTATGTCATCTCTAATGTACTGTACACTTTCACAAGCCTCTTTTGTTTTGACTGTAGCGGTTTTTCTGCGAAACTGAAGAGTTAAAACATTCTTGTGAAAACAAAATTCCTCCTCTAGCGTATGTTTGTAGCTGCAGTGTAGTGTTGCACATGAACGTGCATGTTTGACAGCATCCGACTGATGTGATGAACCTGTCAGAGTTCCCCCCCCACACTCTTTAATCCATGCTGCCACCTAGTGGTGGGGCAGCAGAGCAGCAGCATGTTTTCTGTAAAAACATCAGAGGTGTCTTCAGTATTCACATTCATTACTCAGGTAGAAGTATAGATACTAGAGTTTAAAAATACTCCTGTAGAAGTTGAAGTATCAACTCAAGCTTTTTACTCAAGTAAAAGTATAAAAGTACTGGTTTCAAAACTACTTAAAGTATAAAAGTAAAAGTAATGTAAGGGGGAAAAAAGCCATTAAGGACAAAAGCCATTGAAAATGAATGCATCTTAGTATAATGCAAATATATTAAAGAACCATATATGTGTACTATTGAGCATTAACATGTGTTTCAGAGAGCAGGAGATATGATGACTAGTTGCCTATAAGTATTGTAATGGTGCAAAAAAGTCAAACTTCAGAGGCATGTTATCATTTATCCTAACCTTTATTGGAATGTACATCCAAGTTTAGTTGCAGGAATCTGAGGGAACGGATGTAAGAACAAAACTGGACAAGAACATCTGAAACAACCACAACCAAATTCACTCTATCCGGATGGAGCAATTTAACTGGATAGTTTTTGTTTAAAGGCCGAAATGAAATAAAGTAACAAGGCTGTTTTTAAAATGTAAGGAGTAAAAAGTACAGATACTTGTGTGAAAATGTAAGGAGTAAAAGTAAAAAGTCGTCTGAAGAATAATTACTCCAGTGAAGTATAGATAACCAAAATTTCTACTTAAGTAAGGTAACAAAGTATTTGTACTTTTTACTTGACACCACTGCATGCACAGTTAAAAAAACAACAACAACGAGATTAAAACCAGTACTGGAGTTGAGGGGGGATGAGGGGGGATGGCATCGCCCCTGAAATAAAAACGGTCAAAATCATCCCCCGTGTAAAACTGCCATCCCCCCTTTCCATCCCTTATGTCATTTCATCAATGAATGTGGTTTTACTGCTATTACAACATTTAGAGTCATCACCAGAAAAATTACTTATTTGACAATTTTCACCTGTTTCAAGTAAATTTTCACTTGAAATAAGTAGAAAAATCTGCCAGTGGGACAAGATTTATCTTCTCATTACAAGCAAAAAAATCTAGTTCCACTGGCAGATCTTTCTACTTATTTTAAGTGAAAATCTACTTGAAACAGGTGAAAATTGTTTTTCCAGTGATGAGTCTTGTTTTAAGTGTAATGAGATTTTTTTTACTAAAATGAGACATTTTAACTAGAAATAAGACAAATATTCTTGTTAAGATTTTGAGTTTTTGCAGTGATCCATGTTACTTATCCTGTGAAGGACAGAGTCATATTGATAAGTTCAGAAAACTGTTTTTTATTGTTGTGTTTTGATGTATTTGATGTAAGCCCAGTGGATATTTAAAGCTTACAGAAGGCTGCATTTAACTGCTGCTATGTCATTCCTGCAGTATTTCTGCAGGTGTTTTGGTCACTGCTATTATTTGTAATATATTATATTATTTGTATTCAGCACAAATTATCTGTCTCCATATGATAAAATCCACTATCCCCCCTGATTTTTTTTTTACAACTCGAGTACTGATTAAAACCATGTTTTTTTTGGTAAAAATGAATAAAGGAAAGGTCAAAATCTCTCTTAGTATTACCAGCAAGTGGAAATGATCGCAGTGGAAATGATTCCACGAGCATAAATATGAAGGGTCTGAGGTGTTTCTGCTGGTTTTCCTCCAAACATGGTTCTGAACATAAAGACCAAACATCTGTACTCGGGTCTCATCTGTCCAGAGGACGTGGTTCCAGAAGTCTGCTGGTTTGAAACCCAGTCTGCTTCCGTCTTCTTTTTGACAGAAGAGGTTCTTATCCTGGTGAAAACAGGCCGTACTTGTTCAGTCCTCTGACAGCCGTTGTATATTTCAACATGTTCGGTGAAGCCTGTAGGTTTTTGTTGTTTTATTTTGTAACCTCTGCAGAGCATTGCTCAGTCTCCAGACTCCATATTATTCAGAAAATGTTTAATCACCTTTTCCAGACGATGTGCAGCAACAATTTCTTCTTAAAGACGATTTGTCATGTTTTCTTATGTTTTTCACATTTCATTCACATTTCATTTTTATAAAACATGTAACGCCACAGTGAAGAAAGTTTAACGTTGTTGTTCATCTGGGTTTGTACAGTATATGCCTAATTCTAAAACCCAGTATGATCAGAGGTTTTTATCACGTTTTTACCCAGAAAAAAACAACTAATTTAAAGGGGGGAACTAACTTTTGTACAACTGTACACAAGTGGTATTTTTGTTAGAACAGACCACAAACGTATTAACGAAATTGCTCTGACATACTGTAATCATTAAATACCACATGATGCATGATGCATGATGCATGATGTCAGTCTGCAAACAACTGTGGAAACATCACCATGCTGATAGAAGTCAGACTTCTTAAAGGGATGATGATTAATGTGAGGCCAAAAATGTAATTCATACTCCAATCTGAATGTGGGCAGTATAGCAGGGCAAGGGGGATTTTTCTTTCCTCACATCAGAACCTAGAAAACACACGGTCCCTTCTATGATGTCAAGTTATGGCGTTAATTCAGTACCAAATGTATTGTGAATCAAGGAACCAAATCTGACAATCAAAAAACTAAATCTGTATCCAAGAAATCTTTATCCAACCGAAGTAGTTTTACTCAGTTACACTTTTTTTTTTTTGTCTGTAATTCTGAAACAACTGAAGTGATAGCAACTAGCCAGTGGCTGAGCCCACTGTCAATCAGTCATATTAGAAATAAATGTAATGCTTCATATAAATGGTACGACGGAGTATTAGGGCCAAACTAAGACAAAAAAAATTGGAAATTACGAGAATAAAGTCACAATATAATGAGAATAAAGTCGTAAAATTACGAGAATAAAGTCGTAATGTTGCGAGAATAAAGTCGTAATAGAATAAAGTCGTAATATTATCAGAATAAAGTCGTAATATTACGAGAATAAAGTCGTAACATTACGAGAATAAAGTCGTAATGTTGCGAGAATAAAGTCGTAATATTATGAGAATATAATTTATGAGAACTCTAACAGGAAGAGCTTCTTCTCCCTGTGTTAAAATGAGGAATATTGAGCATCTTGTGAAGTTATATTTATATATTTATAATATATTACGACTTTATTCTCGTAATATTATGACTTTATTCTCGTAATTTTACGACTTTATTCTCGTAATATTATGACTTTATTCTCGTAATTTTACGACTTTATTCTCATTACATTATGACTTTATTCTCGTAATTTCCTTTTTTGTTTTTTTGTTTGGCCCTAATACTCCGTCGTAAAATGGTGCTGGCGTGGTACTAAAATATTCTCCCTCCTCAGAGTCGTCATGGGTGTGAAATCAAACATTTAAGACCAAAAGGATTTTCTAAACCAGACTGTAAATATTTTAATTTGCTAATTCTTCTTGTCCGACAAAAAGAATTAACAAATTAAATTGTAAATCCCAAATGAACTTTATTAAATCAGACTGTAAATATGTTTGTTTCTCCTCTTTAGTTTGACATTTTTACTTGAGTCAATGGAGATTGATTCTCTTTCGGAGGCGGCATCTAGAGGCCAGTCGAGGAACTGCAACGAAACTTAGTTCCACATGCGCATCAATGCAGAAGTAAGATTGCTGATGCTTGGTTTCCCCACAAACCGTGTGACTTTTTTGTGTCGTCAAGTTGTAGTGAGACTGATATGTTGCTCACTACCGCCACACCTGGCAGAAACTGGTACTACGAGGCTGGACGGAGTGAAGCTAGCTCTTTAGAAATCTCAGCAGCCACATACGTAATCATTTTTTTACATGACTACACTTGTTTCTTGTCATGTTCATGCATACCTTACACAATGCTTCTGTAACAGTAACGTTAAGAATTAAAGATCTGAGAAGGAAGTCAGCGCCACAGGTCAAATATCTGATTGGTCCAAAACAACCAGGTCACATGGTCTGGACATTTTCCAGGGAGTTCTTTCACAACTTTTATCACGGAGAGGTAATTACTACTTATTTGTGAAAAAGGACAACCAAATGTTTTTAGCAATGAAGTAGTAAATCCTTCAAGGAGAGTTCTTTGGAAATGTAAACCAACATCAACATTTTATGAATATGAGAACTTTGAAAATTTTAATTCCTGGTAGACTAGTCAAGCACAGCCAAAAAAAGAAAAATAAACTTGCAATTGTGAATTATGTGACTTTTTATGCCAATTTAACAATCAATATATATATATATATATAAATATATATATATATATATATATATATATATATATATATATATATATATATATATATATATATATATATATATATATATATATATGGATATAATGTCTTTTAAAACTCTTACAATACATGTATATTTTTGAGTATGTGTAGTATTGTAGTTCATGGAGTCAGCTTGATGTTACAGGAGGGTCACGTTATTTGGGATTTAATTTCAGTGTCACTCCACTCATAAAACCTTTACATTGTAGGTCTGCATTCAGAGGTGGAGACGGTAGCTACTTTCAACCAATTTATTTACAAACTGTATTTAGATAAAACAATTCTAGAAAATATCTATGATCTATGTTATTATAATAATAATAGCCACAATCATATGCTGTAACAATGCACCTTTCAATAACCATGTCTACCTCATACTGCTGCACCTTTCACTGTTTTTTTAATTGTATATGTTAATAAGAGCTGTCATTTGTCTATTTACTATAGTGAGCGAAAATAACCTATTCAAATTCCCTGTGTTGTTTGACCTGACTTGGCCAAATAAATCTGATTCAGATTCTGATGTAATAACGTAGTTGTTCTGGGCAGGAGGCCACGAAGGAATGAATCATCCTTCGTAGTTGTGAGAAAGTTTATTAGTAAAGCTGCTGGAATGTGCTTTACTAATAAACTTTCTTACAACAAGACTATACAAGGTGCTTTACATCTGAAAACATGAGAAAAAAAGTTACACTGCAAGGGCATCATAAAAAAGTTAGATTTAAGCTAAACTTACAGTTTAGTGCTAAAATGTACATTGTTTAAATTCAGAGGGGTTTCAATAATGCATCAAAGGCAGCTGTAAACAAAAGAGTTTTTAACTTTGATGTAAAGGAACTGAGGGTTCCAGCGTTGCTGTAGTTTCCTGGAAGTTTGTTCCAGATCTGCGGAGCATAGAAGCTGAATGCTGCTTCCCCATGTTTGGTTCTGGTTCTGTGGACAGAGAGCCGACCTGAACCAGAAAAACCTGAGAGGTCAGGATGGTTGATTGATGAGGGACTTGTTGTTGCCATAGCAATCTTTATTTGTATAGCACATTTAAACAACCAAGGTTGACCAAAGTGCTTCACAGAAGTTTAAGAACAAATAGATAGTAAAACAAACACAGTAATACACAAAGATTCAAAATTACTAGTAAAAACCCCATTAAAATCCCAAATTTGTAAAAATTACCTTTAAAAGTGACTCTTAGGTGCCAAATGCCATCCTAAACAGAGACGTCTTCAGTGACTTGTAACTCCGATGGTAATGTGCTTCAGAGTCTTGGACCAGTGTCTTGGACCAGTGACTGACTAGTTTGTAGTATCTCTAACAGATGTTGGCCAGCGGAGCGTAAAGCTCTGGTCGGTCGATGAAACTGAGGCCATTACAAGGACTAAAAACTAATAGAGGGTCTGCATTGACGTCACTTTCCCACTGGACCACGCCCCCTTACTCGCACTGAGTGGGAAAAATGTCTGCAACTAGTGGAGAAGACGGGATAACAGCCGATTATCGGCTTAAATTAAAGGCAGTTGGACTTGACAGTGACCCGTACAGTTACCCCAAGAACCAGTGGTCCATGGACATTAATATTTGGCCACTAATTGAGTTTCCTGATATTTATATGTACTTAATTTCTACGCCGGGGAAATACACAAAGCAAAGCTTGAAGGCTTACAAAAGTCTTGACGCTTGGTCCGACTTCAAGGCAGGATTTGTTGGCAAAATTAAAGTGATGAGGACACCAAACTTTATGAGTTGACCGTTTAACGTTAGCTACCCAAAAATCCAACATTACCTGATACAAAATGGTAACCGCAAATCCACGTTTCGGTGCCTGGAATCCAGTTTTTCTGTGAATTGCAGCGATCCATTTGTCTCTCTTAAGCTTATTTTTCGGCAGTCTGTAAAACGATAACTCCGATTTCTTGCTAAATCTATGAGTACAGTCAATCCCACAACACCTCTTTCCGATTTTAGATGTTTTCCAGTTGCTCAAACTGAAAGTTTACACTGCCACTCAGTCTTTCTGCCACTCAGTGTGCGTAACCGGCTGTGAAGTCGCATCTGTGATGTCATGCGTATTCCCTCTATAGTAGAAGTCAAAAATGGATTGTAAACTGCACTGGGATCCAGTGAAGAGAACGCAGCACAGGTGTGATGTGGTCATGTTTCCGGGTGTTAGTTAACAGACGAGCAGCAGCGTTCTGGACAAACTGGAAGCAATTCAGTAATGTTTGGTTGACACCAAAGTACAGGACAGTAGTCAAGCGGTAATCAATACACCTGAAGATAAACGCAGGGATGAGTTTTTCAAGTTCCTGCTGAGAATCCTCTGTCCTCTGGTCCTCTGATCCTGGAGATGTTGTTCTGGTGATAGAAGCCCGACTTTGTCTTAATTAAGTTGGGCAAAAAACAACTTTTGACGCGCTGCCTTCCCAAGATCCCTAGTTGATAACGTAGATCAGTGGTTCCCAACCTTTTTTCCTGGGAGCCCCCCCTACTTGTGTCTAAGACCAGCCAGGCCCCCGACCCGTACGTACTAGCAGCAATATAGTCTTTAATTGAAAAAATGAACATTAATTATGTTTTTTTGATACATTTCTCTTTGGTTTACTGTGTAGACTTTGTTTTTCTCCAATGTCACTAATGTATAAAATACGCACAAAAGGACATACAAGGAAATAAAAATATTTCTGAAAAATGTCTCTTTTAATATGAGACCAAAATTTTTAAAATTTTTCCTTTAAAAACCTGCTGTAGATTAAATGTTGAGTAATGATATAATATTAAGGAATTCAATCATTTCCTGTGTTTGTCACCAGTGTATAAAAAACACAAAAAATATTCAAGACATTCATAAATTATTCCTAACAATGTCTTATGAATGACTCATTCGCAAATATAATTTTTACAACTGCATAATTTCAAAGCAGATAAAGTTCCGCGCCCCCCCAGAGATCTCTGGCGCCCCCCCAGGGGGGGCCTGGACCCCAGGTTGGGAACCACTGACGTAGGGGATAAACAGGCCTTGTTGCTTTGCATGGGGTGCGAACAATGCAAAAGATTTGTTGCGTGTAATGGACGAGCGCTGTCAGGGTTCAGGTTTGGAGCCGTCCCCAAGTGGTCATTGGAAGACTGGGAAGGATGTATTGAAGAGTGAAATATCAGCTTCTCTTTTTTTGTGTCCTACTGTAATTTGAAATAATGGCCGACTGAAAGAAATCCAGAAATCCCAAATGTGATAAATCTCTTGCAGCAAAGGTTTTATTGGTTTTGTGAATGAAGTAGTGAAAGGCTGTGGCTGCTGTCAGCCAGTCCCAGCAGAGATGGAAGGAGACAGGAGGGGGATATCCTTATCTGCCAGAGCATGTAATTCAAGACGCAGCCCCAACGTGCACGCGCAGCAGCTCGTACGTGCACGTGCATGCTGCTCATACACATACGGAGATCTTAAAGCACCAACATGTGAAATGGAAAGCGGATCGTACACACAGCCTTAATTTAGACACGCAAACATACATTCAGCGTAGCAATCCTGCAGAGTTATTTGGGGAACTCGCATGAAGTCACAAGCCGCACAAGCTCAGACTGAAGACAAACAGGTAAGGACAGAAAACACCTCAGTTCTTTTTTTTTTTTTTTTTTTTTTTTTTTTTTTTTTTCATTGAAGTCATCTTTAATAACACAAACAGGATTTAATGTTCACATACACTTTTACAATTAGTAAAAGGCCCAGCTCAAGTCTGTATAGGTCATTTCTTCTAAAAAAGAAACACGAAACACGAACTCTAAGCGACTAGAGTTTTGTGGCATGTTATGGAAATGAGGGAAAAGTCTCTAAACAGTTCCTCCTCTAAACGGTCCTCTCCAAAAGCCTCTATAAAACTGTCTGTTCAAGAATATGAAGATTAATTTAGAGTACTTTAAATGGTGAAATGTTATAGAATTTTTATTTCATCTGGACTAATATGCATCTTTCATTTTACCCTTCTGTCCTAATTTCACATGTATTATCTCTATTTTCTTACCAAATGTATTCAAATACACCTTGTACTTGTAGAGATATTCTCATTTTAAATTATAGAGGAGCAAGAATCTCCAAGGGGTTAATGAAACACAGGGAGAGGAATATTCTTTTAATGTCTATGATGTGACCAATGCAGCATCAAACACAGCCATTGAGGATGGTTTAATATTTGTAGGTTTTCACAAAAGTAGTTTAACCCTATGATGCTAGATGTATCATATTTGATAAACACATTTCTTCTATCCAAACTTTCTTTATTGAATTTTGTGCAGAACAGGCAAAAACTCATAGTTTAACAAGCAGTAAATCAACAGTCAGACGATAAAGCCAGTCCTTTTTACGTTTCAAACCCAGAACAACCCATCCACCCACCCACCCACCCACCCACCCTGAACTGTACGTATTTAAACCATTCATTCTCACAACACACATAGTACAAAATACAAATTAAGACAGGTGACCAAGATTAAAAATAATAATAATAATAATTATTAAATAAATAAATGAATAAAAATAATTTAAAAAAATATATATATATGTATAAAATAAATGTCAATTGCACAGTAGTACATATTTGAAGACAACAGTAATAGATAGATAATTAAATTAAATAAATAAAGCAAAACAGAACAGAACAGAAAAAAAAGGGGGGGAAGGGAGGGGGAAGGCGGGGGGGGGGGGGGGGGGGGGGGGGGGGGGCTCAGTCGGTTTCTGCAATTATAGTCATAGAGTCAATGTGCCTGAGGAGTGGTTGCCATATCTTATAGAAACTGTTTGAGGAACCTTTCAGGGAAAGCCTGATCTTCTCTAATGCGACACACTGCAGTATGTCCTGAACCCATTTGTTGTGAGTTGGAGGAGAGGCGTGGGACCATTTTAGAAGAATGAGTCTTCGAGCAAGTAATGTGGTGAATGCTATGATTTTTCGCGTTGAATTAGGCCCACCGTGTGAGTGCAATCCAAAGAGAGCTGTAAGGGGATCAAGTGGTATAGTTCGGCCTGTTGCTTTACTAAGTGTATCGAATATTGCTGTCCAAAAATCAGATAATTTAGGGCAAGATAAAAACATATGAACGAAGTCGGCAGGGGCTTGCCCACATCTGTTGCATGAGTCCGCTCTGTCAAGGTAGATTTTGGCAAGTTTGGCATTAGTAAGGTAGGCTCTATGCAGGATTTTACATTGAATAAGGCTGTGCCTCGCACAAATAGAGGATGAATGAACATTTTTTAATATCTCCTCCCATTGCTCATCAGCCAAGGTGATTCCAAGGTCCTGTCCCCAAGTAGCTCTTAAGGAGACCAGATGGTTTGGGGACAATGTATAAATTAGTTTATATGTGGTCCCTATGAGTCCTTTCTTCCTGGGATTGAGCAATAGAAATTGGTCAATAAGAGAGTTTGGGGGTCTATTAGGAAACTGGGGGAAGCAGGATTTCACAAAATGTCTTATTTGGAAGAACCGAAAAAGGTGAGTGTTTGGTAAGTCAAATTTTGCAGCCAAGTCGGTAAATGAGGAGAAAACTCTATCAACAAAAAGGTCGCCAAGCGTTGTCAGGCCTTTCTCAGACCAGGTACGGAAGGCTGGATCAGAGCATGACGGCGCAAACAGGTGATTATGAAAAATTGGTGATTGGCAGGACTGTGTGTGGAGACCAAAAGCCCTTCTGAACTGATTCCAGATCATTAAAGTGTTTCTTACAATTGGGTTAGGGCTAACCTGTTTAATTAACATAGGTAATTGAGAGCAAACCACAGACCAAAGGGAGAAACGTGAGGAGGAGACTTCGAGCAAAGCCCACTGTGGGGAATCAGGTATCGTTTTAACTGTGTTCCAGAGGAGGAGCTTGTTGATATTGCAGGCCCAGTAATAGTAGCGGAAGTCTGGGAGCGCTAGTCCTCCTGAGGATTTAGGGAGTCGGAGCGCTGTTCGACCGATTCGTGCACGTTTATTACCCCAGAGGAAGGAGCTAATCAGCTGGTCAAGGTTGGAAAAGAACGATTTCCTTATGAAGATGGGTATATGTTGAAAGAGGTAAAGAAACCGTGGAAGTAACGACATTTTTATCAGGTTGACCCGCCCAGCCAAAGAGAGTGGGAGGGAAGACCACCTGGCAAAGTCTGATTTACAACGTTCGAGCAATGGGTTGAAATTTTTGTCAAATAGTTGGGAAAATGATTTTGTCACCGTAATTCCAAGGTATTTAAGACCATCCGTAGCCTTCCTAAAGGGAGGGAGGTCATGAGGGAGATCATCAGCAGCAGAGTTAATTGAGATATAGTCGCTTTTTTCCAAGTTCAATTTGTAGCCTGAATACTTCCCAAATTTCTCAAAAATGTCTAAAATTGTAGGGAGGCTGGAGGAAGGGTTGGATATGTACAATAAAAGATCGTCAGCATAAAAAGAAATTTTGTGAAGCTGTCCGTGGCGTGTTATGCCTTCAAACCCGTTCTCACTACGCAGCCAAATGGCCAGGGGCTCAACCGCCAGGGCAAATAGAAGCGGAGAAAGGGGACAGCCCTGCCGGGTGCCTCTATGTAAAGAGAATAGGCGTGATTTAATACCGTTAGTGTTGACAGAGGCTACAGGGGAGGCGTAAAGGAGTTTTATCCAATCCACAAAGCCAGGGCTGAGGCCAAATTTATTAAGAATGTAGAACAGATATCTCCATTCCACGCGATCGAAAGCTTTTTCCGCGTCTAGAGATAGAACCAGTTCAGGAGAATCAGTGGAGTGAGAGTAGAGAATATTAAGTAACCTGCGTGTGTTAGAAGATGAATGTCTCCCTGAAACAAAACCAGTTTGATCAGGGTCGACTAGGGATGGTATAACTCTCTGAAGGCGACTAGCCAGTACTTTTGCCAGTATTTTAAAGTCCACATTCAGGAGAGAAATTGGTCTGTAACTACTACAAAGAAGTGGATCTTTATCCTTTTTTAGTAATAGTGAAATTGAAGCCTCTGACATAGTGGATGGTAACCGACCCTCTGCCTGGGCATCATTGAAAACTTTACTTAGAATCGGGGCAAGGACTGTAGAGTAGGTCTTGTAAAATTCTGTTGTGTAACCATCTGGACCAGGTGATTTATTGCACTGTAGAGAGGTAATTGCATCCTTGACCTCAGAGACCGTAATTGGAGCACCCAAGTCACTAGCAACCGGTGTGTCAATTTGAGGGTACGAAAGCAGGTCAAGGGGGTTTGGGCCATCCCAATCACGTTGAGAGGATTCGGAGGAATACAGTTTAGAATAATAATCAACAAATGCATTATTAATAGCGGTTGGATTGGATGAGGTGTCATCTGAAGCGATCCTAATCCTAGGTATAAGTCTAGATGCCGCCTCAGTTCGTGCTTGGTAAGCTAGGAGTTTGCCTGCTTTGTCACCTTGCTCAAAAAAGCGTTGCTTAGTATGTAAAAGTTGTTTCTCAATCCGGCCAGACGATAATAAGTTATATTGTGATTGGAGCTGTGCCCGTTTCTTATATAATGCATCTGATGGGTCAGTAGAATATTGAGTGTCTAACTTTTGTATTTCATCTGATATTTGCTTTAGTTTAGAGCGCTCCGACTTCCTAAAGCCAGAAATAAAAGATATAATTTGACCACGCAAAAAGGCCTTGAGGGACTCCCACAACATGTCACTGCCTATATCCGGGGTATCGTTCGTGTCAAGGAAGAACTGAATTTGATTAGTTAAAAAGTCCTTGAATTTTGACTCGGATAGTAAGTGAGAATTAAATCTCCAGGTTCTGGTAGGCAATCTGCCCTGGGGAAAGTTAATGTTTAGGGAGACGGGAGAGTGATCGGAAATCACTATGCTGTGGTATTTGGACAGTTGTATGTTATCTAACAATCTATTGTCGAGCAGGTAAAAGTCAATCCGAGAATAAGACCTGTGAACATGCGAAAAAAAAGAGTAAGCTTTCGCATGAGGATGCATAGTTCTCCACGGATCAGACAGGCCTAATTGGTCTGCATGGAACTTTAACATGGTAGCCGCCTTAGACAGGCCAACTTGTTTGGTGGATGATCTATCAAGATTAGGGTCTTGGACCTGGTTAAAATCACCCCCAATTATTAGGTGATGATCTGCCGCGTTTGGGATATCAGAGAAAAATTTTGACAAAAATTTATCATCATCCCAATTTGGAGCATATATTGAGGCCAGGACCACAGGGGTGTCTTGTAACTTGCCCAGTACCATGACGTAGCGCCCATTCGGATCGGAAATAACAGAGGAAGGTTCAAAAGCAACGTCTTTATGTACAATAATAGCTGCACCTCTAGCCCTCTCTGAAAAACTCGAATGGAAAATGTGACTCATCCAGGGTCTCTTAATACGGGAGAACTCAGATTTGCGCAGGTGTGTCTCTTGTAAGAAAAACAAGTCCCCTTTAAGTTCCTGTAAGTGTGATAGTACCTTGTTGGCTTTAACAATATTATTCATCCCCTTTACATTCCAGGAGATGAGACGGATGTTCCTACTACTCATTGGTATTCCCCAGTCCTGCTAATAACTGTTGAGCCCTGAAGGAGGGGGGGGGGGGGGGGGGGCGGGGGGAGGAAAGGAAGAGAGAAGGGAAAAAAAAAAAAAAAAAAAAAAAAAAAAAAAACCCAGACACCCACACACACACATTACTACATACTTACGTACAAAGTTACCGAAAATCCCAATCCTCATAGGAATATAAACCCTGAGTATCCCAATAGATACAGTGCAGATCTTGCTTCTCACTTCTCACTTCTCGCTCGAACAGTCCCATTCCCACAAAGACGTATTGCTCAGCCTCTCTCCAGGGTATGAGATTAAAGGTCCAACAACAGAAATAGAGCCTGATACCTTTTTTGTCCAAACTTGGCTCTAGTTCTCCAGGCCTTAAACAAGCGGAACTTATGCTTTCTTTTCACAGAGCAGCATCGCTGAATAGCGATGTGCAGGGACACAGTGTATAGTGGAAAAACTGCATAGATCGGAGTGACCCAAAGTTCACGAGAGATGCAAACAAAAAAAAAAAAAAAAAAAAAAAAAAAAAAAAAAAAAAAAAAAAGGGGGGAGAGGTATTATAATACACAGCTGCCCAATAATCTCTCTCTACTGAGAAATGTAGTGCAAAAAAAAAAAAAAAAAAAAAAAAAAAAGGGGGGGGGGGGCCCCTTTAACATATAAAATCAGTAGAGCTAAAAGTAGCGCTGATGGAAAAAGAGAGAAAAAAAAAAAAAAAAGGGGGGGCGGCGGCCTCTTTAACATATAAAATCAGTAGGGCTAAAAGTAGCGCTGATGGGAGAAAAAAAAAAAAAAAAAAAAAAAAAAAAAAAAGGGGGGGCCTCTTTAACATATAAAATCAGTCGGGCTAAAAGTAGCGCTGATGGAAAAAAAAAGGAAAAAAAAAAAAAAAAAAAAAAAAAAAAAAAAAAAAGGGGGGGGCCTCTTTAACATATAAATTCAGTAGGGCTAAAAGTAGCGCTGATGCAAAAAAAAAAAAAAAAAAAAAAAAAAAAAAAAAAAAAAACAAAGGGGGGGGCTCTTTAACATATAAAATCAATAGGGCTAGAAGTAGCACTGATGCAAAGAAAGAAAGAAAAAAAAAAAAAAAAAAAAAAAAAAAAAAAAAAAAAAAAAAAAAAAAAGGGGGGCTCTTTAACTTTAACATATAAAATCAGTAGGGCTAGAAGTAGCGCTGATGCAAAAAAAAAAAAGAAAATAAATAAATAAAAAATAAAAAAAAGGGCCTCTTTAACATATAAAATTAGTAGGGCTAAAAGTAGCGCTGATGCAAAGAAAGAAAGAAAAAAAAAAAAAAAAAAAAAAAAAAAAAAAAAAAAAAAAAAAAAAAGGGGGGGCTCTTTAATTTTAACATATAAAATCAGTAGGGCTAGAAGTAGCGCTGATGCCAAAAAAAAAATAAATAAAATAAATAAAATAAAAAAAAAAAAAAAAAACAAAGGGCCTCTTTAACATATAAAATTAGTAGGGTTAAAAGTAGCGCTGATGCAAAGAAAGAAAGAAAAAAAAAAAAAAAAAAAAAAAAAAAAAGGGGGGCTCTTTAACTTTAACATATAAAATCAGTAGGACTAGAAGTAGCGCTGATGCAAAAAAAAAGAAAATAAATAAATAAAAAATAAAAAAAAGGGCCTCTTTAACATATAAAATCAGTAGGGCTAGAAGTAGCGCTGATGCAAAAACAAAGAAAATAAATAAATAAAAAATAAAAAAAAGGGCCTCTTTAACATATAAAATCAGTAGGGCTAGAAGTAGCGCTGATGCAAAAAAAAAAGAAAATAAATAAATAAAAAAAAAACAAAGGGCCTCTTTAACATATAAAATTAGTAGGGTTAAAAGTAGCGCTGATGCAAAGAAAGAAAGAAAAAAAAAAGGGGGGGGGCTCTTTAACTTTAACATATAAAATCAGTAGGACTAGAAGTAGCGCTGATGCAAAAAAAAAAAAAAAAATAAATAAATAAATAAATAAAAAAGGGCCTCTTTAACATAAAATTAGTAGGGCTAAAAGTAGCGCTGATGCAAAGAAAGAAAAAGGGGGGCTCTTTAACTTTAACATATAAAATCAGTAGGGCTAGAAGTAGCGCTGATGCAAAAAAAATATAAAAAAAGATAAATAAATAAATAAAAAAGGGCCTCTTTAACATATAAAATTAGTAGGGCTAAAAGTAGCGCTGATGCAAAGAAAAAAAAAAGGGGGGCTCTTTAACTTTAACATATAAAATCAGTAGGGCTAGAAGTAGCGCTGATGCAAAAAAATAAATAAATAAATAAAAAAGGGCCTCTTTAACATATAAAATTAGTAGGGCTAAAAGTAGCGCTGATGCAAAGAAAGAAAAAAAATAAAATAAATAAAAAAAAAAAAAAAAAAAAAAAAAAAAAAAAAAAAATTATAATTAATTAAAAAAATAAATAAATAAATAAAAAATAAAATGAATAAAATTAGGCCTCTCGGGCTCAAAGAGGGTCAACCAACCTTGCAATGACTGTCTGTGCTTCCACGAATATTAACTGTTATTAACGACATCAGTCTTAGGTAGAACAAGCTGGCCGTTGCGTGCGACCGAGGGTTCCTTTAAGCATTTCCACTGGAAAGGTATTCTTTAGCCTTTTCAACCGACGAGAGTAGAACTTTTTCCCCGTTGCTTGCAGTGATGTACAGCTTCGCCGGGTAACGGAGGCTGGGTTTCAACCCACGCTTGTAGAGGAGAGCCATAACTTCACGATACACAACCCGTTGCGCCATCACGTCGGGGGAGAAGTCCTCAAAAATGGCAACATGTTTCCCCAAGTATTGCAGCTCTGACCTCTTTCTGCGGGCTTCGCGGAGAACCCTCTCCTTGGTCTGGTAGTCATGAAACCGGACGATGACAGGCCGTGGTCTCTCCCCTGGTTTAGGTTTCGGGGCCAGGGATCTGTGTGCTCGATCCAGCACGGGGGGCGTCGGTAGTATTTCTTCGCCAAAAAGTTGGGAGAGCAGTGCAGAAAAAAAGTCGGATGGCCGTGGGCCCTCAATCGACTCGGGAAGTCCAATAATTCGGAGATTATTACGGCGGCTGCGAGCCTCCAGATCAGCTGTCTTGGCTTTTAGCTTCTCACCAACAGCAGTCAGCTCAGCACATGTAGCTTCGAGGCTAGCCAGACGATCATCCACCGAGTCCGCGTTAGTCTCTAGCGTGGTGATGCGCTGGCCGTGGCTGGACACGGTGGATTGGACAAGGTCCATTTTGGCTTCCAGAGCTGAGAAGGATACCTTAAACTCCGCTGCTAAGTCAGCCTTATGGGTTTCCAGGAGGCTTGTTAGCGCGGCCATGCTAACCTCGCTAGCGGTAGCATCGTTGAGGGGCGTAGAGTCTTTTTTATTATGTCTCGCCTGTTTATTTGCCATTCTCGGATGCGTCGTTGTGTTCTTTATAAGCTGCGATGCTGTTGCTGGTGGTAAATTAAGGAGAGATGGCTTAAAAAAGTGGAAAGTTGAGAGAAGTGTGGGAGAGCGGAGGAGAAGCGTCTACTCTGCGTCCGCCATGACCCGGAACCCACACCTCAGTTCTTATAAAGGAAATAGAGACTCAAAGCATGTTTGTGTCATAATTTTAGACAGAAGTAAAGAGATCCTGTTTGTATATGTGTGAATGTTTCTTTGTGACTGGAGCCTTGTCAAAGATGGTTTTCTGTAACCTTTTGTAACACACAACAAAGTATTATCTTAAAACTTGAAATTTGAAATCAATAAATATAAGTTGAGAGTTGTTAAAGTAGTGGTTAATATGGACTCTGTAAATGATTTGAGATAATCTATGAAATATAACTATTGTTTTTGACAAAATAATATGTTAAATGCTCTTTAATCATATTTTCTTTATGTCATAGTGGCCTAAGCCCCATTTCTCGCTCTGAATTAGTATAAAACTCAATATTTAATAACTTTTAACACTCATCTTATACTAAAGCAGCTGCTCCGTCACTCTCGAGGGGGCGTGGTCACGTCCAGGGTACTATTTTAAATCCGCCCAGCTCAACCAATCAGCGAGCGTCTAGCTGAGTAACCATGGTTACCGGAGCAGCTGCATTATGGGATGCACTCATGGCAGTTTCCGTCGGAGGAGTGAGTGTGAACAGATTTATACGTTTGTATTTTACAACTTTTTGGGACTTTAGAGATGAGTTTGAGATATCATTGATATATCCGGGACCCGTGCGGGTCACGTTTGTGCGAATGACGCTTTATTGCGTTTGTTAAAAACTCGTTTTATTCACTTTTCAGTGAGTAAAAAGCGGCTCCTCGTTCATTTCAACACCGTTAAACTACAACAGGGTCTTAATTCGTCCCATTTAAAACGAGTGGGTGTCATTAATAAGAGAAGATACTCGGTGTTGTCGTAGGTCGTTCGTTTTTGTTATGTAAATATGTATAAAAAACAAGAAAAAAGATAAGAAAACAAATCCAGGTGGACATTCCACCACAAAAAGAAAAAAACAACATCAAAACACATATTTCAAGTTACATGTTCGAAAAGGAGTGAGAGGAAGTATAAACTTATTTAATATTATATATAATTATATATAAACAGGTATATTGAAGAGGAAATGGGTTAACAATGAGTGTGAGAAACAAATAAAATAGGGAAAAAGGTATATTATACTTGCTTAAGATATGTTTAGATATTTATGTGGATATTTATGTATTAATATTATATGTTGAGAGGAATAGTTATAATTATGTAATATATGTTATATATTTATTAGGTATATAGAATATATATATTTATAGGGATATTTATGTAGTTTATATAGTGTATATGTATATAGATGTATATAATATTAGTTTTTACTATATATTGATATAATATTTATGTAATATTTATATTTTCTATATACTTATATGGATAATTATGTAGTAATAGGCATGTTTACGTAGTATTTATATAGTTTGAGTTTGAGTTTATTCACAATACCATAATAATAATTATAATAATACAATTGAATTAAGTGGGTAGAGTGATAGTGTCCCCCAAGGAAGCTAGGAAAGCTTATAGGTGGGGGCCCATAGTTCGTATAAGGGTGAGGGTACAGTCACTGGTATAAGCAGTTACCATCCGTAAAGAGATGGTGATGAATAAATGCATACAAAGTACACAAAAAAACACTTAACATACATACTTAACATTACATACACATACAGTCACACACATACATCCCAGCAGTCTATGAAGAAGCATTTTATATTATATATAGGTTAGTAAAAGATTATTTTTTAGTAGGAGATAGAAGGCAACACCTTGAGGCCATCATCAATCCTATTCCAAATCTGCGGCCCCCTGCAAACAACACTCATACTGGTGCGCACATGTCGGCGACATTCGTCGACATAGACTATATTTATATGGATATTGTGTAGATATAATATTAACAATAAAGTAAATTCATAGAGTTATAAAGGGGTAGGAACTAGGAAAAAGTGTAGACTTCTTGCTACTCCTTTTTTCGAACATATGTGAATATGAAGATGTTACTGTTTATTTTTTTACATGTTCGTAAAGATCTGGAGGCTGATGCACACCTAGAAAAACTTGAAAAACAGGTGCGTTGGAGTAGGTAGGAGTGAACAAAGGAAAAAAGGGGTCTCCCGCACACTGTCAAGTCACTTGCAAAAGACTTTAATAAAGCAAACAAACAACGTTTCGGTCCACAGGACCTTTCTCAAGCAGAGATTTTTTTCTCTGCTTGAGAAAGGTCCTGTGTTTTCTTTATTAAAGTCTTTTGCAAGTGACTTGACAGTGTGCGGGAGACCCCTTTTTTCGTTTATATACATGTTCGAAATAAAATTAATTCATTCATTCATTAATCCCACCCCCCTTTCCACAACTAAACTTAAATTATATGTCTGTATTTATTTTTTATACAATACACTAATTTGTATAGATATAAAAATCTTTTTTACAAAAATGACCTGTTTAATACAAGACATAAGCTCTATCATAAATATAATATAACTATGATATAAATATAATGAATGAATGAATGATTTTTTTATTTCGAACATGTATATAAAAAAATAAAAATAAACAGTTAACAGTAACATCTTCATATTCACATATGTTCGAAAAAGTAGGAAGATGTATACACTTTTTCCTAGTTCCTACCTCTTTATAACGCTATGAATTTACATTATTATTAATATTATATCTACACAATATCCATATAAATATAGTCTATATAAATACTACGTAATTATGCCTATTACTAAATGATTATCCTTATAAGTATATAGAAAATATAAATATTACATAAATATGATATCAATATATAGAAAATACAAATATTATATGCATCTATATAAATATACACTATATAAACTACATAAATATCCCTATATATATATACTACATACCTAATAAATATATAACATATATTACATAATTATAACTATCCCTCTCAACATATAATATTTAATACATAAATATCCACATAAATATCTAAACATATCTTAAAAAAGTACGATATACCTTTTTCCCTATTTTATTTGTTTCTCACACTCCTCGTTAACCCATTTCCTCTTCCATATACCTGTTTATAATATGTATATCTAAGTATATAAACATACAAAGACAGCTGGTGATCTTTAAACACAGTCTTCACTTTTATACCTCAAATAAACTATTTCTTTATATTTCTTCTTAAATTGTTTTATGTTTGTACATTCTTTTAACTCCAAATTCAAACCATTCCACAGTTTAATTCCACAAACTGATACACAAACACTTTTTTTTGTTGTACGCACAAATAAAGATTTGAAGTTTAGGTTACCCCTTAAATTATAACCCCCTTCCCTCCCAATGAATAATTTCTGAATGTTATCCGGTCGATAAACTTCTCTGTGCTCAAAGTTTGGGGTAACACGTCAAACAAAGCAAAGCCAGATAGTTTGTTTCCAAATCTTTAGTGAATAAAACAGTTAAATCAGATTCAGACACGGAGGTGTTCCAGGTCTGAGCCTGGATTCACACCGGCATCCACGTGGATAACTAGTATTATAGATAACTAGTATTTTATTCATCCACAAGAGGAAACTAGTGTCACACTGGCAATTCACATTCTGCAAATGTCTAGGAAAACGAGTTACATAACACATCTGCACGTCTTCTGTAAAAACTATGATGCCCTTAATCCACAGAAAGAGACCACGCCCCCTCACTATAAAATAAGATAAAATAAAATAATCCTTTATTTCTCACTCAATGGGGAATCTCACTTTGTTCAGCAGCAGTACACTAAACACACACATGCAGGGGAGGGGTAAAAAAAGAGTAAAAAATATATATAATTACGAAATATAGACAGTATATACAGTACATTACAATGGAAATAAAGTAGTGCGAAAGACAAAAAAGACAAAAAACTGTGCAAAAAGAGCAGGTGGAATGTGTGTGAGGTAGACAGACAGATATTGCACATCTATTGCACATCTACATATAGCCTATGACTATTGTGTTGCAGAATTGGGGATTATAACCTGCCAACATCATGATTAGTTCAACATTTAACCTTGATTACCATTAATCAATGATTATTTTGCATGAGCATACCCCCCAAACGAATAAAGATATCACCACATTAACCCCCCACCCACCCATGCATATAAATTAGCTAATTAATTGCAATTAAAGCACTTGCAACTTGAAAAGTTTAAATTCATTCGAGATACTGCTGCACCTTTCGTACTGTTGCACCTTTCATTTAAAAAAAATTGTATATATGTTAATAAGAGCTGTCATTTGTCTATTACCTATTTACTATTACCTATTTACCGTACGGTAAGCGAAAATAACCAAGCCAAATTCCATGTCTTGTCTGACCTGACCTGGCCAAATAAACATGATTCTCATTCTGATAAGTCACGTTTTAATTTATTATTATTAGAAATACATAAAAAAAAAAAACAGACAACTTCCATTACTTACTAATAAAATAAATAGTTTTGAATGGAAGCAAGTATTCTAAATCTCTTTCTCTCCAAACAAAAAAAAACTGAAATGAAGCCAATGAAAAACAGGAAAATAACATTTTCAAAGGTCACACTTTAAAAAATCATGTGCTTAAACAGTACAAAATAAAAAATAACTTGTACTTATAAATTAAGGTTTCAAACATCGCCATAAACAAAACATAAAATATCTTGTAGCTCTTGCAAACAAAATTACATTTCAATACTGGTTTCGATAAATCTTTGGTGAATTGCCCAGCCTGAGTGTGTAGTGAGTTAATCAGCTCAATTAAATTGTGGGAATGACTTGTGACGTCACCACTAGGTTTTCTGTGCATGTTAACCTATGGATGTGCTTTTAAAGCCTCCCTTTCCTCCTGAATCTACACGGCACGAGGTTGCAGATGGTGGAGGGAACAGGTCTGGGGAACTGGCTGGAAACCCCCGACCTCATGTCTATCACAGTTACCCATTTTAGCCTCGCTGACTCGGCTTATGCTGACCTGTGATGCTAAATCCCTTAGATATATTCTTATCAACCCATTAAGTCTTATTTTAAGTGTCGTTACCATGATGACATCCCCTCCTTTGAGTTCTGGCAGCCCTCCTGTTTGTATAACTCCTCATCCTCTACAGATTAACCCTTAAATATACACAATAAAACTGTTGCGGTGTTGCTGCTACTGCCTGTCCTTGACCTCTCGCTGACGGCTTAACATCTTCTGATGACTCTCTAAAAGTGTAATCACTGCGCGTCAACTGTAATTCTGAGTGGCAGCGGTTTCCATGGTGACCAGCTCTGCTAGTCCTCGTTTTAGCTGTGACGGCAGCCATTTCTAATGTCGTTTCAGTAGCGACACATTTTTTATTTATTTTTCCATCGTAGGTGGTATCTCAGACGGGCTATAATGGGCAACTTTGATTGACATACGTGGGCTCTGAAGCACTTTTGAAAAACACCTATGGATGATGTTATGGGGGGGCAATCGACCAGAAGACTCAGGCACACGCTCTGTTGCAGCAAAGCTGTTGTGTAGTGATTGGTAGAAGGTGTGTTATGGCGCTTCTCCACTAGTACCTACTCAGCCCGACTCGGCTCGTCACGCCTCGTCCTGGCTCCACCCGTTTTGTCCCTGTTTGTTTTTCCACAGCCAGGTGAGAAGTGGGCGGGTTGGGGTGAAGCTGCTGTGACGTACTCGATTGCGCAACCGCTTTGTTCGTGTCGGCACTGATGAGAAATCAGCTGGAGCCGCGAGCGGCTGAGAGTAAAACGCAGCTCCTGGTGGATCTGGTCGTTCCTTATCACCCGTCTACATCCCTTTTTTAATTCTCTCGACAGCCCCCAGGTTTATGAACATCTGCACCTGAGAGTTGGATCACCAAACACGTTTGCGCTGTATAATAAAATCGCCGCGAGCCGCGAGCCGCGAGTCGCTCTCGCGCTGACTCCCGCTTCCTGATTCAAACGTCTGAATGCCCCGCCCCCCGACCAATCAGTGGTCTGTAATGTGGTGACGTCAGATATAGTGCCGGCTCAGCCCGGTTAGAACCTCGACAGAATGGTTACAGAAAAAGTATCTGCTTGGAGCGGCTCTACCCGCCTTGGCCCGTAGTGGAAAAGCGCAAGACGGGGGCGTGGCGGGTAGAAGCGAGCTGAGGCGGTACTAGTGGAAAAGGGTCATTAATGTAGTGCCAGCATGTTGCTCCAAAGTTACAGACCGGACACGAGCGCCAACAATCTAACTGACTAAAAAAAAACAACATATTTACACCAAAAAAAGTGGAATTTTCAAAACAATTATGAATTTTTTTCTTGAGGCTCGTGCAACCTAAGTAGATGGTAAAATAAGTTCTCAGTTTGGCTCAACGAGTCATTTGAAGTAAAATGAGCATCATCTTCCTGGCAAGTTAATGGATAACTTTTCTCGATCAATTTTAGAAATCAAACTGACCTATGCCTACAATTTGAGTTCTACTACAGGTAGGGGTGGGACGATACAGGTAACAGGTACTGTGGCGATATGTGGCCCACAATAACGATAATATCACGATACACGATATATACGATACTTGATATATAATGTAAGAAATGTCATCAACTATATGTGTGACTGAAAAAGAAAAAATACCCATAAAAAGGAAAATGTCTGTAGTTATGCATTTATTCAATGCCAAAACGTCATACAATGTACAAAGAAAGTACATTTGTATAGACCTCACTGCCTCCTAGTCTTGTAAATGTAAACGCTGTACAGCTGGACAATTAAAGTGCATGAACATTAATAACATGTTTTATATAAACCAGGATTTTGTTTCTGCTTTGTTTCTAATACTGAAAAGTCAGTGAGCAACTTAATTTTGCATAGTACCTCACTGCCTCCTAGTCCTGTAAATGTAAACACTGTACAGCTGGACAAATTGAAGTGCATTAACAATAGTGCGGCGACAACCGCGTAAATCCATTATGTGTGTTGTAATAAAATTATAAAATGATATTTGCCGTCAGTTTATCGATTATTTATTGCGACTGAGAACTCAACAATAGAACGCAACAATATATTGCATTTTTTCCCCCACCACTAACTACAGGTATATAATAATATTGTGCAATATTTCATAACACTTATTTCTTTTCTATTCATATAATTCGATTTATGGCACTGCACTCTTTTTTATTTTTATCTTTTTATCTTTATATGGGTATTTGTTTTTTGGGGTGTTTTATTTGTATATGAATGAGTGAGTAAGATGGAGATGTCAGTTTCCCCGAGGGAACCTCCCAAAGGGATTAATAAAGTCTGAATCTGGATCTAAAGGAGCCTGACCAAACTCAACAATAATGGTCCATCTGTGTGGTGTTTCCCCAGATTAGGCCACTGCCACCATGCCGGGGGAGGATAAAGCACCGCAGCAGACCCGCCAGAGGAAGAAGGGCAAGAAGTCTCGCACCAAGGCCAAGACGCAGGGCAACGACCTCCTCAGAGCTGCATCAGACTTACAAGATGAGCTCAGCCTCCCGCCGGTCCTCCGGCCTACTCCTAAAAAGCCGGCAGAGGAGAAGCCCAAAGTGCCGGGGGCCAAAGTGGAGGAGGAGTCGTCTCTAGCCATCTGTCTCCAGGTGGTGCTCCCCTACCTGCTGGCCGGGATGGGCATGGTGATGGCCGGCATGGTGCTGGACAGGGTGCAGGTGAGTTCAGCCTGCTCCCGGGCCGCTGTTATGTTCCTCCTATGCCCCCAACCGTAAATAATCGGTACATATCTGCAATCATTTCCAAATGAGAACTGGCATGTAGCCCAAAATTTTAAGTGCACAGTTAACCATCTATGCATGTTTTTACACTCAGAAGATCCAGTTTTATCTGGCTTTCCAGTCCAGTGGGAAGAGTTAGATCTGCAGCTGCCTGTGTTGAAAAAAATCGATTTTCCAATTCTCAATCGATTCTCATATTAATTCCTAAAAATTGATTTGTATGTCGTAAGATCGTATGTTGATTGAATGTTGTAAGATCGATTTTTTTTTTTTTTTCATCATTACATTACAACTCTTGGTATTTTTTTGTTTATGCCCAAAAAAGGAATGTTTTGTTGGACACAAGAATAACTGGTGCCATGTTTTTGCCTTTAAATATGTTTAAAGGTATGAAAACATTAAAGTTTTCAGTTATAATTGCATAAATTGTCTATATTTCATTACTTTATTTACTGTCTTGGGGTTACGTTTGCATAAAATGCTAAAACCCAAATTCTCAAAAATAAAAAACCGAAAAAGACCAAAATGGAAAAAATAAAAACGGAATGTGGGAAAAAATCTCTGTTTCCTCCCTGGATCTGTTTGGTAATTTTGCCCCACACGATGTTTCTAAAAGCAGTTCTATCAGCATTCTGGGAGGTGATTGGTTCTTACAGCATCATTAGCTGCCAATACTTGCTGTTGAATCTAAACATAATACTAGTATTCATATGTTGGTATTCATATGTTGCAGAACTACACAGTCATATAATTCATGCAACAGCTCAAAAAACAGTTTTAATAACACTAACCCAAATTGATATCGGAATCGAATCGGATCGAATCAAATCTTGATAATTGATTATGAATCTTAAGAATCTCAAATCGATCCCCAGCACTAGTCATGGATAAACTTCAGCCCTGATCTGAACACGATACCCGGGTGCTGCTCTCCTGCCCCCGGCGGCTTCACTTCCTCACTCCTGAGGGCAGAAACTGGAGGGCAAAGAGACGTCCTGTCAGACGTCTGGCAGCTCAGGTTTTGTGGACCGGACTTTAGAATAAAATAGAATAGAATAGAATAGACTTTATTGTCATTGTGCTCAGGTTACAATGAGATTGGTTGGGATGTTCCCACCAAAGTGCAAAAGAAGCAATCAAAATAAGAGGAATAAATAAGTATGAAAAACCCAGTATAAAAGCATAAAAGCAATACAAACAATGTCTGGATAAAGTGCACTAAACATCACTCCCACATCATTCAAAAAAATACTTTTTTTGATCATATACTGATACTTTGATCAGCCGCTCAAAGACGTTATGTCCGAACTGTATGACGCAGCACATTTCCATCCCTTCACGTTACCATAACATCCCTTGTTCCCTGGGAGTAGCTGTGCTCATCTGCAGTAACGTGATATTTCCTCCGTGTTGAGTCATAGCTGCCGCAGCGCTGGAGGTAAACGAGCTGCTGCTGACGACGAGGAACGAGAGGTTTCAGCCGGCATCACATTCGGAGAATGTGTGGTGTAAAAACAGAATCCAGCCGTGGTTAGATCACCTGAGGATGGATGTAACCCTGCAGCTCTCTTCCACAGTGAGGATGTTAGTGGGGACGGCGTTTCTTTGTTCACGTTGAAAAAGGCCTGAATAAGGTCACTTTCAGCCGTCTAATTTCAAGCTCTGGTACCTTTTAGATAAGCTTTGAACTCTGGGTAATTCCAGAAATCTGTGTTTACCTCAAAACAACACGACTCAGGAAAAGAGAGGCTCTTCCTTTCTCTAATTCATCAAACTCCTGCCGGGTTACCGGTGTAGAGCGCTGACGGCTCATGAACCTGCACGACTCCTTTTATTGGCTCTCAAACACCTGTTTTCAACATAAAAGATAGAAAATTATCTGATTAATATCTGCAGTCAAGAAATAGAGAAGCTAATGATGCTGTTACTCGATTACTTTGACTCCCGAGTGTCCAACAACGGAGGATGTCTTGGTAAATGAACGGCTTTGTGTGAGATTCATTTATATTTGACTGGGAAACTAAGTGGAAATTAATGGAATCCATTATTCACAACATTTAGCTGCCAATTTCAGTTATTTTATTTGTTTTTTTTTTAATTCTGTTATAACCAGTACTCGAGTTGTAAAAAAGAATCAGGGGGGATGGTGGATTTTATCATATGGGGACAGATAATTTTTGCTGATTACAAATAATATATTATATTACAAATAATAGCAGTGACCAAAACACCTGCAGAAATACTGCAGGAATGACATAGCAGCAGTTAAATGCAGCCTTCTGTAAGCTTTAAATATCCACTGGGTTTACATCAAATACATCAAAACACAACGATAAAAAACAGTTTTCTGAACTTATCAATATGACTCTGTCCTTCACAGGATAAGTAAAATGGATCACTGCAAAAACTCAAAATAAGAATATTTGTCCTATTTCTAGTTAAAATGTCTCATTTTAGTAAAAAAATCTCATTACACTTAAAACAAGACTCATCACTGGAAAAAACAACAATTTTCACCTGTTTCAAGTAGATTTTCACTTGAAATAAGTAGAAAAATCTGCCAGTGGAACAATATTTTTTTGCTTGTAATAAGAAGATAAATCTTGTCCCACTGGCAGATTTTCCTACTTATTTCAAGTGAAAATGTACTTGAAACAGGTGAAAATTGTCAAATTTTTCTGGTGTTATTTTTCTGGTGATGACTCTAAATGTTGAAATAGCAGTAAAACCACATTCATTGATGAAATGACATAAGGGATGGAAAGGGGGGATGGCAGTTTTACAGGGGGGATGATTTTGACCGTTTTTTTATTTCAGGGGGGATGTCATCCCCCCTCATCCCCCCCTCCTGTACTCCAGTACTGGTTATAACTTGCCTCACTGGGAGTCTTTATATGTTGTTACTGCACTCGTAGCCACATGACCGTCTCATCCGCACCAAAGACCCCCAACCAACTACGCAGACGCGCGAAACAGCGCAGCATATTTTCTAGGGCCGTCTGAATATGTAGCGACAGTTTCCACAAATGTCTAAATTAAATCGTGAGTTCTTTAGATGTTTTCATACGTATGTCGTGTGGTTTGGTTCCAGAAATACTCAATAAATGATGATAAATTGTTAATCTGTGTGCGTTTAACGTCACTCATTTTAAAACCACAAACATGTTTACTGTTTCATCGTTTGATGATACGAGGAAACTCCAAAAGTTCACCCTCTATGACGTCAGAGTTGTTAGAAAACACGTCGTTGGCAGCATCCCGGATGTTATCTTGTCTTTATTTGTTCACGGCGAGCCAAACAACGCTGGTGTAAACACGCACCGTCCCGGGGGTCAGACATCTGGCCTGGGAGCCCCGTCGTGTCCTGTCCTGTACACGCCGTCCTCCTGCAGACCTGCAGACCTCTGAGGGGCAGTCAGTCATTTACCGATTGTTGTCGTCCAGAGCAGCAAAACAGGATAAAGGTGCAGCCGTCTGACCTTGAACCGTGTTTGTAAAGCGAGCTGTTAATGAAATATCTGGGAGAGGATTAATCAGAATGTCAGGAGCAACAACCCCTTAATCCTGGCCTAGCAGGAGTAAGGTGGTGTGTGTGTGTGTGTGTGTGTGTGTGTGTGTGTGTGTGTGTGTGTGTGTGTGTGTGTGTGTGTGTGTGTGTGTGTGTGTGTGTGTGTGTGTGTGTGTGTGTGTGTGTGTGAGTGAGCCTGTGGTTGCTCATGCAGGGCGGGGGCATCTGCTGGAAATCTGAAATGAGCAAAACACAAGAAAACACACAACAGACACACAAACCTTTGGAATCTGCTGGAAAGAAAAACAAACAAACAGAAACTGAATAGTTTCACTTCTGACTGAACATCGTGGTTGTAGGATTTAGGATGTTTTCAGGTAAAGCAGAGGTGATTGTCCAGGGGTCAGGTGAGGTGAGGCTGAAACCAAAATAGGTGAAATATAAGTGTTAGTGCACTTCGAGTTGAGTGGAATCTAGGGTTATCCCGATCAGGATTTTTTAGCTCCCGATCCAATCCCGATCACTTGAGTTTGAGTATCTGCCGATCCCGATTTTTCCCGATCCGATCACTTCTTTTGGCTCCCGATACATTTCCGATACTTTTTCCCGATCAGATACATTTTGGCAATGAATTAAAAAAAAAAAAAGAAAAAAAAATGAGGACTAAAACTCAAATTATCCCAAAGTTTCTTATATTCTCCATTGGAGAACAACATGGACATATATTTCAACAAAGCTTATCGGCACTGGTGCCACAAAATGTAAAAACATGAAATTGTAAACTAAAACAAAAGTGCGGAATAGTGCAATAACAAAAATAAATACATTTAACTTCAAAAGAGGTAGTTGAATGACATCCAGTCAAACTCACAAACACAAGAAAATTTAAATACTTTTTGGCTTAACCTTAGTGCAACATTCTGAATGGCATGTAATGAATAGCAGCAGCAGCTTAATGCAACATGAACAGATATAAAATTTCACAATTCAAACATGTAAACCATGTTAGTTTCGCTTACTTTGTCACGCGGCCGGAAGTGACGTTAAATGCAACGATATATAATACGATTTAATATTAAAAAAACATTAATAACTAGGTATGTCCCGATACTTATTTGTCCGATACCGATGTTTTGAAAATGCCATGATCGGGCGGCCGATCAATCGGGCAGTGGAAATGCTCATTGATGGAGCTGCCGGCTTCAGCAAGTCCAGTTTACTGCTTAACTGGTCTCAGATGCCGTAGAAACACAGAGTACAGTTTCTTCACTATTTAGGACATTTACAGTTTTGTTGTGAGTAGTCAGGACTGATCTTTCAGGAGACGTGTGGTGATCTTTGCTGCACGGACATAAGTTACAACATCAGAACAACATCATCTCCATGGACCGTTCTTGCTTTTTCGGCTCATTTCTGAAAAGTTTACCACCTTTAGTAATAAAGGATCTGGGGCCTCATCTATAAAGCTTGCTTGCGCAGAAAAAGCGCCTGAAAGTTGCGGAAGCCGCCATCTACTCTCGATCTCGGATCTAAAAAGAAAAAAATAACCTTTTTTCCTCTTCGGCTCGGGCCCCTTGTCTCTCCATCCTGATCCAACCATTTCCGTGGTCCTCGAGTAGTGCCAGCGCATACATTGTGCAGCATTACGCACGGCTGTCACCGTGCATTTTATATTCTTACACAGCAATTAGACTGATTGTCACACACCTTGTCACGATTGATCATTAGATGATTAGACCGCTGCTATTAACCACTCATTTGAGGATGGGAGTATGGTATATACGTCCTGCAAATGCCTGCGTAATGGCTTACTCGTGGAACACATGGATCTATGATGGTGCCGGCTTGGGTGTAAATGGATCTGTAAGTCTGATATGTGATGACATTGACTATGTTTACATTCAGTCCACATTCATGTTATTGCCAATCTTCGCGTTTTAAAGTGGTTGTTGAGTGCATGTGGACGCAGTCACTGGGAGTATGACATGTATCTGGCTGCATTTCACCACCTCACCACATGCGTCGCCAGTTCCCCATGTCTTAAGTAGATTCTTACGGGAGGGTGAGGGTTGCCGTAGGGATCCGCAGATTTTTCGGTTAGTTTTTTCTTTTTAGATCCGAGGTTTTGCGTAGATGGCGGCTTCCGCAACTTTCAGGCGCTTTTTCTGCGCAAGCAAGCTTTATAGATGAGGCCCCTGGACATTTAGCGGATGACACTAGCCATGACTCTCTATATCAAACCATTCAAAAGTTATGGCAGAAAGTAGGAACTATCAGATATCAACCAATCAGAAGAAGGGGCGGGGCTAATTCAGGCCAATGAAGGTCAAGGACTCAATACCGAGTCAGATCACACCACCCACGACTCTTTATGTCAAACTTTATGTGTATCCATCCATACATACTTATTCTCATTTGGGTCACAGGTATGGAAGCACATTTTTTTTCAAAAGGCGTGAATTCCAGAAACAGAGTCATAGATTTTGATTGCACATGCATAAACGTTATTTTGTGGTCATGGTTTTACCGGCAGCAAAGACAAGTTCAACAGTTTGAGCCTCCACTGGCTGTAAACTGTCACTAATGGAGTTGTGTAGACCTCGATGGCAAGTTGTTGATGACCAGAGGTGTCAAAAGTATTCACCTTCATTACTCGGGTAGAAGTATAGATACTAGAGTTTAAAATACTCCTGTAGAAGTTGAAGTATCAACTCAAGTTTTTTACTCAAGTAAAATTATAAAAGTACTGGTTTCAAAACTACTTAAAGTATAAAAGTAAAAGTAATGTAAGGGGGAAAAAGGCCATTAAGGACAAAAGCCATTGAAAATGAATGCATCTTAGTATAATGCAAATATATTAAAGAACCATATATGTGTACTATTGAGCATTAACATGTGTTTCAGAGAGCAGGAGATATGATAACTAGAAGAAGAAGAAAGAAAGAAATAAAGAAAGAAAGATTCCCTTAGCACAATGGGGAAGTTCTTTCTCTGCATTTAACCCATTTTCTAGTTGAACTAGTAGCAGTGGTCTGCCATGCAATGGCCTGGCGCCCGGGGAGCAGTAAGGGTTAAGGGCCTTGATTGGGCCAAGGTGGTTGCAAACCAGGGGCTTGAACCTGGGTCCTCCAGACTCCAGCCCTCCTCTGTAACCACTAGGCTACCCCCCTCTAGCCAACTAGTTGCCTATAAGTATTGTAATGGTTCAAAAAGTCAAACTTCAGAGGCGTGTTATCATTTATCCTAACCTTTATTGGAATGTATATCCAAGTTTAGTTGCAGTAATCTGAGGGCAACGGGTGTAAGAACAAAACTGGACAAGAACATCTGAAACAACCACAACCAAATTCACCCTATCCAGATGGAGCAATTTAACTGGATAGCTTTTTTTTAAAGGCCAAAATGAAATAGGCTGTTTTTAAAATGTAAGGAGTGAAAAGTACAGATAATTGCGTGAAAATGTAAGGAGTACTTCGTTACTTGACACCTCTGGTTGTGCACCATGGACGAGTGCCGCACATTGTTAAACAGACTGTGAGTTCAATTCCCGCCAGAGTTCTTCATCCAGTTGTGTTTAAGTAGATCAAAATCCACTTTTAGAGTTCAACACTCAAAATGAAAAGATAAATGCACTATGAGAGATGTCTTCCCCCAAGGATACTGGTGGTGTGGAGGGTTTGCTCAGGGCTCTAAGGTGCCAATGAAAGGGTGGTGCATGTTGGTTCAAACCCTCCCCATCCTCACAATTTGGTGAGGTAGAGGCATCAGACCTTATACCTGGACCACTTTTAAAATGACGTCCTTCTACTGACGATTGAAAACTGGCCAGGAAGCCTGGGAAATAGGCAAGAATGTGGGGCCTCATGGTAAAGAGCTGTACATTGTTAAGGAGACTGAGAGTTCAATTCCCTTCAGAGGTCTTCAGCCTGTTGACTTTAAGTAGCACAAAATCCACTTTTAGAGGATACTGGTGGTGTGGAGGGTTTGCTCATGGCTATAAGGTGCCAATGAAAAGGTGGTGCATGCTGGTTCAAACCCTCCCCATCCTCAGTATCTGAAGGGGTAGAGGGATCAGGGAGGATGAGAGGTTAGGAGTGCTAGGGGGATGAGGTAGGATGAGGAGGGCTAGGGGGCTCAGGTAGGATGAGGAGGGCTTGGTATAGTCAGGTAGGTTGAGGTGGGGTCAGGTAGGATGAGGTGGGGTCAGGTAGGATGAGGTGGGGTCAGGTAGGATGAGGAGGGATCAGGTAGGATGAGGAGGGGTCAGGTAGGATGAGGAGGGCTTGGTGGGGTGAGGTAGGATGAGGGGGGGTCATGCAGGATGGGGAGGGCAGGAGGACTAGAGGAGAAAGGTGGAAAGCAAGGGGGATCAGGGTGTAAGAGGTGGGCTAGGGACATGAGGGGTCAGGTAGGATGAGGAGGGCTTGGTGGGGTGAGGTAGGATGAGAATGTTAGGGGGGGTCAGGTAGGAGGAGAGGGCATGAGGGCTAGGGGCTATGAGGAGGGCTGGGGAGTAAGAGGACAGCTGAAGGGCCAGGGGTATGAGGTAGGAAGAGGAGGGCTTGGGGGGTTAGGTAGGAGAAGGGCAAGGGGAGGAAGAAGGATGAGGTGTAAGAGGGGGCTTGAGGCAAGAAGGGAGGTAGGCGTGCTCAGAGGATCAGGTAAGAGGGCTAGGTGGATCAGGTGATAGGGCCTTTTACAAATCAAAGCTTTGAAAAGGGTAATTAATTTCTTACCTCCTACCTGATTCCCTGGGCGCTCCTACCTCAACCTTCCTGACCCCCCCCAAGCTGTCTTTCCTCATGTCCCTAGCCCACCTCTTACACCCTGATCCCCCTTGCCTTTCTGCTCTAGTCCTCCTCATCCTACCTGACCCCACCAAGCCCTCCTCTTCCTACCACATACCCCTGGCCCTTCAGCTGTCCTCTTACTCCCTAGCCCTCCTCATAGCCCCTAGCCCTCACGCCCTTTCCTCCTACCTGACCCCCCCTAACATTCTCATCCTACCTCTCCCCAACAAGCCCTCCTCATCCTACCTGACCTCTCCTCATCCTATCTGACCCCTCCTCATCCTATCCGACCCCCCTAGCCCTCCTCATCCTACCTGACCCCTCCAAGCCCTCCTCATCCTACCTGACCCCCCTAGCCCTCCTCATCCTACCTGACCCTTCCTCATCCTACCTGACCCCCCAAGCCTTCCTCATCCTACCTGACCCCTCTAGCCATCCTCATCCTACCTGACCCCCCTAGCCCTCCTCATCCTACCTCATCCCCCTAGCACTCCTAACATCTCATCCTCCCTGATCCCTCTACCCCTTCAGATACTGAGGATGGGGAGGGTTTGAACCAGCATGCACCACCCTTTCATTGGCACCTTATAGCCATGAGCAAACCCTCCACACCACCAGTATCCTTGGGGGGAAGACATCTCTCTTAGTGCATTTATCTTTTCATTTTTAGCGTTGAACTCTAAAAGTGGATTTTGTGCTACTTAAAGTCAACGGGCTGAAGACCTCTGGCAGGAATTGAACTCACAGTCTCTTTAACAATGTGCAACTCTTTACCATGAGGCCCCACATTATTGCCTCTTTCTAGGCTTCCTGGCCAGTTTTCAATCGTCATTAGAAGGAAGTCATTTTAAAAGTGGTCCAGGTATAAGGTCTGATGCCTCTACCTCTCCAGATACTGCAGGTTTGAACCAGCATGGACCACCATTTCCTTGGCACCTTAGAGCCCTGAGCAAACCCTCCACACCACCAGTATCCTTGGGGGAAGACATCTCTCTTAGTGCACATATCTTTTCATTTTGTGTTTTGAACTCTAAAAGTGGATTTGTGCTACTTAAAGTCAACGGGCTGAAGACCTCTGGCGGGAATTGAACTCACAGTCTGTTTAGTAATGTACAGCTCTTTACCATGAGGTTTTCCAGGGGCCCAAGGTGGTTGACTTTTTTGGTTGCAATCCAGGGGCTTGAACCCGGGTCCTCCAGACTCCAGCCTTCCTCTGTAACCACTAGGCTGCCTCCCCCATATCTGGGTCCTTAGAAGCATATTTGGCAGCTGACTTCCGGAACCGTAGGACTTCATCATAGGTAGTGACAATGCCATGGTCATTTAGGTTCTGAACCAGTTCTGAGCTACCATGCTTATGGTGGAGTTTCACAGCAAGCCCCAGAGTTGTCTGATTCCAGCTCCTACTGATGTGCTGCTGGATGCATTGAGCAAGTGTAAGTGATGGTTTAGTTACCTTTCCTTCCTTGGACATGAGACTGGAGACAAGCTTGAGGAGGGTTGGACTTGTGTCTTGTATGACCTTGTCATGTCGGAAGCTGCCAAGGTCATATTCACGGGGCAAGGGAATATTCCGGACCTCCGCCCGCACTCTTCTAACAAGCTTGGTGACATCATCATCATCACTAGAGGTTTCAGCTTGTTTTACTAGTTTGAGTGACTTACCAACGCACTCTCTAAAGCCAACAATAGTCAGGCACCCTTCAACCCTCAGTACAACTACAGTGTCACCATAATAATCACACAGGTTGGATAGCATCTGCTTCCTGCAGAGGTCCCCCGAATTAGCTTCATATACATCGTGTAACTCTGACACAGTCCAGGTCACCGACTTGTTTGCATTCATGTGGTCAATGACAGCAGCTAAGCAGCTATCAACTGGTTTATAACTAACACTTGCACTTGAGTCAATAGGCACCTTCCTAAAATCATTGTAGTACTTGGTGTGATACTGGGCATCAGCTGCAGGCAGGTCCAGGACGCCATTCACCCGTAGCTCCACTACCCTAGCCCAGTCGTCCTGTCGCTCATCACATTTAGAGGGTTAGGGTTAGGGTTAGGGTTACCTCTCTTGATTCTGAAATGTAAGTCCAATGTATTAAGCACATCAATAATCTCAAAATCGACTAAAATTCATCAAAATCGGGAGTTGAAATTGAAAGTGTTGAGTTGAAATATGGCCACTTCTGGTTGAAACAGCCATTTTGAATTCTGATGAAATGGATTCAGCATCATCAATAACCCCCAAAACCACTCCAATATTGTCCAAATTGGCCAAGCAATTGCTGAAATATTGTCCATATATGTGAGTATGCTAATTGTTGCTAATTATGCTAATTATGCTAATTGCCCAACATATGCAAGTTAGCATCCGGCAGTTTGTAAATGCTGGGGACCTATACTGTACATTTCTAACATAAAACTTTGGGGTACTCAACATTTCCGGGTTCACAATAGGGCTCTATAGGCTGGCAAATAGACTATAAAGCGAACATTGCGTGCAGATGTGCGTGCACATGGTTTTATTGATCCTGATTTTTTTTTGCGCCCGGCATTTTCGGCTTTTGGGTGTACGTGCACTTTTAGTATGAATCCTACGCAGTCCATTTTAAATGAGGCCCCTGGTCTGTCAGATCAAGTCTAGTACACAACACAATTATTTAGAGTAGCGCTCCAACATAAATATGTTGTGAAAAATGGATTTTCTTGTGGAACATCAACAGAATGAAGTCTTGTTTTGTTGTACACTTTCTAATGCAAATAAGATAAGACAGCTGTATTTGTCTCACAACAGGGAAATTGTAGTTTGCAACAACATACAGAAAGAGCAGAAGAAGAGATAAGAGCAAGGCGTAGCTGATAGAAGTAATGAAGTTAATTAGCTTTGCAGAGACTGGTGTCAAACTGGTGTTTTGAAGTGTTTACAGCAAATTTGTATTATTTTTTTTTAATTTTTTTTTTTTTTTATTTATTATTTTTTTTATGGGTGTTCATTAAAAGCCTCCTGGGATTCGCCTGTAAAGGTTGAAGTCAAAGGTGGAGCCGTTCATGTCGGCAAACACAAAAAACTCCTCTTCATCACGAGAAAAAAACTCAGAAATGTTGCTCCTTCGGTCTCACATTAAACAGCGCTGATTCGTGGGTGAGTGAAATACCTGTTATGAGCGTGTGTCGGTTGTAACACCCAACAAACCAGCGGTTTCTGATTCACTGAAACGGGATTTTCTGCAGCTCCTCCGACGAGGATCGGCCGAAGGAGCTGGCGGCCACAGCTCACTTTGACACACGGTGAGGGGTTTCCAAGAGGCCCTTCAGAAACCCAGAGCTACGTGGCCGACGCTTCCTGTGTTGTATTTTACGGTCCATGGTGACGACGGCGTCGCTTCATTTGTCCAAACTACAGCTTGGACAGACGATCATATTTAACAACACGTACACTAATCTGGTGTTACAGAAATACACAAGATAAAGGAACAGATAAATCAAACATGTATCTGTTTTGGTGTTTGGAGGGAAAGTTGGGACGGAGTCTGTCGTAGCTCAGGTCGCTGAGACCACTCCCCTCACGGGGATGTATAAATGCTATCGGTCTGTGTGAATACTTGATTTTTTTTTTTTTTTTTTTATATATATTTTTATTTCACAAAAGAAAGACAATCAAATACATTCTTAACGACGGTAGGTCTTACAATTTTCTTTTGTGCACGTGTGCCTACTCCCGCCTAACCCCCCCCCCAAAAAAAAGCACAAAAACATACACAAAAAATAAATAAATAAAATAAATAAACTGGAAAGAGAAAAAAAAACAAGTAAGTGAATAAAAATATGAAAAAAACATCAGTAAATAACAATAGGGGCATCAAAACTCAAATACCTACAGATACATAAGATACATAAAGTAAATGACAGCAATAAAACAGCATTCAGTGTACAATGAAGTTCTCTAAACCAGAGAATAATGGGAACCAAAATTCTTGAAAAAGATGGCCACAATTATATTTTTCCAAGGTTAGTTCTAAGGGTAGAAATGCTGTGAGTTGATCTACAAAAGTCGTATAAGATTGAGGGGAATCGTTCTTCCAAAATAAAAGTATACATTTCTTTGCAAAGTAAGTGATCAAAATTAATATCCTGCATTTTTTGTTATCTAGTTGTAAATTATATGTGTCATTTAATAAATATAAACTACTGCTAACTTGAATACTCGATTCTGATTGGCTGGCAGGTGTCCATTAAAAGTGATAATCTATACCTAGAAAACAAGTTCGGTCAAATTGCCTGATATCTTTTGGTAACCACGGCAACAGAGATTCATAGAAGAAGAGCCGACTGCCGCAGGACGGCGACATGAGTGATTTTGTTTCTTTTTTTCTTTTTTCTCTTTTTTTTTCTTTCTTTTTCTTTTAATGTATTTGGTGAATTTAACAATTTTGATGACTGGGATGCAGAAGAGGAGAGAAAAGAAAATAGCGGAGCTGAGCGGACTAGAATATCTCCCGTTGCTAAGTTGTATCTCAGGTCCGTCCTAGTTACTGCAGAATCAACACTGTGTCCGTTGCATAAGGACCTTATGGGACGGTTGTGATTGTTCCAGGTATTAGTCAAACCCTCAGGTGTTACCAAGGAAACTGAGTTATGGCTTGTTAAAAAACATTGTAATTTACCAGGTTACAACGGCTGCAGACGAGAGATTAAATAGTCCGCTCAGCCGCTCAGCTGTGGCTTGTTATAAAACTAATGTTTTCAACTGAAAACACATTAAAGCGTGAATAACTGATTTATAACATGAATAATATTTATGTTTTTTGGTAAGTGACCTTGGTATAAGCGGGATAATGCCCTTTGAGGTGACCATTAACATAAATATATGGACTTCGCATTATCCTTTACATGACATCTCCTAGACCAGTGGTCAGCAACCTGCGGCTCTAGAGCCGCATGCGGCTCTTTAGCGCCGCCCTAGTGGCTCCCTGGAGATTTTTCAAAAATGTTCAACCTTTTTTTTCCTTTTCTTCTTCTTTTTTTCTCTTTCTTTCTCTTTTTTTCCTTTTTCTTCTTTTTTTCTCTTTTTTTCTTCCTTTTTCCTTTCCTTTTTAATCTCGACTAATTTCGACTTTTTTATCGAAATTTTGACTTTTTTTTCGCCATTTCGACTTTTTTCTCGCCATTTTGACTTTTTTCTCAACATTTCGACTTTTTTCTCGCCATTTCGACTTTTTTCTTGACATTTCGACTTTTTTCTCGAGATTGTAGGCTACTTCAACATTAATCTCGACATTTCAACCTTTTTCTCGACATTTCAACCTTTTTCTCGACATTTCGTTTCTCGCCATTTGCCTTCATTCTAAGGCTGATACAAGACTTTTCATTTTCTGCGGCTCCAGACATATTTGTGTTTTTGGTCCAATATGGCTCTTTCAACATTTTGGGTTGCCGACCCCTGCCCCAGACGCATAATGATGCGTATGTTTGATGGTGAGTTTTAGGTGTGTGTGTGTGTGTGTGTGTGTGTGTGTGTGTGTGTGTGTGTGTGTGTGTGTGTGTGTGTGTGTGTGTGTGTGTGTGTGTGTGTGTGTGTGTGTGTGTGTGTGTGTGTGTGTGTGTGTGTGTGTGTGTGGCCTCCTTCATCCAGTGCCAGGCGTTTCCAGCGTCTGGTCTGCTGCCAGCCTTGCTGCTGTGGTTCCTCCGTCTTCCTCCTGTCCTCCGCTGATAAATCTCCGTCCACCTCTCATGCGGTTTACACCCTTCCCTGCTTCTGCTGCTCCTCAGTATTTCCTCCCGCCGTCGGCATCTCTCCCTCCTGCGCTGATGGAGGACAATTAGTCCAGAGTTTGGCTGAGAGCTGCGTCTCTCCGAGCACAGAGGACGGAGAAGGACACACCAGTCTGACTGAAGAGAGAACAAAAGAGCACTTATCAGAAACTGGAATGCTGCTTATCTTCTTTAGCTTTCATCCCACCTCGCTGGTCCAGCTGGCTTTCCTCCTTCGGTCTCACATTCAACGACGCACAAAAACCGTCTTGTGTTTGCGGCGTGTTGAATATTGCTTCGAGTACGACTTAACTTTGGCTACATGCAGTACTCGAGTTGTAAAAAAAAAAAAAATCAGGGGGGATGGTGGATTTTATCATATGGGGACAGATAATTTGTGCTGATTACAAATAATATAATATATTACAAATAATAGCTATGACCAAAACACCTGCAGAAATACTGCAGGAATGACATAGCAGCAGTTAAATGCAGCCTTCTGTAAGCTTTAAATATCCACTGGGCTTACATCAAATACATCAAAACACGACAATAAAAAACAGTTTTCTGAACTTATCAATATGACTCTGTCCTTCACAGGATAAGTAAAATGGATCACTGCAAAAACTCAAAATCTTAACAAGAATTTTTGTCTTATTTCTAGTTAAAATGTTTCATTTTAGTAAAAAAAATCTCATTACACTTAAAACAAGACTCATAACTGGAAAATGAATGAAAGTAACGACAAGATAAATCTTGTCGCACTGGCAGATTTTCCTATTTGAAGGGAATTTGAAGGGAAAATTTACTTGAAACAGTGAAAATTGTCAAATAAGTTATTTTTCTGGTGATGACTCTAAATGTTGAAATAGCAGTAAAACCACATTCATTGATGAAATGACATAAGGGATGGAAAGGGGGGTTGGAAATTTTACAGGGGGGATGATTTTGACCATTTTTATTTCAGGAGGGATGCCATCCCCCCTCATCCCCCCTCAACTCGAGTCCTGGCTACATGACACAGTTACAGATACAGTAGCTCTTGTCAGTCTGATGGTGATGAAGCAGGAACCGCTGGATCTGTTGACAGCAACGATGCAACCTGAAGATTCACTGTTGCTTCGCTGAAATGAAATAAAGACGCCCAGCGATGAAAAGCCTCCCAGAAGCCCCACAGTAATAAGCGCTGTGAGTGTTTTAGATAAACAAATAAGTCAAACAGTTGCGTCAGACCAGAAGTGACGGAGAGTTTTCATTAAAGCTAATTTCTGCAGCTGTTTCCCTGGTTAACGAGGTGAAGCTGATTAGCACATCACTTCTGTTTACCCTGAACATTAGTTTCATGGCTGCCGCGTCGATGACGTCTCAGCTGGCTGCTGTTATTAAACCACGGATCATGTTTAGGATGAAAACTCCCCTCAAGTCCGTCAGCTGTGTCTCTCTCAGCCGGCTTGTTCCTCCTCTGTTTTCCTGCCAGAAACAGGGACTGCAGTGTTCTGACACAAAGAGGCCCACATTGAGACGTAACCGTGGGAACAGTCGGTCCCTCGTACTCGGAGAACAGCCTGAGCAGATGGAACGCCGCCACACGTGACGTGCAGCTGGAGCTCCGGAGGAGGACGTGGAACCATGTGAAGTTGTTGTGAATGAAGGCATCTGCTGAAGAAACGCAGCGTAAACATTATCCACACGAAGACGACGAAGCACAGAGACGCCGTAGCTTCAACCTGATGCTCTTCTTCTGGGTCCAAATAGAGTAGTAGGAGTAGTAAACTCCTGATGCTAATACGTCTTCCATGTCCAAGTCTCTGGAGAACTGAACCAAACGGTCAAGATTTCGTCGTGGAGTCTGTTCCCAGTTAAGATTTGAGTCCGTGAAGAAGCTCTGGATTCATCCCAAAGGTCCCAGAGTTCCTTCCAAAGAGCTGTAGCTAGACCCGTAAAGAGTGAAGGATCATCTCTGCCGATGTAAACTGAACCAGTCGGACCAAGACTTCACTTGAATCAACAAATGTTTACTAAAAAAAACCCTAAACAGATATTTTCTATGAAATCCGTTTTTATTTTTCCTCAAATTCCTTTTTTTCCATTTTAGTTTTTTGGAATTCCATTTTTACCTTTTACTTTATTTTGCCACCAAATAAAATGTGTTTTTAATATTAATGAATTAAAATAAAGACTACTTCGATGGAAATTAACATATTTATTGAGGCAACATAATATTGCACACTTTCCCTCAATAGTTGAGCATTTTCAGTCAAAACAAAAAAATAAAGTGCTCAATTAGCTTTAAACAAAAGTAACACTCAACCTCAGAGTTACTGTATATATTGTTACAAAGTACATAATACAATCTTTTCCGTAAAACGCCAGGGAACTGTTCGGCTCCGTATTTAGGTGTCAGCGTCGTCTTCCTTCATATTTTCACCGACAAAGGTTGAGTTGCTTTGCCGCGCTAGCATGCTTGGAACAAAAGGGGGAAATTTCAGAGCTGTGTCACGCAGATTAGCTAAAACTCCTCTAAAATCCCCCCTTGGGTTTACGTTCCTCTTCCTCATGATAACAGCGATTCAGTCAAATTATGTCATTTTCTGCGATATTCCGTGTTAAAAAGTAGATTCCGTTTTTATTGTTTTATATTATGCTCAATTCCGCAATTCCTTGATCGGTTATGGGGCCGATCACGTTGTTTCAGACTTTCATTTGCTTATCTGTTTACATGCCTGCTGGGTATTTTAAGTTGAGCTGCTGTTTTTTTTAATTTAATCCAAATTTATGTTTAAATTTGCACTATTTTTACTTGATTTGTTATAGTTACATTAAAGAGAACTACTCTGTTTAAGTGTTAAATGATAAAATAAGGTGAATAACATAAAAATAGGGAACAACCTGGATCTGTTTATTTTGCATTTGTTCATTATTTTGCTATGAAAGTAGCGGATCGGGACTCGGTTTAGGCAGATATGGGATCAGGACATCCCTAATTAAATCTGAAATTACTTTTATGGCACAAGTCTCCCTAAGATGCTCCAAATTATCAATTTGGAAAACCCATTTAAACCTCACTCTTAAATTAGCTTAATCGTTTTCAAAATAGCCCTCATTAGGGGGGAGTTGGCTAAAAAAACCCTGTTTTTAATCATTATCTTTTAAGTGCTGTTGATCAGTTTAATAAAATAACTTGGGCTGTGTTTTGTTGCAGGTTTTGTGTAACTGTTCTTGTAGTGGGAGAGGAGGAGATGACTGTGTAAATCTAACGGGGGTTGGGGGGGGGGAGAATGAGTCACGATACAGGGAGCAAGATGGGAAAAAGATGGATGAGAGGGAGAAATGCACCGTAGAGAGCGAGGGAGGGAGGATGGGAAGCAGACACGCAGCGAGGAGCAGCGGGGGGGCGGGTGATGCCACTTCCGTCTGGGGTTTGCTCGGTGCAGACTGCTACGTCACGGCAGAGCTGCAGCAGCGCCGGGAGGAGAGGAACTCTCCAGCCTGCCGGAAGCCTCGTCTCGTCAGAGACGCTGTGATTGGCTGCTCGGCGCTCGTGTCGGCTCCCCTCGCCGCTCTCTCTCTCTCCTGCCACTCTCTCTCCTCCGAGCAGAGCAGACGGCCATGGAGGAGACATGAGGGCTCCCCGCTGATCCCCGGATCTTCCTCAGCTTCCAGCCGTCCCATCAAACTGCTGTCGTTTCAAGGAGACGGCTCTTTAAACCGGAGGTCAGGTGGATTTCAGCCTGATGACTGATCAGGTGGATTGATGAGTGAACAACTGTTTCCCTGAGGAGCAACTTCATCATGTTGGAGTAGTTAAATCACCTGGATGATGTAATCGGACCGCTGACACGGTGACCTCAGACTCCCGTCACTGCTGACTCACCCCAGGACTCGTGACCCGCGCCGCATCGCCCTCAGATCGGGACTAGCGCCACCACATCGCCGAGGAAACCGGATCTGTAATCACCTGGAGGAAGAGCAGCACCTGAGAACCTGATCACCTCCAGCCGCCGGCGTTTATCAGCCTCCTTGTTTTCACCGCTCAAACTAAAGTTGATTTTGAGATATAGGAGGCTGAAATTCCCCTTTTAAGTTTGGAGAAGTTGAACTTACGATGGGATAATTAGTGAGGAGCTCGTTGCGTTTTTGCGATGGTGGTGACGCGTCTGGAGCTGGAGCTCTGCTACCAGGGCAGGAAGCTGCGCGGCGTCACCTGGAAGCTGACCCGGTCCGAGCACGGGTTCCTGCCCGAGAGCTCCTGGCTCATCGCGGCGCAGGTCATCGTGCCGTACCTGATCTCCGGGCTGGGGATGGTCTCCGCCGGCATCGTCATGGACCTCATGAAAGTATGTTGCTTAAGAGAGAGAGTGAGGGATGGATGGTTTGGTTTGGGGGGGAACCTGAAACTAGACGTTAGTGTCCGCTGATGCTCATGTTAGGTTCATGAGAATGTTGCTCATGACTTAGTTACTTTGGTGATGCATTTTCTGGGCTCCACATCCACGAGCACAGAACCTAGAGAATCCAATGTGCGATAACTCACACAGGATCGTCCAGAAACCTCGTTTCACACTGCAAAAACTCAAAATCTTACCAGGAATATTTGTCTTATTTCATTACCAGAAAAGTTACTTATTTGACAATTTTCACAACAGATGTCTTTGCTTGTAATGAGAAGATAAATCTTGTCCCACTGGCAGATTTTTCTACATATTTTAAGTGAAAACATGTGAAAATTGTTGTTTTTTTCCAGTGATGAGTCTCGTTTTAAGTGTAATGAGATTTTTTTGACTAACAATTCAACATTTTAACTAGAAATAAGACAAATATTCTTAAGAGTTTGATTTTTGCAGTGCAGACCAACGAAGAATCGACCTGCTTTTACAGTGAAACCAGCCGATCAGTCACTGATGTTCTTACTCAACGGGCCGGTTTGGAGTCTTGGTTGATGCTAATCTGCCCGTCAGTATTAGTATCAGAGGACCAGGATGGCGGACCGGGCCAATGTCCAGTTTCTGTTTTTATTTAACAGAAGAACAGTTTTGTTCTTGTAACCTATAAAAGTCATTGATTTTACAGTGATTTTTACTAAACTGTAGATGAAGGTTATTGATAGTTCTGATTGTGTAGACGTTGTTGTAAAAAAGGCTGAATGTAGGAGTGATGTTTGTGACTGACTGGGAACTAAGTTGGACCTGAAAATACTCCAGGTACCACAGTACTGAGCTGTGTGTGTGTGTGTGTGTGTGTGTGTGTGTGTGTGTGTGTGTGTGTGTGTGTGTGTGTGTGTGTGTGTGTGTGTGTGTGTGTGTGTGTGTGTGTGTGTGTGTGTGTGTGTGTGATGGAGAGGTGCACGTGGTTGATCACTGATGCTCAGATAAGTGAATAAGTGGATGTAGTGAAGGACGTTTGGGATCCGTACGTCACACGGACCGGCGCTGGTTACGGAGCTCGACTGAAATGTTCGCCACAAACATCGATTAGGGCCAGATCTCTGTAGCATCACCACATTAAACATTAATGATTAATAATTGTCTCGTTAGGGGCCCCGCCTCCGTTAAGGAGCAAAGATTAAATAATAATAATAATAATTAGTCAGTCTGTCATCTAAAGTGGATTTTACCTTTATGGAAAAACATGCATGAAATCTCAACCCATGATTATGGGATGTCAAAATACCCAAGTGGAATAACTAGGAGGAAACTACGTAAAAAAAACTAAAATATGTAAGAAGCATTAATGGGCAAAATAACATGAAAGAATGTATTCTGCAGACAGAAGTACTCAGGAGTACTCATAAAGTATTCAGCTGCACATCAGAGGGGAGGATTTGATAAAATCTAAAGAAAATTTGGGAATAGAGGGTCTGCATTGACGTCACTTCTCCACTGGGCTGCAACTAGTGGAGAAGACGGGATAACAGCCGATTATCAGCTTAAATTAAAGGCAGTTGGACTTGACAGTGACCCGTAGAGTTACCCCAAGAACCAGTGGTCCATGGACATTAATATTTGGCCACGAATCCAGTTTCCTGATATTTATATGTACTTAATTTCTACGCCGGGGAAATACACGAAGCAAAGCTTGAAGGCATACAAAAGTCTTGACGCTTGGTCCGACTTCAAGGCAGGATTTGTTGGCGAAATTAAAGTGATGAGGACACGGAACTTTATGATTTAACCGTTTAATGTTAGCTACCCAAAAATCCAATATTACCTGATACAAAACAGGAACCGCAAATCCACGTTTCGGTGCCTGGATTCAGTTCTTTCTCCAAATTGCAGCGATCCATTTGTCTCTTTAAGCTTATTTTTCGGCAGTCTGTAAAATGATAACTCTGATTTCTTGCTAAATCTATGAGTAAAGTCGATCGCACAACAGCTCTTTCCCATTTTAGATGTTTTCCAGTTGCTCAAACTGAAAGTTTACGCTGACACTCAGTCTTTCTGACACTCAGTGGGCGAAACCCGCTGTGAAGTCGCATCTGTGACGTCATGCACATTCCCTCTATTGATTATTTTACACAAAAAAGGCTGAAGTGAGCCAACACCTTTCTGTCGGATAATTTGTGCCATCAACCCGAAATCATCTGCACGTCATTGTTTGGACGGGGGTGTGGATGAGGTGCGTCCAGTTGGGATGAAGCGCTGGTCGGTCTCTGCTGCCGGAGGTGAAAACCCCGGGGCTGGAACCGTCTCTCCCAGACACCAGGACTCACTGCTGTTGCTTCAGGAGACTTCAGAGGGAATCTGGTCCGTCTCCGAGGCTTCATGCAGGTTTGGGTCGATCGAGCAGCCGATGAAAGATGCAAAACATGCAAAAATAGGAATGACGGTGATGATGTTGCTGCAACGTTAGCACAGCAGTGAGTCTTCCACTTGGTGATCCAAGCACCAGATTGGCTCACGAGTGCTTCAGACCCTCCTCTCCCCGACCGACGGCTCCGTTTGAGCTGTTTTGGTTGAATAATCCTAGTTTGAAGGTCTATACATTGAAATATATGAGTATATCTGAGTGTGAAAAATCAATTTCTGCGTTCAGAAACGTTCCCAGCTGAAATTATTGACCACCTGAGATGACTTTGCTCCAATAATAAGATAATTGATAATAAGAATAATACACCAACGAATGATCCTGGATCTTTCCCTTCAACCTTAGTTTTGAGTCTGGTAATAGCAACATCTTAAACTAACAGCCTTGTTAGAGTTCAGCTGACACCGCCGAGTTCTTCCAGCCAGAATACGTCATGTAGATGTTTGGTGAACCTGGCGTGCAGAGCTTGAATGAACAGAAATGATCCACAGCCTCGAGAAGACCAGTTGGTCTTTTACCGTGTAAATGACTCGGGCGTTCTCTGAACCTGGACACGTGATATTTGTTGAGATGAGAAATAATGACTGATGAAAGGATGGTAGTAATAAAAGCAGCAGCTGCATCAGTAGACAAACCTTCTTCATTGATGAAGCAGAAGTGGTTTGATCTCTGATCTCTGATCCTCCTGGTTCAGATCCAAACGTGGGACACAGAGGATGAAGAGTGACAGGATCTTAACTTTGTTTATGAGAGAAAACCTCCCGTACAACAGAGATGGAAGTAGTTTAAGGGAGAAATTAATCTCCATGTAGACTAAACTTAAATAATTGAAAGAGTATAAAAAGCTCTTAAAAGATGTTGATGTCTCTGACGTATTTCGGCCGTGTCGGCTCCTGGCACGTCTTCCAGTGGAAGTGGGCCACGTCCCAGGATGCTGTTCCTGCCGTCAGCGAACCGTCAGCCAGAACCGTCAGCCAGACATCAGCCAGAACCGGAGCAGAGCAACCACACGTCCGTACCGCTCCACATTCCCTTCATGCTTTTATTCCCCCTCTCCTCTTAAATCACCTGTTCATGATGCCTGAATTATTCACCGCGGTGACTTGTGCTTTTACACGGAAGCCGCTTCACCTTTACAAAGTTACACTATACTTCAGTTTATAATCTTAATTCATCATTCAGTCCACTTCAGGTGTGTAACAATACCAGTGTTTGTTTACTATAATTCATTAAAGCATCAGCCAGAGACCCGGCAGCTGTGGAGCATCAGCCACGTCTGGTTACGTAAAGGAGGTAGAAGAAAAGCTCAGCTCTGCAGGAGTAAATCCCTCACCGCCATTAATGTTTGCTGTAATTACACGGAGACGCAAACAAACGGTGCGGGTCTTTTTACGGAGGCTAGAAATAAAGGGAAAACCTCCAACGGGACCAGAATCAGGACAAGAAAAAGGGCCAAGTGCAGAGAGATCAGTCCAGAAATGTCTGAGGCCCAAAATATTTCCACGTCAGACTAAAAGAAAATCCCGTCTCCAAACTAAAAAGCTTCATCACCAGTTTACCTGTAGCCTCGCAGCTAGAGACGGTTTCTGTGTTCACCGGTAAGAACCGGTACTTACTGGTTACTAAATCACATGTTCTTAAATAACCAGAGGTGTCAAAAGTATTCACATTCATTACTCAGGTAGAAGTATAGATACTAGAGTTTAAAAATACTCCTGTAGAAGTTGAAGTATCAACTCAAGTTTTTTACTCAAGTAAAAGTATAAAAGTACTGGTTTCAAAACTACTGTGAGGAACCAGAGCGGCCTCCCCACGTACAAGGGGACAAGGCAAAACTGGACCTGGGTGATGAGGTGTAAAAAGAACCTTGCAGAGCGTAGAATGCCAAAAAAAATAAGGCTTTTAATTGTAAAAATAACACGTACAGGCGGAGGGCAAAATCAGTATTGCAAAAAAGAAGGCACAATGGGGCATAGCCTCTCAGCAAGCTTCCTCCATTCAGCAGCCCCTTTTTCTGGTATGCAGCTGCTGTTTTTAAACCCAGGCAGGGTGGAGAGGTTGATTGGACACAGGTGGGCTCCAATTAGCAGAACCAGGTACACCTGTGTGCTGCTCCTCTGCAGACCACACCCAATCCTCCACATACATTTAAAAAAGAGTCAGGTGAGAAGGGGAGGGGTTGCTCACTTTCTCACACTTCCCTCCCCCTCTGGAGTCTCGCCAACCCCGTTGCGAGACAGGAAACGGCCATTTCCTCCGGTTGCCGGCCGCTTCCTCCCGGTATCCGAGGACGCTTCCTCCCGGTATCCGAGGACGCTTCCTCCCGGTATCCGAGGACGCTTCCTCCCGGTATCCGAGGACGCTTCCTCCCGGTATCCGAGGACGCTTCCTCCCGGTATCCGAGGACGCTTCCTCCCGGTATCCGAGGACGCTTCCTCCCAGTTGCCGAGGACGCTTCCTCCCGGTATCCGAGGACGCTTCCTCCCAGTTGCCGAGGACGCTTCCTCCCGGTATCCGAGGACGCTTCCTCCCGGTATCCGAGGACGCTTCCTCCCGGTATCCGAGGACGCTTCCTCCCGGTATCCGAGGACGCTTCCTCCCGGTATCCGAGGACGCTTCCTCCCAGTTGCCGAGGACGCTTCCTCCCGGTATCCGAGGACGCTTCCTCCCGGTATCCGAGGACGCTTCCTCCCGGTATCCGAGGACGCTTCCTCCCGGTATCCGAGGACGCTTCCTCCCGGTATCCGAGGACGCTTCCTCCCGGTATCCGAGGACGCTTCCTCCCAGTTGCCGAGGACGCTTCCTCCCGGTATCCGAGGACGCTTCCTCCCGGTATCCGAGGACGCTTCCTCCCGGTATCCGAGGACGCTTCCTCCCGGTATCCGAGGACGCTTCCTCCCAGTTGCCGAGGACGCTTCCTCCCGGTATCCGAGGACGCTTCCTCCCGGTATCCGAGGACGCTTCCTCCCGGTATCCGAGGACGCTTCCTCCCGGTATCCGAGGACGCTTCCTCCCGGTCTCCGAGGACGCATCCTGCCGGTTACAGACCTCCTGCTGGTCACCGGGTATCCCAGACTCCTGCTGGTCACCGGGTCGCCCAGACTCCTGCTGGTCACCGGGTCTCCCAGACTCCTGCTGGTCACCGGGTCTCCCAGACTCCTGCTGGTCACCGGGTCTCCCAGACTCCTGCTGGTCACCGGGTCTCCCAGACTCCTGCTGGTCACCGGGTCTCCCAGACTCCTGCTGGTCACCGGGTCTCCCAGACTCCTGCTGGTCACCGGGTCTCCCAGACTCCTGCTGGTCACCGGGTCTCCCAGACTCCTGCTGGTCACCGGGTCTCCCAGCCAAACCCACGGCGTCGCTTCCCACCTCTTCTCTCCAGTTTTCAGGTGGCGCCAAAGATCCCACTCCTGACACCAAATGTGAGGAACCAGAGCGGCCTCCCCACGTACAAGGGGACAAGGCAAAACTGGACCTGGGTGATGAGGTGTAAAAAGAACCTTGCAGAGCGTAGAATGCCAAAAAAAATAAGGCTTTTAATTGTAAAAATAACACGTACAGGCGGAGGGCAAAATCAGTATTGCAAAAAAGAAGGCACAATGGGGCATAGCCTCTCAGCAAGCTTCCTCCATTCAGCAGCCCCTTTTTCTGGTATGCAGCTGCTGTTTTTAAACCCAGGCAGGGTGGAGAGGTTGATTGGACACAGGTGGGCTCCAATTAGCAGAACCAGGTACACCTGTGTGCTGCTCCTCTGCAGACCACACCCAATCCTCCACATACATTTAAAAAAGAGTCAGGTGAGAAGGGGAGGGGTTGCTCACTTTCTCACAACTACTTAAAGTATAAAAGTAAAAGTAATGTAAGGGGGGAAAAAAGCCATTAAGGACAAAAGCCATTGAAAATGAATGTATCTTAGTATAATGCAAATATATTAAAGAAGCATATATGTGTACTATTGAGCATTAACATGTGTTTCAGAGAGCAGGAGATATGATGACTAGTTGCCTATAAGTATTGTAATGGTGCAAAAAGTCAAACTTCAGAGGCATGTTATCATTTATCCTAACCTTTATTGGAATGAACATCCAAGTTTAGTTGCAGGAATCTGAGGGAACGGATGTAAGAACAAAACTGGACAAGAACATCTGAAACAACCACAACCAAATTCACTCTATCAGGATGGAGCAATTTAACTGGATAGTTTTTTTTTAAAGGCAGAAATGAAATAGAATAACGAGGCTGTTTTTAAAATGCAAGGAGTAAAAAGTACAGATAATTGCGTGAAAATGTAAGGAGTAAAAGTAAAAAGTCGTCTGAAAAATAATTACTCCAGTGAAGTAAAGATAACCAAAATTTCTACTTAAGTAAGGTAACAAAGTATTTGTACTTTGTTACTTGACACCTCTGTAAATAACTAAGATGACGAGTTCTAGTGAACGCTCTCTGTCCCAGAAGTGTTTGGAGTCGTTTGCAGAGTTGTCTCCTCTGACTCGTTACCAGAATTATTGTTTCTTTTATTTCCATCCTGAAGGTTTCTACTTTTATCAGTACTAATTAAACACTAGTTGACCTCACACACCGGTACTTTTATTAGTGTTAATTAAACACACTCCGGGTACATATTTGCATCTCTTCTGCTGTTTCCTGTATTTTGTGTCTCATTTCTTCTCAAAACCATAATTGCTCCTTAAATACAAACATAGTCGGTCGTTTGCATCACTAGTTTTTTGGACATCTACTGTTCACATAAACTCGTCGTCTCCGTGTCTCCGAGGGTGTTGGAGTTTCCTCCCCGGTTGGTTGAGCAGGAGCTGTTTGCTCATTGATTTTCTCTTTAGCGAGTCACTGGTCTGATCTGACCTCGTCTGACTTCGTCCCACCATCGCTCATGTCCTTCCTGTCCTCAACCCGTCCCCTGGTGTCCTCCTGGCTCGGTCCGTCTAAACTTGTTCAAATGCTCATTAATGCACAGCTAATTATGAAAAACTTAAATACTTGTTCCAACCGCGACATTAGTTGTAGTTTAGTTCTTCTGTTTAGTTGGAATCAGAAGTGGCATCGATGGTGTCGGTGATAAACATTATCGTCTCCTACTAACTTTAAAGGGGACCTATTATGGAAAACATGTTTTTTCTTGCTTTAACATATATAAAGTGGTCTCCCCTCAGCCTGCCAACTCAGAGAAGGAGGAAAGTAACCAAATTCTGCAGTGTCTGTACAGCCGCCCGGATGAGCCGTCCAGTGTGATGTGGATCTACGAGCCAATAAGATTCTGCTAATTTTTGTTACGTAACCAAAATGCAAACCACACACACAACTATCCAACCGTGTAACTGCACGCGAGAGCCCGACTATCGCATTGCAATGCGTGACATCGGACGCTCTCTGTCCGTCTCCCTCCAGCAGCTGAACTTTATTGAGGTTTTTGTAGTGAAATGAGGAGGAATCATAGAGATAACTTCTCATTTCAACTAACTGGATCAGCTGTTCCTCATCCGTGACCGTTTCCTACAGCGCTTTCAACCGGCTTTCAACGCGAGCGACAGGAAGGAAATAGAAGCAGGGCGTCCGACAAATGTTCAGCTCAAAACGGCGCTGCGGCCAGTTAGGACAGTCCAATAGAAAATAAAGCAATATAATTTATTTTGTCACTGACGCTCGCTCGCATTGCATGCAGTTATGACACGATGAAGACACGGACGCGCTTTAACTCCGCCGGCCGGAGCTTCCGCCATTTTTTCGTAGCGGTGTATCGCGTCATTCAGGCAGCCAATCAGCACAGAGCCTCATAGCCCCGCCCACTCAGAATCCTGCATAGATAATGAGGTTAGAGAATGAGATTATAAAGACATTCCTCAGAGGATGAATTTCTCATTTATTTAGCAAAAACAATCAAAAGCTTGTTTTTAAGACATTCAAGACCTGTTTAAAATAGATATTAGATGCCATAATAGGTCTCCTTTAACTAACCCCTCTGTACGCTGGATCGTCTTTCTTCACTAATTGTCTGATTCACGTCCAACTATCATCCTGCATTTGTATAAAAGGACATCGATGCTACAAGTCTGTGAAACATGGAGGGTTTCTGGAGTCTGAACCTCCTGAACTCTTCATCTGCTTCATTACTCCTGAAGCAGCGAGGGAGCAACCTTCACTTCACCCAGTCAGCTCCCGGGATGAAGACAAGTGGCTTTAATCCCTAGATAGTAAAAGCCACGTTATTGTGAAACCTCTTAAATCTGAAAGTTTAGTTTTATTTCAAAAAACACATAATCATGCGCCTCATTCACATGTTCTGGTGGAGCAAAGTGGTTTCTGTCCTCGTACGTCAAACGCCAGATGAATAATGCGACCTGTATTATATATTCATGTGTGATTCTCCGCCGGTCGTCGTCTCCGTACGTTCAGCATCTTCACTTTCCCTCCTGCTGTCACGTTTCCACCGGCTCCGTCCGTCTCTCCATCCCCTCGTCTCTGCTGCTCTCCTTTCTATTTAAAGACGTGAAGCGCTCAGACCAGCCAGCAGGAGTCGGTCACACAACACCCAGCAGACTGAATTAAGGGTAAACCCGCTGAACCTGCGTCGGGCGGCGTGACGTCAGCTGATGCTCAGAGAGCTGGAAAGTAGGTTTCCAGGTTAGACCGGAATATGACGGTGTTATTTAACTGCATCAGTGGGGATCAGGTTCGGGGGGGCAGTGAGGACACGGACGATTTTTACTTTTCTTTTCTTTTGTAAACATACGTTTTTGAGCCGCTGGGTGGTGCAGTGAGTTAAGCAGCGGCTCGTATATTGACGCTACAGTCCTCCTGCAGGTTAGAATCCCGGCCTGCGCACCTTTGCTGCATGTCATCCCTTATTCTCTACCTCCGTCATGTCTGCAACTTCAATAAAGGGCCACTAGAGCCCAAAAAATCTTTAAAAAAAAAACAGTTCCAACTACAGGACTGTCTCAGAAAATTAGAATATTGTGATAAAGTTCTTTATTTTCTGTAATGCAATTAAAAAAAACAAAAATGTCATACATTCTGGATTAATTACAAATCAACTGAAATATTGCAAGCCTTTTATTATTTTAATATTGCTGATCATGGCTTACAGTTTAAGAAAACTCAAATATCCTATCTCAAAAAATTTGAATATTCTGTGAATCTTAATCTTAAACTCTAAGCCATGATCAGCAATATTAAAATAATAAAAGGCTTGCAATATTTCAGTTGATTTGTAATGAATTCAGAATGTATGACATTTTTGCATTACAGAAAATAAAGAACTTTATCACAATATTCAAATTTTCTGAGACAATCCTATATGAAAAAACACAGTATTTGCTTTTGGCCGGTGTTCAAACAGCATTTCACGTGTTAGTTTTACTAAAATAACAGTAAGGAAGTGTTTACTCTCAAGATATTATTACTGATGCAGCAGTAAAAACAGCTAAATGGGTTTTATTTTTGAGGACTGTTGCCTTTGTGTCTGAGATGTGGCTCAATAGCAGTACCGTCTCTGGCCACAAGGGGGCAGCACATCCCACAGTTCACTGCGTGTGTCTGCTGGGACAGAGGATTAGAAAAGTAGTAGAGACTCTTCTTTCCTCAGCAGATGTGTGTGGCCTCATGGGACATTTCACCTGTTCTGTAACGTCAAATGTCCCATTTGATATTTAAATACGTGTGTGTGTAGTTTAAGGGAGAAATTAATCTCCATGTAGACTAACCCGGGTGTGTGTGTGTTTGTGTTGCAGCACTGGGAGGTGTTTAAGGTGATCACGGAGGTCTTCATCCTGGTTCCTGCTCTGGTTGGACTCAAAGGAAACCTGGAGATGACTCTGGCCGCCCGACTCTCCACTGCCGTGAGTTACTTATCCTAGAAGTGAAGCAGTTCCACCTTAAATGGTTAGAAAATCTCATGTTTCAGTCTTATAGAAGCTCCTGCTACAACATAATCAATGAGAATCACAGTGCAGTCATGTAAGAAATGTTTGGTAGGCTCCGTCCTGATCACTGGTGTTTAAAGGAGGATGTGCTTTTTAGTTTAGTTCAGTTTCTAAACCCAAACCAAACAAAGATAAATGTCTGCTTTGGATCAAAATCCAGTTTAACATCCAGAAGTTAAATTAATTTCACAGCTGAGCACAGATGAAACATTTGAGGTTTTCATTAAAGATTAAGCTGCGTACTTATTTAAAACGAGGTGTCCAGAAGATGTGAGGACGTGTTTCTGACTGAAACCATGTCCAGCAGAGGTTCAGTTACATCCTCTAACACAGGGGTCGGCAACCCGCGGCTCCAGAGCCGCATGCGGCTCTTTAGCGCCGCCCTAGTGGCTCCTGGAGCTTTTTCAAAAATGTTGTACCTTTTTTTTCCTTTTTTTCTTCTTCTTTTCTTCTTTTTCCTTTTTTTCCTTTTTTCTATTTTTTCTTCTTTTTTCTTTTTTTTTCTTTTTTCCCTTTTTTTCTTCCTTTTTCCTTTCCTTTTTAATCTCAATATTTTGACTTTTTTCTCGAAATTTTGACTTTTCTTGAAATTTTGACTTTTTTCTCGAGATTTCAACTTTTCTCTCAAGATTGTACCTCAACATTAATCTTGACATTTCGACTTTTTTCTCGAAAGTTTGACTTTTTTCTCGTCATTTTGACTTTTTCTTGACATTTCGAATTTTTTCTCGAAATTTCAACTTTTTTCTCGACATTTCGACTTTTTTCTCGAAGTACATAATGAAAAAAAAAACTTCCCCCAGTTATAACTAATATAGAAACATGCAGCATGTGTTGCCTTCATTCTAAGGCTTATACAAGACATATTCGTTTTTTGTGTTTTTTGGTCCAATATGGCTCTTTCTACATTTTTGGTTGCCGACCCCTGCTCTAACAGATAAGTAAAACATCTAAACAAAGACAGTAGCACGAGCTCCCCCCCCGGTTCCTGACCCACCTCATTACTGAACATAATGATCAAATGTTCTCCTGAAACCTGAGTGACACCTGATCAGTACTGGAATAAACTGTATTTACAGAGCGAGTTAGATGAGAGCAGCGTGAACTATTTATTATTATTCAGCCTCAACATGTTGCAGATGTCATTAATTCAGCGTGAAATGTTGTTAATGCGGAAAAATAAACCCCAGTAGAGTCAGAACAATGAGCCGAGATGGGAAACGAGTATAAACGTTGGGGTCTGCTGGCACTTTCTGTCCTGTAATACCTGGTTCCCCCTGAGGTTTCTTTGTTGGACCTTTCACCTGACGCTCCACCACACACATCTGAATTCTTTTAATCTGTATCTCTGCACTTCCAGGCCAACACGGGTCAGATGGACGACCCTGCTAAACAGTGGACGATGGTTTGCAGCAACCTGGCGCTCATCCAGGTAAACGGCCCCGAGCCGGTTCCCGGTTTAACTCTTTATGACCCAGAACAACTCTAAGCATATGTTTACATTTCTGCAGGCTATACTGCCATTTTATGGAGTATTTTTATTTGCTATGCCTCAAAACAACCCATATAAACCAATCTTTAATAATCTGTGTGTTACAAGTCCATACTAACTAGATAAATTGCTATAAAGTGCAAATAACTACCAAAAAATGTAAATCATCTTTTAATTTGACACATACTGTACTTTTTTTCCATTGACAGTTTTGAGGGATCTAGCTGTAGAAAAATAACACAGAAGACTTTCAAACCTCAGGAAATTTATCTTGAATGAATTCAGGCTTTAGTTTGTGAGATATATCATTTTACATATATCACGTTTAGACAGGGCCGCCGCAAGGGGTGTGCGAACCGTGCGACCGCACAGCACCCCAAGGGGCCTCACGCTATGGGCCGTTTTTTTTTTTTCCGTTTTTTCCCTTATAAATATGAACAGTCACGTTCCATTACAGACCTAAATATGTACTAGTCTGTGCATATCAATAAATATATGTGCAATGATGCGTGTGTTTGTTGTTCAATACAACTGCGTCAGACCAAGCGCAGACACAAGCTAGTCTGATCCAGACGGATGTAGTGTGGAACAAACTGTAACACAATGTCGAGAGAACGAGACAGAATCAGGAAATTTCCATCAGGGAATGAAAAAAGAAAAAAAATGAAAGAAAATGGAAGAGTTTAATGCCTCTCTGAAAGGCTCGTTTGATAAATTTGTTACAAAAATCACCGATCCCACCGGGTCTCAAGCAGTCGTGGGGCCCCGCGTCGAGGCAAGAGATGATGATGAGGCAGGGGAAGGTATCCAGTATTTTGCTAATTGGAGAGATTGCGCATATAGACACCCGATCCGACCCGAAAATCCCAAAAAAATTTGCGCCCGCTTGCTACGTTGTTTAGCAGTAGTGATGCACCGATTGTTCGGTAACCGAAATTGTTTGGCCGAAAATGGCAAAAAAACACTTTCGGTGTTCGGTGGAATAAGTGGGAAAAAAACCGAACAATTAATAACGGCGTTGTAATATAAGGAAATAGACTGGCCGCTCCCGTAACAGTTACGCACCACAAACATAAATCGTTGGCCAACCAAAAAGTAACCACATAAGAATTTTACCTAACATTCACCAGGAGGTGAAACCAAAACAACATAATGCTGGAAATTAAAACATTTTCAGTTTTTTATGTTCGATAAATATTTTCTACCTTGTAATTTTGTAAAAGATCAGTCAGACAACACTTAAAGTCTTTAAGTGTTGTCTGACTGATTCTCTCACTTCATTAGAATCATCACCTCATTGTAAACGGCATCATTTTGTGAGGCCATGCAAACCTGTATTTATACTAGTGTGGACATTAATGTTTTTCTACAATATTTCCTCCTCATGACAGTAAAATAGGCCATTCTAAGACGATTCACTGCAGCAATTCCTTTCCAAATCATTAGAAAATGTGGTTAACACCCAGTTGTGCATGAAAAAAAAAAAAACTGTGATATACCGTGAAACCGATATAATTTTGAAAAATACCGTGATATAAATTTTTGGTCATACCGCCCAGCACTAGGGCACTGCATCATTTTTAGACACAACAATGAACGCATACGCAAAAGTTGTGTCTCGGCGGAGGAACCCGGCAAAATGAGCACAACAGGGAAGTTCAGAACAGCAGACAGAGGACACACTGAAGGCTGATTTATGGTTCTGCATTACACCAACGCAGAATGGTGCGCGTCGCCGCGTACTCTACGCCGCAGGCTACGGCGTACCCTACGGCGTACCCTACGGCGTAGCCGTGGCTCCAGAGCCTGCACGGCACCGCAGCGCACCGCAACCCGCAAACCCGCAACCCGCACCGGCGCTCTCCGCCCTCGCCGGGATGGAGGCCCAGTAGCGGACAACCTGCGCCGCAGAATCGCACTTTGGCTTTCTTTTTTTAGCCTTTTTAGCAGGGCGAGCAGTTACATTCGACGTGAAGAGTGTGCGCATGGGACAGAAGGGGTGTGGGCGGGACTTAAAATGAAGGCATCTGATTGGTTCTTTCCCCCCTGCCAATCCTCTGGTCCTCTGACCAATCCGTTTCATTCGGTGCGCAAAAAACATATTGGTCAGAGCTTTTACAGGATTAAAGCTGTCAGAGAGGTTGGATGTTTTTCTTTCCTTTTTCTGAACACATTATTCACTGGCTACTCTCAGGATGGAAGGACCATTTCACCCAGTATAACAATAATTGTTTTTGAATACGATCACAGACTATACCTTTAAAAGGAATTCAAATATCCAACATGTTATGTTGGTTTCAGCTGATATTTCTTCAAGCCTAACCGTGTCCATGAGTCCCTGCTGACCCGGTTCTGTCCCTGCCCCTGCTGACCCGGTTCTGTGTCCTCCAGGTCCAGGCCACGGTCGTGGGCTTCCTGGCGGCCGTGGCCGCCGTCTGTCTGGGGGCCTTTTCCAGGGGGGGGGTGGAGCTGGACCAGGCGGCCGTGCTCTGCGCCAGCAGCATCACCACAGCCTTCGTGGCCGCCCTCTCCCTCGGTGAGTCATCTGTGGTTCTGGTCCCGGACCAGAACTTCTGCTCCAACTGGGTCGCCGAGCCGACGTGATCCTGCCAGGAGCAGTTTAGCTCTGGTGGGAGGAAATTAAACACTAATCTCTCCTCAACTGGGAAGCTTCATCCTCCCTGGGAGACGTCTGGAAACCAGGACGGATGTCTCTGAATCATTACAACAGAAACCCGGACCTGTTTATTTATTTGTTTATTTAATAAGGATCCCCATTAGTCTTCACCATGTGAAGACTATTCTTCCTGGGGTCCACACATAGACATACAAAAGATTATAATAATACAACTCAAAAAGGGTGAAAACATTCACCAGAATTCCTAAAAAATAATAAATTAAAACAAAAATAAAAGATTAAATAACCAACCAAAAACATCCACATCTTCACAATATTTGCTACTATCACCAGATCTGTATCCACTTATGAACAAAATAGTTTGCAACGACTTTATAATTTATAATATACTTATACTACTATACTATGAATGGGCGATATTTTACCGTTCACGATATACCGTCAAAAAAATTCCCCACGATAAGAATTTGTCATCTCGCGGTAAAAACGATAAATTCCCGTTAATGACGTTTTTGTGTAAAGCTGATTTATAGTTCTATGTTAAATCCACGCACAACGTACGGGAAGGAAGGAAGGAAGGAAGGAAGGAAGGAAGGAAGGAAGGAAGGAGCCAGAAAGAAAGAAAGAAAGAAAGAAAGAAAGAAAGAAAGAAAGAAAGAAAGAAAGAAAGAAAGAAAGAAAGAAAGAAAGAAAGAAAGAAAGAAAGAAAGAAAGAAAGAAAGAAAGAAAGAAAGAAAGAAAGAAAGAAAGAAAGAAAGAAAGAAAGAAAGAAAGAAAGATGTTTAGTAGTATTTAGTATCTTTTAGAGCAGTGATTTGGCTCCAAAGACTGAATGTGGTGATAGATTTATAGTTAAAAAGGTGGAGTTGAATTGGTATTTTTTTTAATCGTCATTTTTATCGTTATAAATGCCAGAAATTATCGTGATACATTTTTTAGTCCATACCGCCCATCCCTATACTATACTATATATACTCATAGCCTACAGTAATTTAGAATATATTTACTATTCAATGTATAATATACTTACAATTTGTAAAATAATCACAATGTATACCTAGGACCAATCATGACTTCATTCTGAACCACAGCTGCTTCAGTCTCCTTTTAAAACTTGACACCTTGATTATTTCAACTAGACATGGGGGGAGATGGTTCCGGTGTGTGACTGCTCTATACATTACTGTTTTTTTCAATGCATTAGTTCTGGGCATAGGCAGAGAAAAGTGATTACCAGAACCTCCTCCTCCTCTGCAGGTCTGGTGATGATCGGCGTGATCATCGGCTCCAGGAAGGTGGGCATCAACCCCGACAACGTGGCCACGCCCATCGCAGCCAGTCTGGGGGACCTGATCACGCTGTCCCTGCTGGCCGGGGTGAGCAGCACGCTGTACCAGTACAGAGGTGAGTTACCGGGTCAGACCTGGGAAACCTGAGGTTTTATAGAGGTAGAGGCTGCTGAGGTCGTCAGGCCACCAGAGGGCAGCAAAACCCAAACCTGCAGTCATCAAAACCACTCACGCCCTCTTGGTGGGTTGAAATGAATTACATTTCTGAAGTCAAAGGTGTTAACGGTGGTAGATTAACCCACAGAGATGCTGTGAAGACTTAAATAGTCGTGTTCTGGGTCTCCGAGTGCTTTTCTAGAGCTGCAGTTATTGAATATTTTGGTGATCGATTATTCTATGAAATATTCCATTGATTAATCGGATAAAACTTAATTTTGCTTTATTAAAGCCCAATTATAAATATACAATAGAAAACAAGACAGATTACTTGATTAAAAACAACCAATTTGTTTTTCTTTTATGAGAATAATTGACATTTATTTACATATTATGCAAACTAGTAAAATGTTTTCCAATAAAAATAAATACAATTATTTCAAACTTAACATTTCCTGAAACATTAAAAACAAACTTTTTTTCTAAGTATCAAAAATATTCTTAAACACTTGCTTTTAAATTGTGCAACTTCACGTTCAAAACTAACACGTTCTAACAGAAATGCTTGGCTGTGGACCGGGGCCTTTTTTATTATTTTTATATATTTTTTTATTTATTTTTAATTTGAAATAGTCCCACACCTTCGACATCTTCTGTCTCTTCCTCTTATTACTTTCTTACTTGCTGCGTTTTCTCATTGTCACTGTTGTCGGTCCCGGCCGGCGTCTGTGCAGCTAAACTGTTCACACGCGTTAGGAAAGCGTGACGCCTCTTCTTCCGCTTTATAAGGGACACATGCGTGTTAGCAGCACGTTGTCACATTAAAAAGAACCTGTACGAAACGTGAAGTTTACATTTATTGTTTATTTAAACAAGGCTATGAGACAGAGGAACTTAGTCATTTTTCTGTAATCGAGGTACTCGAGGAATCCTTGCAGCCCTAGTGGAGATAGTCTGTACTGTAAAGCCGTCTGGATGAAACTGATCCCATGTTGTGTCCCTCCCCCCCAGATATCTGGTACTTGTCCCCCCTGGTGTGTCTGGTCTTCCTGGCTCTGATCCCCCTCTGGGTGCTGGTGGCCCGCAGGAGTCCCCAGATCAGGGAGGTTCTGAGGTCGGGCTGGCAGCCCGTCATCGTGGCCATGTCCATCAGCAGGTACGTGACTCCGGGTCGCTCCGGCCCGGTTCTGGTTCTCAGTTCTGGTTCTGGTTCTACTCCGGAGACAATGACTATGTTTACATGCAGTCAAAATTCGGGTTATTGCTAATATTCCAGTTACTGAAACAGTCGGAATATTCCGTTTCCATGCGTGAGCAAACAGGGTTATCCCTGTAAACATGGCAATTTATCATTTGGGATATCTGGATCAAACCAGCGACGCACGGAGAACGTCATGACGCAATTACCGTCATTTCCGCTTCTTCTTCCTGTATCCAAATTCAAAACAAATGCTGCTTCGTGCAACTTTTCTCTCACCTTCTTGTTAATCTCGCTATCCCGGTACTTTCTACCGTCTACAAATGCAGAAATGTTCATATCCTTCATTACATTTATGAAGTGATTAGTCTCCTCCTCACTCCAAAAGTGTGGCGTGGTCTTGCGTTTCTCCGTGTTTATAAGAAATTCCTGGACTCAAAAGACCAGGATTCCTTGCGAACAGAGCATGTGCAGAAAACAAATTCATGTTCCATTTGATCGGGATATTCCGTTTGGTGTTTACATGACCAAATATTCGGGTGTTAAAACGAGTAACCCAGGGGTCATATTCGGGTTTTTAAAAAGGTTATTGATGCATTGAAACACTGCTGATCTTCTCTGATCTCCACAGTTTTGGCGGCGTAATTCTGGACAAGACGGTGAGCGATCCAAACTTCGAGGGGATGGCGGTCTTCACGCCCGTCATCAACGGTGAGCTGCTTCATCATCGTCATCGGCCCTTTAAATTCACTCTTATCCTCAGGCAAGAACCCGAGCTGGAAGACGGTCCTGATGGACTCGAGTCCAGAAGCCCGGTGTGTCCAGAATAACCGAGAAAGTAAATTTAATGGGTTGGATCTTCATCAGATGTTCAGACCAACAAACGTCCTGCTGATTCTCATATTTACAGTTAAAGTCCATGTCCCTAAGATCCTCCCCCATCGCACCAGCGGCCTGTTTGGCTTCGATTCTGGTCAAATCCACTCAATCCTGTTGCGTGTTTCAGGCCCAAATCAAGCTTTATTGCTGCAGCCCCCCCCCTTCAAGAAACGGATTACGTTGATCCAGATCACAAGAACTGACTTTTGGTGAGACGAAGCTCAGATTTTAACCTCCACTAGAACAGAGGACGAGTCCGGGCCTGGTCCAGAACCACCAGAAAGAGTCAGATCCTGATTTATCTGCTAGATTTAATCAGCTTTCACAGTTAAGAGACTTATTTGACCGTTTAAGGTCATAAAACCACAGAAGTGGAGGTTTAAAGAGCAGCAGAACCTGGTGCAGCGCTGATGTAACGAGTCCTGGCACGACCCCCGGAACCGTCATCTGTCGCCGCTGCTCTCCTCCTCCTCTCCTCCTCTCACCCTCAGCTCAAATCTGGTTTGAGTTTTCCGTCTTCGCCTCGAGGTTATAAAACTTTTATGAAACGAGGCTCATGTTTACTCCAAGATCCTAATCGCACAAATAACACGTGTGTCGTTTGTTTCTGCGGGTTAAACGGAACCAGAAACAAAACAACCGCCGAGCTGAATTACACGATCTCTCGTCTCATCTGTGGAGGATTGAAGACAGACGAGTACGAGAGTTCTGGTTGGGTCCGGACATCTTTACACAGATGTCAGAGGAACACAATGATCTTAGCAGAAGCGCCGTTACAGCTGCAGCTGGCTGGAGTCCAGAGGACAGAACCAGAACCAGGATTCAGCTGGTCGGAGTGAAAGACCTGCTAGCGGTTCAGCCACAAGAATGGAGGAGGAGAACACACAAGATGGAGGGATGAAACAAATTAACAGTTAACACTTGTTTTGTGCTGTGGAGTGTCTCCACTTCGGCCTTCAAAGTTCTCGTTTGAATGTTTGCTACTACTACGTTTATCACATTTCTGCCACAAACTCTCCATCACTTCATACCAAAAATAAACTAATGGAAAAAAACAAGGCTAAATTTATGTAGGTCGACTTGAAGACGCAGCCTTTTTATGTTTTTCGGCTTTGATTTACCTGAAAATGTAATTCTATTTCTATCCAAGTGACAATAACAGACAAACACAGCGTTCTTAAGCTGATAATGCACAATCGTTTTATTTTACTTCAGCTGGTGATACTTGTCTGTGTTTGAGCTCTTTTTCTGATCACATGTAACCCCCACCAGCCCAGCTGGTTGTGGTACCTGAACCAGGTCATCGCTCTGTCACTGATCAGGGGCCTCATTCATAAAAGAGTGTGTAGGATTCATACTAGAAGTGCACGTAAACCCACAAACCGAAAATGGCGGGCGCAAAAAAAAAAATCCGGATTTATAAAACCGTGTGCACGCACACTTGCACGCAATGTTCTCTTTATAAATCACATTCCAGCTGGAAGGTTGTGCAGGTGAATTCGCCTCATACCCCGCCCTCTACACAACCACTTTCTCCCATAAATGGGCATAAATGTCAGATTTTCAGATTATGAAGCTCAAGAATGAGATCAAATCATATTTACGTAGAAACAACCTTTCATTAACTGTATTTGGCCTTCAATCAGGTAAAAAGACCCATTTTCAGATTCTGGCAGGCAATCTCTTTTTGGCACGACATCTGCACGGCGTGTCCTGCACCGCGGACATGCCATGCAGGTAGGATGATTTGACAGATGAAAATACCCCGTCAGATCACACTTCAACATAGACATCAACATTTATCTATGTGGAAGCGTGATCTGACTTTTTTTTTTTCTTCCGCCAAAGCGTCATACACATAGATCTATGTGAAGCACATTCTGACTTCCTGCTGTTAAATCGTCTATTTGCATGAAAAAGCCTTTGGAAAAAAAAAAGAAACTGAGATAAAAGAAACAGGGATCGTACGGTAGTATTTTCTGCCGAGGTAGGACAGCTCAGCAGAACACCGGCTTGGGTGTACATGGATCTATAAGTCTGATATGTGATGACATTAAAAGTATGACATGAATCTGGCTTCATTTCACCACCTCACCAACTGCGTCGCCAGTTTCCCATATCTTCAAAATGTTTATGCGCTAGGATCAGGGTTGGCTTAAACATACACACATTTTTCGGTTAGTTTTTTCTTTTTAAATCCCAACCTTTGCGTAGAAGGTAGCTTGCGCATCTTTCAAGCCCTGTTTTGTGCGCAAGCAAGCTTTATTAATGAGGCCCCTGCTCTCTCCCTGATGCAGGAGTGGGCGGGAACCTGGTGGCCATCCAGGCCAGCAGGATCTCCACCTACCTGCACTTCTGGAGCATCCCGGGAGTTCTGCCCTACAAGATGAGGCAGCACTGGCCCAATCCCTGCATCACCTTCTTCTCCTCAGGTACCGTCACCTCTCACACTCCTCCATCTCCTCAGGTACCGTCACTCCTCCACCTCCTCAGGTACTCTCTCTCACCTCCACCGGAGATGGTTCTGGATCCCTCACTCAGGAAACTGTCGGTCCTCCAACGTGAAAATCACATGAATGTGATCTTTGTTCAAACGTTTCCACCTCAAAGTTGAGCGGAAAACCGAGGCGACAGACGTCGTCTTTCCAGCATCTCTGATTTCTCTCCGGTCATCGTTTTTTTTTCTGTATTTGCAAAACGACATGCCAATAAATCTTCCCCTCAACTTTTAGGTGGAGAGAAACTGAACCGGCAGCGTTGAGCTTTAGTTCTGGTCCCTGTAGCTGCATCTGGTTAAAAAGCTTCTCTGTGTTATTTATACTGGGAGTTTTCCCAGACAATGTAACAAGCGACAAGAGATATATACTACGTATACTTTTGATGATTGTAAGAAAGACTGTAACTGTAAATTGGAAGAAGAAACTCTCACCAACAAGAACTCAGTGGAAGATGAGACTGAGGCTACGTTTACACATAGCCGGGTATTTACAAAAAAGGATATTTCCCCCTCTATGTTTTGAAAAATACCATCATTTACACGAACCCGCATGAATACGCTGTTAAGGTGCTATGAGCAGCCAAACCTACAGGGGGCAGTGTAACGAGAAGATAAAGTCATGCTAGCCAATCAGAATCCTGGAAAAAAACATCAACAAATGACACGAGTAACTTCCAGTTACTTCCAAGATGAACGAGAGTCTTTCGTTTGGAGTGACAGAGAAGTGGAGTTACTTTTAAATGTGACGTTAGAATATAAAACAGATAAAATACAAGAAAATATTGACGGTGGCCAAGCAAATTGTAAACACAGGTTGCACACATGACGCTGGTGACGTTTCTGTCTCATAATGTGACGTTCTGAAGCCTAAATGTCCGTTTCTCTCTGTTTACAAGCAAACGTGAAGATGGAGTTTTTGCAAATCTCCACTTTGGTCGGAGTTTAGGGAAATTATGGTTTTTGGAGACTTTGAGCTTCGTTTTCCTGTAAACGAACGGCCAAAACGCATGAAAACACCACCGTTTTTGCTACGTGTAAACGGGGCCTTAAACAAATCTATGTTAACATGACAGCTAAGCTGCAGATGAGAACGGACTCGTTCCTGCAAAGATGGACACCAATGAAGGAATATGTAACCATTTAAGTGCTAACTTGAACAAATGTGACTGAAAAGCCTTCTGTCAAGGATTGTTCAAAAATATCTTGATAACTATTAGGGGTGTAACAATATATCGTGCCACGAAATTTCGTGATACAAAAACGTCACGATCGTGTCGTGGAGGTGACAAACTGTATCGCGATATTGGTTTATTAATATTAATCTATTGTGTTGACTAGTAATGTGCCTCGACCCGCGGACCAAAATCTTACTCCGCTCAGAAGAAACTAGTCCCGTTTTGGTCCCGATCACGGGACTCTTGCAGGGTTTTGAGCTCTGAACTTTTACTTATGTAAGGCTGGTGTAGAGTTAAGCCTTACCTTATTAAATTAAACCTTTTTCGGGTCGTGAGTAGGATAAACACGGGGACAACTTCTTCCGAGTTTGAGTGTACTTTAATGTCCCTCAACAGCGTAGGATTTTAGAACATCTAGTGCCGTACTGTGGCGTATCACTCCGCCCAATCTAAAACAGACTAATCACTACAGATAAACTGACTAGTGTCATTATAGTCCCTGATTTACATCAGAATATAAAGAATATATTTATAAAATAATGAACCCTGAATTACCAAAATAACCTTAACCTTTTATTAATTTATTTAATTTTAGTTGTTAAATTTCTGGAAAAGAAAAAAGTCAAATCATACATGAGAGAAACTATTCAGTTTGTGGCTAAATATTTGTACTTGTTTGAAACTGAAGATGCATAATGCAAACCTGACATTTACTTTTAGTTCAGTTTGTGGAAAATGGTTGGCCTGGCTTTCTCTTTAAAACTTAAACAGTTACAAAGCATTACAAACTGTAACAATAGGGCAAACGTACAGTATTGTTTTGTATTTTGTGTCTTTCAAATAAAAGCCATTTTTTTTCCAGTCATATGTTCCTCATTCAAGGTTGTTAAAAAAATACTGCTATAATATCGTATCATATCGTTATCGTGACCTCAATATCGTGTATCGTACCGTATTGTGAGATTAGTGTCGTTACACCCCTAATAACTATTGTAATTGGTATTTTAATAAAGTTTAAACAAAGCTTCTCTGTGGTGACCTTGAGCGACCTTGTCCCCCCAGGGGTGAACTCGAGGTCGGCGCGGGTGCTGCTGATGCTGGTGGTCCCGGGACAGCTGGTCTTCCTCTACGCCATCTCTCTGCTGCAGGGAGAAGAAGCTCCCATCAGCGCCGCCTTCGCCGTCTGCTACCTGTGTGCCGCCTTCCTGCAGGTAAACCGCCGTCGCCACGGCGACGCTGGTCCAAAAGGTTCCCTTGAACCCGGTGGCCCTCGGCCGACCCGCATGCAGACGCAGATAAAAATGTTACCCAGGTGTGAAACGGCTGCTGCCCAGTTTGGTGTTTCAGCAGCTCCCCGAGAGAACGTTCTGGTCCAGGACAGAACCGCCGACGCTGGAGCTGAAACCAGTTCAATTGACATATTTACTTTACTTAATGGAATCAAATACTGACTTAGTTTAGAAGACGAACATGTTCATTTCTAGCTGTTGTGCAGTTTGATAAAGTACTGAGGTCGAGGTTGCCAGATCTGACAGGTTCCAGCCCAAACGCCATGTAAAACCCGCCAAATTAATAAAAACCAGCCCAAGTCAAACATTCTCTATGTTAAAACCGTAATGTTTAAGCTTCACAACACCACTTAGTAGCCAATTCAGGCTCCTAACAAAGACTACAATTAAATTGAGTAGCTAAAAGCAAATAAAATCAGAGTTTATTGTGTAAGTTTCAACTTTTCTCTGCCATAATGGAAACTTATTTAATAATTTATTTAAGTATTTAGTAAAAACCAAGAAAAGCAGCCCAAATATATATTTTTCAACCCAATTGGGCTGAAACTTGCCCAACCTGGCAACACAAATTTAGAACCTCCGCAGGAGATTCTCCTCAAAACGATGAAATAAACTTTTTAATGATGACTATCCAGTCATCCCCTCTAAAATTAAGACCCTTGGATTGAGATTTAAGACAAATTAAAACATTTAAAATGCATTATTTTAGCAAAAATGGATCCCAAGAACATCATTTTCAGTGGATCAACACCTGCAACCAAGTAAAAAGCTGTTCAGCATCATTCTTGAATATTAACGTTAAATTAGACGGCATAGTTGATTTTTGGAGACGTCCCTTAGAGGGGACCTATTATGGCATATAATCCCTATTTTAAACAGGCCTTGAATGTCTTAAAAACAAGCTTTTGATTGTTTTTGCTAAATAAATTAGAAATTCAGTCTCTGAGCCATGTCTTTATCTTCCCATTCTCTAACCTCATTATCTATGCAGGATTCTGAGTGGGCGGGGCTATGATAATGAGGCTCTGTGCTGATTGGCTGCCTGAATGATGCAATACGCCGCTACGAAAAAATGGCGGAAGATCCGGCCGGTGGAGTTAGTTGTTGTTGTTTCGGCCAGAGTTAGTTGTGGGCGTGGTTTCACGCATCGGAGGCCAACCGATGTAAATCACATTTTGGTTACGTAACGACAGGGAGCAGAATCTTATTGGCTCGTAGATCCACATCAGACTGGACGGCTCATCCGGGCGGCTGTACAGACACTGCAGAATTTGGTTGCTTTCCTCCTTCCCTGAGTTGGCAGCCTGAGGGGAGACCACTTTATATATGTAAAAGCAAGAGAAAACCTGGTTTTTATAATAGGTCCCCTTTAACCTTTAAAGTCCCTAATAATAATCTGTTATCTGCATCTCATCCAGAGGGGCTTCTCTCATTATCAGCTACTGCTCACATGTGCGAGCAGAGCGCCACATGAAACCTGTCGAACATTTGTTGCAGATGTTTGAATAAATATAGTGATCTTGCAGCCAGTAGAAAAGCATGAGCACATTAATGGCCGGGCAGCGAGCGTGAGGTCAGAGCTGGAGGTCTTTACGAACATCAGGCCACAGATGTTGCTGACCTCAGACCTGCTGAACAAATCTGCTGCTGAGTCAGCATGTGGACACAACTCAAATCACCTGATTGTTTGGAGTCAGATGAGTCGCACATCTGTCAACAACAATCAGATGATTTATTACAGGCCCGCAACCTGCAACCTTGCCATCGTTTCTTTCATCAATGGAAATTCTGACTAAATATCGTCGTCAACGAACCTTTATCACTTGAGGAAAACCAGACGAGACGCAACGAAAATGCAGGTCATGTGACGATAACGATAATTAAATATATAATGCAATATCGTAGAGGTATTAAAACGAGACTAAAATGTAGATTACGAAATAAAAACTCTGCTAAAATGTGTCTTCATTTTCGTTGACCAAAACGAGATGAAATGTTCTACCAAAGATCGTTCATGTCCATGTTTTCAGTAGTTTCCTCTGGTTTAATGTCCATGTTTTCAGTAGTTTCTCTGGTTTCATGTCCATGTTTTCAGTAGTTTCTCTGGTTTAATGTCCATGTTTTCAGTAGTTTCCTCTGGTTTAGTTCTGCTGGGTGACGTTAGTCCTCAATCCCAGTCGCTGCAGCGGGGAATCAGATCCAGAAGATGCAGCTGCAGAGTTAGAGGCTGATGCCGTTAACGCAGAGCTCTAGGTTCACGTTATTAAAAACAAAGTTACATAGAGAAACGCAGGGATCTGCTCTGGGACTGGGAGAAGAAGAAGAAGAACCATCTTTGGATCCACTTTCCTACAAAGACGTGGAAAAGAAAACCCAATGTGTCGTCGGAAAAGAAAAAGATGGAGAGAAATGCGGAAAAATAAACATGTTGTAAACTCAAATTAGAGTCTTCTGTATCTGGAATGAATGTATTCTTGAGTCTATAAGGTAACAATAATATAATAAGTGGGTTTAGCCAAATGGGTTTGGCTAAATACAATCTTTGACTAAAATAAGACTAAAATGCTCAGACTTTAAGTCGACTGAAACTTGACACGACTAAAAGGAGAATGAACGTGACTAAAACTAATAAAAACTAAAACGATAGCTTTACCCAAAGACTAGACTAAAACTGAAACAGGCTGGCAAAATCAACACTAGTCTGGGTCTCTGTGTTCATCAGTTGTGATGGTTGTTAGGCCTGTGTTGAAAAAAATCGACTTTCCGATTCTAAATCGATTCTCATATTAATTCCTAAAAATCGATTTCTTTTTTTTTTTTGATTTTCTTCATCATTTTCGCCAGGTGAACTACTGAAATCCCAGTAGTCGACACACAGTTTGTCATGACACTTCTGAAAAATGCCAGGTGCTTCATGGCAATATGTGTGCGTGGTGACAGAATAAATTAGATAAGCTAAAATGATTTGTTTACTGCATGAACTGTTGCAATTTCTTTCTTTTTTGCCCTTTAAATGGATATTGAAAGGCCTGTTTGAGTTATTTATTTCTTAGTTATTTCACAATAATTATTGTGAAATTATTATTTCACTAGTTATTTTACAGTCATATAAACAAGAGCTCAAAAAACATTTTAAATCATGATAATCGATTCTGAATATTAAGAATCGGAATCAAATCGATTCTTGACATTTGAATCGATCCCCAGCCCTAATGGTTCTGTCCCCCTGTCCAGGTTTCCATCCTGCTCTACGTGGCCGACCTCATCGTGCGTCTGATGTGGAGGAGAAGTCTGGACCCGGACAACTTCTCCATCCCGTACCTGACGGCGCTGGGCGACCTGCTGGGGACCGGCTTCCTGGCGCTGTGCTTCCGCTGCGTCTCGCTGGTGCAGGGCCTGGGGCTATGATGGTTCCCACGGTAACGCCCGGAGACCGGCTCCAACCGGCTCCACCCGGCTCACAGCACGGTCTCCGCTGCCTCGGACTGGACCGGAGAGGGGGGACTGAGAGCCTCATCACACGTGCACACAAGGTTTTATTTAACATATCAAACTCTGACTGTGTTGCAGCTGGACGGACTCGGCTGCTCTCTGGACTCTATGCATCAACGCTCTGAATGTCACGGGTGGAGCTTCATCCACCTTTTATCTACTGAAGACCTTACTCACCAACACAACTCCCATTTTATAAAGTACAGATGTTTTAGTAAGATGAAAACTCTGCTCTGAAGTCTTGACAGCATCATCTCTTCAGAGCAGAGTTCAAACACTGAGTAGAAAATACCAACAGAACAAAATGAAATGTGAAACCTTTACAGCCTGTTTTTATTTTCTACACAATGTTCTCATCATCATCGTCGGGGGTTTGAGTTCTCGCCGCTCCAGCTGCTCGTGAAGCATCTGTACTTGCACTTTCACCTCGAGCATGCTGGGAAACTAACCCGACGAGCGGCTGACGGTTCTGTAAAATCACTCTGACGCCTCAAAGCTCCTGCACACGTCAGTAACGTTTCAGCTCCAGTCCCTTTAACGGACGCTTCGTCGGGACGTCTGCAGCCCGAGAGGATTAACCTTCCAACGTTTGCACAAACGCGGCTGCAGGATCGTTCTGGCAGACGTCACTTCATCTCCAGGTCCTGGCGGACGTCTCGTCACCCGTTCAGGTTTATATGCAGTTATTTTCCTCATTAGCATGCGGTTGAAGTATCTAGGGGAGATTAACTTTCATGCACCACAACGAGCCTTCGTGATTTCAGCAGCTGCACCTCTGAGGAATCACCCAAATCAGAACCTGAGAGGTTCTTCTGCCGTGTTCAGACCAACAAACCCTCGCCCACTGGCCCAGTTACAGTAACACATTATATTAATTACTAAAAACACGTTGAAATCTGGTAAACGTAGTCTAGTTTTGAGGTCACGCTGCGCTGCAGTTCCGCTGGTGACCACACGGGGGCGGCTGAAGCGACTTCATGCGGTTGTAGCTCCCTATAATGTAATAATTTCCTGAAAATTTAATAAAATTTGCACTTAACTCACTAAAAAAATGTAATAAAACCCAATAATGTAATAACTTCACCAATAATGTAATAAAATATCCTGACAGATATTGTAATAACATTTTTACCGATAATGTAATACCTTATTACATTATTGGAAAATGTATTACATGGTACTTAAAGTCTGCAATTTAACCCAATAGTCATTCTGGTGTTTCAAATCCAGCGTATACAACATTCTTAGATACTTAAAACACAAAATGTAGAACTCTGGACTGAAAATGAACATATATATTACATTATTTGTCAAGTATTACATTATCAGTTTTGGAAAAAAAAAAAAAAGACCCACCTGAAAATGTAATAAATTCCCAATAATTATCGGTAAAAATGTTATAACAATTTCAGGATATTTTATTACATTATTGGTGAAGTTATTACATTATTGGTTTTTATTACATTTTCGATTGAGTTAAATTTTGTTACATTTTCAGGAAATTATTACATAAGGTGCTACACGCGGTTAATAAATGCTAATATTTGTTCTCCCTACAAGAGCGCCGTCACTTTCTCTAAATGTCGTAAACAGAATCGTTGCCATGGAAACGTCATCCTGTGAAAAACTGTTAGACCGTAACCTCCACTGTGATCAGAACATCTGCAGCATCAACACTAAAAAAGTACGACCAGAAGTCCCGTAGCGCCGACGAAGCTCCCGCTCTGGTTTACGACGCTACGTAAAAAACTCTCAAGTCATTCAGGCATCGTTGCTGCTTCTCCCGAACTGTTCACACCTGCGATACTTCCACCTGGTCTGAACACGACAAACACTGAAAACCCAAAACACGTCAACGGAACCAAGTACGTGATAGAAGTTGCTTTCGTCTCGGGTCCGTGTAGTTCGCGGCCATCCGTTTTTTGTTTTGAAAAGACAAAATAAAAATAGAGAAATAATCCAAAATAATCAGTTTCCCATTTTTTGTTTTGATAATAAAAAAACGGAAAACGGATCGTTATCCGTTATCCGATTTCATTGATGTTTGAAAATCGAAATTAGGAATTAAAACAGCGAGTGGAAAACTCTTTTCTCTATTTCCAATTCGTTTCCAATGGGCAGTATGTTAGAGTTCAGTTCATGTTATTGATTGGACGCTGCAACTGAACGGACTGTCACAACATCACTGCAGTTTCATGACGGAGTGAAGACAGAGATTACAGATTAAACTCATGTTTCACTCCCAGGTTTCATATTTGATTTATTTTCTGTTTCAACATTAAAAAAATCTAAAACTGTTCATTTTCAATCTGATCAACAAAAGAACCAGAAACAACTTTCTTAATTTATTACTGCGAGTAGTTTTCCACTCGCTGTTTTAATTCCCAATTTCAATTTTCAAACACATCAATGAAATCGGATAACGGATAACGGATAACGGATAACGATCCGTTTTCTGTTTTTTATTATCAAAACAAAAGATCGGAAAGATTATTTTGGATTATTTCTCTATTTTTATTTTGTAATTTCAAAAGAAAAAACGGATGGCCGTGAAGTACACGGACCGTCTCGCTTTACCTCCGATGTTTGTTCTCACGGTCGTCCGGAGACTTCCTGAGCGCTTCCTCGTTTCTTACGTCTGACTTAGTCTTACTTCGCTCTGGATGTTTCGTCTCCCGGTTCTGTTGGTTTAAAGTTTCAAACATTTCACTGCTGACTGACACCTGGTCTGAAAACAAAGCTAGCGTTGCCCGTCGTAACTGGAGTCATCTACAAACGTAACTAGGAATAAATGTCGCAGCTGTTTGTGTGTCGTACCTCCGTGTTTGTCGTCACTGCCATGTTGTGAATCCGGGCCGGTTTACTTTGTTCTGTGTTCACGTCGCCGGAGCTTCACACCTGTGCCGTCGTACGTGTGTACAAACGTGTTTACGTGATTTTGTGGCGATGAATAATTCTATTTTAATAAAAGCCAACAAACTTGTTTGTGTTCTTTTGACATCTTGGTGTTTGCAGCCGCCTCGCCGCGGCGCCTTCATCATCCCGTAAACAACCAATCAGCTTTCACTCGACACCACGGCAACACCAAGGACGGACCGACGGACGCAGGAGAAACGCAGGAGAAACTCTGGACACCAACTAGACCGGGGGGTCACAACACAAGATGATGAAAGAGCCATATTGGACCAAAAACACAAAAAACAAATATGTCTGGAGCCGCAAAAAATGAAGTGTCTTGTATAAGCCTTAGAATGAAGACAACACATGCTGCATGTTTCTATATAAGTTATAACTGGGTCCTCGGCTGCAAATGCAGCATAATAATGTCTTTCCACATGACTCTTTTTGTTATCGGACAACTTCTCGCTACAGAGGAAACATTCAGGCAATGAATGCAAATGATTCGCTCCAAGAAACATTGAATCCTCTTTTTCTCCTCAGTTATGTTTCTGGTGGAAATGCTTGGCTACGATGCAAAACTACAGAAGAGTATTAGGGCCAGGCAGGAGAAAAATAAAATTTTAGAGGAGGAAGATTTTTTTTTTCATTATGCACTTCGAGAAATGTCGAGAAAAAAGTTGAAATGTTGAAAAAAGGGGAAAGTTTCGACTTTATTCTTGAAATTGTATTTCAACATTAATCTCGACATTTCAACTTTTTTCTCGAAGTGCACAATGAAAGAAAACATTTTCCTCCTCTAAAATATTATTTTTATTTTTCTCCTGGCCTGGCCCTAATAGTAAAAACAAGCTTTTGATCGTTTTTGCTAAATAAATTAGAAATTCAGCCTCTGAGCGATGTCTTTATCTTCCCATTCTCTAACCTCATTATCTATGTGGGATTCTGAGTGGGCGGGGCTATGATGAGGCTCTGTGCTGATTGGCTGCCTGAATGACGCGATACACCGCTACGAAAAAATGGCAGAAGCTCCGGCCGGTGGAGTTAGTTGTGGGCGTGGTTTCACGCATCGGAGGACGACCTATGGAAATCCCGCCCGTGGTTACGTAACGACGGGAGCAGAATCTTATTGGCTCGTAGATCCACATCACACTGGACGGCTCATCCGGGCGGCTGTACAGACACTGCAGAATTTAGTTGCTTTCCTCCTTCTCTGAGTTGGCAGGCTGAGGGGAGACCACTTTATATATGTTAAAGCAAGAAAAAACCTGTTTTTCATAAAAGGTCCCGTACCAACGCTGGCGTCCGCTGAAGTAACGTTACGTAGCACGTTAAAGTTCCGTCATTCACCCACGGGACGGGAATGAAGCAATGCCTTCGGATACCTGGTGCACCGTCAGAGGTGGAGTTACCTGGTTACCTGCATGTGTGTGAACGATGCAACTGCACTAAACAGACTGAATCTAGACCCGACCCCCCCCCCCCGACCCCCCTGCCGTTTCCATGCCGGCACATTTCCATCAACGCCGTCGTCCCAACTTTCACACGGCCGTTCTACAGTCTCTACGGAAACGGCGGCTTGACGTCTGGTTTGGACCTGAAACCCTGGAAACCGAGACTCGGAGGTGAATCAGGACGAAGACGAGGAGGTAGAAACCCTCGGACTGGAACAGAGACGTTCCCGGAACCAGCTGAGAGCGAAACACCGGGACACGCCAGACTGAAAACCAGCGAGAGGATCCAGCTGCGTCACCCCCTCCCTGGAAACTGGAAACAGCTCCTCCGCATGTTAAACGTTTCAGGACAAAGTCGTTCCGTCTCCCTCTGCGCCGCCGCCAACAGAAACACCAACTAAGTGGAAATCCATCCTCTCAGACCGGAGAGGAAGATCGTCTTCAAAAGATCCTCATGTGGTGAAAATAAACGTCCCGCTTTTATTTTTAGATCAGGCTCAGAAGTCCATGTGGGAAGAGACTCGCCAGGTTTCAGCTCATCTGCCGTCAGTCTGAGGCTCAGACCGCTTTTATTTAGTCTTTTCTTTACAGTTCTGCTTCTGTTGGACTGAACCACTTTTAATGAACTGGACTGGTTTGATGCGTAAAGCCGTTAAGGTGAGTAAACAAGGATTAATTAATTTAACTAAATCTTCCCTGTGTGTTCAGAACCCCCAGCTGGGGGTTTGTCTAATAAAAGACAAAGTTCTTCTTCTGCTGGGACTTTTTCACGTGTAGGAACATCTCTGTAAACGGTAAACGTTCCTCTAAATCAGGAACGATGTTCTCCTCGATGCAGCGATCGACCGCTGGAACTAAAGTTTCTAAAGTTTAACCAGCAAACATATTTACGAGCTTTGGCCAAAAAACATCTGGAGGACGAAGATGATTCCTACTTTGGGCAAAACAATTCAGGGCCATGTTTACTAACTGACCTCTCAAACTCCGTTACCTGGCAACCGCATCCAGGTACTGATGTTTCACCAACATAAAAGTCCCTTTTATGCGTTATATATATATATATATATATATATATATATATATATATATATATATATATATATATATATATATATATATATATATATATATATATATGTTTACGTCGTTATTCGTACACAAGATAAATATTAAAGCCACAGAATGTAAATCATTCCTCAGCCACTCAAGACCCTCCCCAGGAAAGATTCAACTTTAAACCCCCCAAAAAAACAGGCGGGAGAGGAAGCGCTGCCAGTGGGAGTTGGTATTTATTGAAGCTTCAAGGTCACCAGTCGTTCACAACAGCAAGCACTTCAGTCACATTCACAGTTTTGTGGCCCGAGTGCACGATCAGATCAGGATCAGAATCAGATCACGATCAGATCAGGATCAGATCAGGATCAGATCAGGATCAGAATCAGATCAGGATCGGATCAGGATCGGATCACGATCAGATCACCATCAGATCGCGATCGCGGCTTCACAACGAGCCACAAAAGATCTTTGACTCCAGAAAGGTCGCAGATTCTGGTTTAAATTACACGCCGATACACAAGAGAGCTCAAATAAAACCCTGTAAATCCGTGGCTGCAAAGAGACAAACAAAACAAAAACAAAAAAGAGAAAGAAACTAAATTTAAGACGCAGATTAAACACTTTACCAGACTAACAGATATTGCACTTTCAAAGCGTAACTACGGACGAACATGAACCTGGACGTGATGAAGTCCAGACGGTTCCCAGCTGATCCAGGACTTATAGAAATGTTTGTGAAATGTTCTGGAACAGAAATAAAAGGAATCGTCGCCACATTCTGCACGTGAAACAGGTGGGGGTGCGTTTTCAGAATAAATATCAGTATTTAACGAAAAAACAAAGAATTTGTTCACGTACTTGTTTCAAATTAAAGCAAATGACCAGAAATGTCCCAGTAGAAATGTCCTAAAACGCTGCGTTTTGTCCCACCTAAACCCGCTCTGATTGGTCAGCAGCCTGATCAGACTCCGCCCAGCGTTTACGTCGCTGCATAAATTAAAAACAAGAGTCTGACTGGACAGTTTTAGCACCCAGGACCTAGAAACGTCCTTAAATCTTTAGAAAGACTAAAACCCGAGCTGTAGAGCGACTTCTGAGATGTTTTTATCCTAATGACAAACATCCCAGATAATCATTTTGACTTGAAAGTTTAAATCTTTCTCCACATCTGTTGAAAATGTCTCGTCTCCAGAGGAAAAGAGAAGAAACGCCGGCGAACGAAGGCGCCGTCCTGAGATCAAAACCTGGTGAAACGGAGCTCAGAGTTCAGTTCTGGATCTGGTTCTGCTGAGACTCGACGCGTCAGTCGTGATTTAAGAGCTTCGTCTGTCGTAACTCAGTAAAACTAAAACCAAACACCGGTTCTGGTGAAATACTACCAGCAATATTTAAGTACCTCCCAGTACTGAAGTTAAACATTACAGTCTGCTGGTTTCAGTGTTTACAAGCGTCCGTATCATGTGACCCGGAGGTCTGACGACCGGGTCAGGATCAGTGTTTGAGACGCAGACGTCCTGGAGTTTACGAGGACAAACGGACCTCAGATCTCAACTCCGGTTAATTTATCCTGATATCTGGTTTCAGGTCAACACGCTCTGCTGCGTGAACGAGGTTTAACCTCCGGCTGCTTCAGAACCGGCCCTGATTCTCAGCATCTGGCCCAGAATAGCTTTACGCGGCGCTGCGAGATCCAGACGGGACCCAAACTTAATTTTAAAGGCGATTTTAACTTGGTCTAGATCAGGGGTCGGCAACCCAAAATGTTGAAAGAGCCATTTTGGACCAAAAACACAAAAACAAATATGTCTGGAGCCGCAAAAAATGAAAAGTCTTGTATAAGCCTTAGAATGAAGACAAATGGCGAACGGCGAAATGTCGAGAAAAGAGTTGAAATGTGGAGAAAAAAGTCAAAATGTCAAGGAAATAGTCAAAATTTTCGAGAAAAAAGTCGAAATGTCGAGAAAAAAGTCAAAATGTCGAGATTAATGTTGAAGTACAATTTCGAGAAAAAGTTGAAATTTTGAGAAAAAAGTCAAAATGTCGAGAAAAAAGTCAAAATTTGGAGAAAAAAGTAAAATTTTGGAGAAAAAAGTCAAAATGTCGAGAAAAAAGTCGAAATGTCGAGAAAAAAGTCAAAATTTGGAGAAAAAAGTCAAAATTTGGAGAAAAAAGTCAAAATGTCGAGAAAAAAGTCGAAATGTCGAGAAAAAAGTCAAAATGTCGAGAAAAAATTTGAAATGTCGAGAAAAAAGTCCAAATTTTGGGATTAAAAAGGAAAGGACAAAGGAAGAAAAAAGAGAAAAAAAGGAAAAAAAGAAGAAAAAAAAGGAAAAAAGAGAAAATAAAGGAGAAAAAAAGAAGAAAAAAAGGAGAAAAAAAAGGTCAAACAATTTTGAAAAAGCTCCAGGAGCTACTAGGGCGGCGCTAAAGAGCCGCATGCGGCTCTGGAGCCGCGGGTTGCCGACCCCTGGTCTGGATTATGGGCTCAAAACATCCGAGCTCCAGATTCACTGGCGTCATTAAAGAGTCTCACGGACGCCGGGGAGGCGTGAGACTTAATTTACTTTCTGCTACTGATGCACCGATTGTTCGGTAACCGAAATTGTTCGGCCGAAAATGGCAAAAAAACACTTTCGGTGTTCGGTGGAATAAGTGGGAAAAAAAACGAACAATTAATAACGACGTTGTAAAATAAGGAAATAAACTGGCCGCTCCCGTAACAGTTGCGCACCACAAACCTAAATCGTTAGCCAACCAAAGGGTAACCACATAAGAATTTTACCTAACATCCACCAGGAGGTGGAACCAAAACAACATAAATCAATCTATTTTTATGTTCAATAAATATTTTCTACCTTGTAATTTTGTAAAATATTTTTTTCTTTTAAAAGCATGCCTAAATCAAATGTATTTGACTTATGCAATGGTGAAAAAATTGGCAAAATAAATGAAAAACAGCGAAGAACCATGTTCGGTATTGTTCGTTATTCGGCCAAGTGTTTATTATTATTTTCGGTTTCGGCCACAAATTTTCATTTCGGTGCATCACTACTTTCTGCTACTTCAGGTAAACACTTCTCTTTTTCCAAATGCACAAATAAATGTTGGCGTCTACAAACGTTTGTGCGGCAGCAGAGACTCTGACGAGGTGACGACACTCTGCACCAGCTGGAAACTACGACCGGTTGCTCCGATTGCTTCTCCAGATCCAGTAAAAGTCCAGTAGACCCGGGGAAGACGTGGGGGTTGGTGGTTCCTCTGGACACGAGACACTGCAGCCTTTAATAAACCTGCAGATTCCTGCAGCTCGGCTGAACAAGGCGCTGCAGTCCGGCGCCCGCAGGCGGGTTAACCCTCGCCGCGCCGGCTGGTCCGGGTCGCCACCGCAGCTCCGCCGTGTTTGTTCAGCCCTCCTGAAACACAGACGCTGATAGACGAGGGACGGCAGCAAAAGCTTCATGGGAACGACGGAGCGGCCGACAGTTCAGGATCCGGACGTCGGGGAACCGGCGTTCCTCCGACCCGGATCCCCTCCAGGTTTCTCTACATCAATAAATACGTTGTGCAGTGACAGACATAAATACGGGCCGTCCGTCCGTCGCTGCTCCGGCGGCCGCGGCGCTCGGCGGCTTCACAGGCAGCACGTCCCGCCGCAGAAGAGAACCTGCTCCTCTCGCGTCTCTATGGCTCATTATTTCTCAGAAACGGAAAGAAGAAGAAGAAAAATTCACTCCTGTGAAAGTCGGAGAGAGTCGGAGTCAGGGGTCGCTCGCGTTTTTATCAAAAGCAAAAATCAGGAAATAAATACAAAAATTATCCTTGTAAATGTTTGAAAAATGCCGTCCGTTCCTCGAAGACGATTAAAAACGACCCATGTGACCCGGTGGCTCCGCCCCCACAGAGCAAAGGTGATAATCTCCATGGAAACCAGGTCACCGCGTCCGCAGGTCTCCCCGTTGCCGCGGGTGACGGTTGCCGTGGTCACCGCGTGCGCAGGTACTGCGGCGTGGAGTAGTTGAACAGCGTGAAGTCCATGCGGTACAGGTTGAACAGCTTCCTCTGGTAGAAGGGGCTGATGTGCTTGAAGAATCGCGCCGCCATGTCCCCGTCGGTGCGCGTGCTCTTGGCCGAGGCCGGAAACTGCACGGCGTCCTCCACGCCGGCCAGCCGGATGACGGCGGCGGCGTCGGGCTCCAGCGTCTCGTACTTGCCCACCACGTCGTAGCGGATGAGGCAGGGGTGGCAGAGCGAGTGCACGCGCTCCCAGTGCTCGTTGAACGGCTCCTCGCGCTGCGTGCGCGGGTCCACCAGGTACTGCACGAACTCGCCGAACGACACGTCGGCGCCGGCCGCCAGCGCCTCGGGCCGCGGCTCGGCGCGGTGCCGGCGGATGATCTTGGTGCCGTAGCGCTTGTGGAAGGCCGTGTTGTAGCTGCGCGTGAACTTGTTGCGGTACGCCGACACCAGCCGCTCGAACGGCTCGCGCACGAACAGGAACTTGAGGTAGCTGCGCAGACGCTGGTTGATCTCCACCGTGGAGAACTCCGACAGCGTGCGCAGCCGCCCCGCCACGTGAGCCTCGTTGGCCGGGATGGAGAGGGGGTCGGTGTAGCGGCCGTCGCCCGTCAGGACCATCAGCACCCGCTTCCAGTTGGTGCAGGCCACCTGGGGGGAGAGAGACCGGTAGCATGAAGTTCAGCCCTTAATGAACAACAACAAGTATAAGCATATTTTTACATTTCTGCTATACTGCCATTTTATGGAGTATTTTTATTTGCTATGCATCAAAACAACCCATATAAGCCAATCTTTAATAATCTGTATGTTACAAGTCAATACTAACTAAATAAATTGCTAAAAAGTGCAAAGAACTACCAAAAAATTGAAATAGTTTTCTAATTTTACATAATTTTCTAAATACAGAAATCCCACAGCTAGATCCCTCAAAACTGTCGATTGGAAAAAAGTAACAGAAGTCTTTTAAACCAAAGGAAATGTATCTGGAATGAATTCATGATTTAGTTTTTGAGATTTATCATTTTATATATCTTCATCCGGCGCTGAAGCTCTAAAACTTTGATCACGGTAAAACGTTGTGTGTGTGTGTGTGTGTGTGTGTCGCTGAATAATCCTTCGTGAAAATCACGAAGTCACCCCCCAATTATGAAGATTTCCACAATTTTACTGGATTATTATGTGATTTTTCCAAACGATTTAATGGATTAAAACTCTGGGACACTAAATGCAGGATATGCAAGTGAAACTCTTCCTGTTTAACCTGCAAAAACAATTATTGCTCTGTTTTATTTGGTTGTAATTGTATGTTTTGAAAAATCAATATGCAAACAGGATCACGGAGCTCCAGCTGGTCATAAAGTGTTAATTTCTACGGCTGTAATCTAATAAATCTCTCGATTCATTAGTCGATGCAGCTCTACTAAACTCCGATTGGTCGATTCTTTAATTTCATCGGGAGGAAAGTACCAAGTGCTTTCAGACCTCTATAACAGGTAACGGTCTATAACGGTCTATCTTTGTTGTTGAATGTTGGATTAGCCCCGCCCCCTGGCCAGAGACGGATAGATGGTAAAGTTGGAGGACGAGATCCGTATTTGTTGAACTCCATCATGTCAGACGTCTGCAGTTCGTCATAATTTCATAAAAATAGAGCTCAACATCAAAGAGGAGGATCATCTGAACACGGTAAACTAACCTGCTCCGTCTGTTCTGACGACATAAACATGTCAGAGTCGACATTTCAATGTTTTAGTCTAATAATTTGTAACTAGGGTCCTCAATCTCTCTGTCTCCGTCTCCCTCCCTGGCATTTATTTGCGCCTCAAACTATACTAAATAAAAACTCTGCCGTGTGCAGAATGATGGTGTCTGTCAAATATTAAAACATGACAAAACAATCAATAATATTATAATATTCCTCCTATTAATTTCAACAGGCTGCAGTGTGTAATTAAGTTCAGTGCAAAACATTAGATCAAAAACGACTTAATATATTGCAAATTTACGATGATGAACCCCCTAAAAAAGCCTAATAAATAATAATAATAGATTTTATTTATAGAGCACTCTTCATTCAAAGAATCTCAGAGTGCTTACAAGATTAAAACAAGTTAAAAACAGGTACAAATTTAAAAAGTCAGACGGAGAAGCAGCGGCCCAATTTCTGTGGAGCCCTCAATAATCGAGTTTTAGTGAAACTCTGAAGGCTTCAGTCGAACAAGAATTTATTCGGCTGATTACGGCTACTACTACTAATTTCATCATTGTAAATATTGTAAAAAAGAGGATCTGCACACTTGGATCAATGCAAGTATCTTTAATAAATCAACCAAGCTTTCGGTCAGAAGACCTTCATCAGGGTAATAGGGTAATGGACTATTACCCTATTACCCTGATGAAGGTCTTCTGACCGAAAGCTTGGTTGATTTATTAAAGATACTTGCATTGCAAGTGTGCAGATCCTCTTTTTTGCATAGTTTACACATGGTTTTCTGGCACCTTGACATATTTTGGTCGTGAGTGCGGTGACTGGCTCACTGATCATCTTAAATATTAAAACAAAGTGACGACAATTTCCCTTCGCATGCGTCTAAATCTCTTTTTTAATAATTGGAAGGCCAACGCCCACTTTTTTAACCCAATCAGGAAGTCTGGTGAATTTTCAAAATAAAACCAGAGGCGTAGACGGTTCAGTGTTAAGAGTGTTCTGGTTCTGAAGAGACGCTTGCAGCCAGACCAGAGGACGAAGCAACGCCCCCCGGGACTTGAACCGCAGCAGCAGCAGCAGGATCAGTTAAAGGAGCTTTTATTAACTCATAAACGAAGCGACCGCCTCGTCTGAACCTGCAGCGTCAGCTGCTTGTCAGGGAGATGCTCGCCGGCTCTGATCAGCCACTCAGATCCTGATCCCGGGATCCCGGACCACCCTGGACGCTCGTTAGCTGCTGTTTCCACACAGAGATCACTTCATAACTCCCCAGCAGATGTTTGTCTTGGCGTGGGTGATCAGATTCCCGCTGAATCAGCCGGCCAGGTCGTGACTCAGAGGATTGCAGAATCAGACTTCCCGTTACACGAGCGCGCTGATGCTGCTGCTGCTGCTGCAACAGTGGAGCGAGTGTCTCACCTTGGGCACGTAGCAGTAAATGAGGCCGTGTTTGTCGTCCACAATGAGGTGCTTGAGATCCTCCGGCGACAGCACCCGGCGCTTCCTGGTGTGGTTCCGGCACGCCTGCTCCAACAGATCCCTGCGGCCTCGGAGGGACCGCTGCACCGCCGACAGCTCCAGCTGCTTGAGATGCAGGACGAGTCCGGGAGACCGGCAACACAGAAACACGCGTTTCACACAGAAAACCTTTCAGAAAGAGCTGCAGGAGGCAGAGCCGCCATACTCAAGAGTTAGAAAACTCAGAAAACTGGAGGGGAATTCATCTAATTCCTCTAAAACAGTGACGTCTGAGATGAAGTTCTTAGAAATGACTCTCCAGCGTTTCTGGGGATGTGAGAGAAGGAGGAACCGTGACCCGATATGAACTCAGATAACAGACATCCATCATCTCTCCCATGAGAGAAGTAAAGTTGCTTTCGTCAATGAAAATGATGACCAAATATCGTCCTCAACGAACCTGAGGAAAACGAGACGAGGCGAAAATGCTGGTCATATGACGATAACTTAATATATAACGCAATATCGTAGAGGAATAAAAACGAGACTAAATGTAGATTACAAAATGAAAACTCTGCTAAAATGTGTCTTCATTTTCGTTGACCAAAACGAGACGAAATGTTCCAACAAAGCTCCTTAATGTCCATGTTTTCAATAGTTTCCTCTGGTTTAGTTCTGCTGGGTGACGTTATGTCCTCGGGGAATCGCAGCCCGTGGGGAATCAGATCCAGAAGATGCAGCTGCAGAGTTAGAGGCTGATGCCGTTAACGCAGAGCTCTAGGTTCATGTAGATTAAAAACAAAGTTACATAGAGAAACGCAGGGATCTGCTCTGGGGCTGGAGAAGAAGAATAGACGTGGAAAAGAAAACCCAATGTGCCACGGACAAAGAAAAAGATGGGGAGAAATGCGGAAAAATAAATATGTTGTAAACTCAAATTAGAGTCTTCTGTATCTGGAATGAATGTATTCTTGAGTCTATAGAGGGTCTGCATTGACGTCACTCTGGACCAGCCCCTTTACCCGCACTGAGTGGCAAAACATCAGCAAAAATGGCTGCAACTAGTGGAGAAGACGGGATAACAGCCGATGTTCCGGGTCTCTGGAAAGCGTCTAGAGACAACATCTGTTGTATTAGACGCTATACAAATAAAATTGAATTGAAAATTGAATTGAATTGATTATCGGCTTAAATTAAAGGGAGTTGGACTTGACAGTGATAACCTTGTTTGAATTGTAAAATGGGTTTGGCTTAATACAATCTTTGACTAAAAGAGTAGTAGTAGGAGGAGTGGAAGATGGCGCCGGTGTGTCTGGCCCGCTTTCTGACGCTCCCGACTTTTGTGTTGTTTGTACTGTTTCTTGTGTTTGTAGCGAGATCCACACACTCTCTGCTGACTTACAATCGCCATGACTTATTAAAAGTCAAAGCCACTGTGGATTTTCTGGCGGAATATGGCCTAGGCGAGCCAAAAAACTTTCTTCCGCCTCACCTGGCTGATGTCCCATCACACCTGTTCCGTGCTGGGCTTCCACTTCCCCGGAGGCGCAGACGCCGGGGGAAGCGCAGTGGGCGCCTAGTCAGACTCAAAGCCTGGCTGGCCCTCTCTCCCAGGCTGGCACAGTTTCCCCGTCTCTCCTTGCCGGAATATGAGGCATGTCTACGCCGCTATGTCTCCCGGCGAGCCCTCGTTCCGGTCGGCACCTGGTTGGTACCATTTGCCTGCCCGTATGAGGCGCTCCATGCTCCGCGTCTTCGCCTGTCTCATCTCCGCCGTCCTGGAGGAGTCAATCACGGCAACCTCAAGCCACTGAACCGGGCAGCTCACGCGGCTGATGCCCCGGCTCTGACTAGATGTGCGCTGGTAAACGCAAGATCCATAAAAAACAAGACTTTCATTCTCCGGGACTTCTTCTCCTCACAAACTCTGGATATACTCTTTGTGACGGAATCCTGGATAAATGCGGGTGAGTCTGCTGCCTTCACAGAGCTTCTACCTCCCAAATGCACCTTTTTTAATTCACCGCGGCTCACTGGTCGTGGAGGAGGAATTGCGACAGTTTTTAAGAACAACTTATATTGCAAGCTTTTGTCGCCACTGTTTTTCTCTTCTTTTGAACTGAGCTTGTTTGAACTGGGTCGGTCGGATCCAATACTGTGTGCGGTGGTTTACCGGCCGCCAAAATATAACCGAGACTTTATAAAAGACTTCGCTGAATTCTTGGCTGGTATCATGACAAAGTATGACAGGATTTTAATTGTTGGTGATTTTAACGTGCATGTCTGTTGTCCTACGAAGCCACTGGCTAAAGACTTTGTAGACTTGATTGATGCTTTTAACTTTCTACAACATGTTACTGGACCCACACGCAGCGAACACACGTTAGATCTTGTATTATCATATGGGTTGCCAATTTTTAATATTCAGGTTTCTGATGCATTTTTTTCTGATCATATGCCTGTCTTATTTGATTTTAACTTGCCCTGTCATAGTTTTAAATCGTGCGCTTCTGCACGTCACCGCCGCATCTTAAAACCCTCCACCGCTGCTCAATTCTCCTCTGTTTTTATTAAAATTGCTCAGTCTGACACTAGGTCTCCTACTTACCTGGACACAGAGCAACTAACCGCATCCTTTCTCTCAACCTGTGCTGGCATCCTGGACACTGTTGCCCCTTCAAAAGCTGTGCGCCCCAGACCCAAACCTGAGCCATGGCTCAATGACACCACTCGTGCGGCCAGGCGAGAGTGCAGGAAAGCTGAGCGCAGGTGGAAGAGAGATAAGCTCCATGTGTCATTTGAAATCCTTAAGGACAGTTGGCGAAAGTATCAGAAAATTTTAAAAGCTGAAAAAACACGTTACTTTTCTGATATTATTTCACAAAATTTTAATAACCCGCGTGTTCTTTTTAAAACCATTGATTCGATTTTAAATTGTCCCCAATCCACCTGTCTGGAAGCTTCATCTGAAGTGTGCGAAAAGTTTCTCCGCTATTTTATTGACAAGGTTGCTACTATCAGAGCCCATATCTCATCCCCCTCTTTCGACCCTTCCATAGCCGTCACTTGTTCATCTGTTTTTAATCAGTTTGAGCCTGTGTCGTTGTCATTTTTAACTAAAATTGTCACCCAACTCAAACCTTCATCCTGCCCCACTGACATTGTCCCTCCTCGTCTTTTTAAAGAGATTTGGGAGACTATTGGACCAAATGTCCAAAAAATTATTAATAGTAGCCTTGCTTCAGGTGTTGTCCCGGCGCAATTTAAAGAAGCTGCTGTGGAACCCCTGATTAAAAAGCCAAATTTAGACACTTCAGTTTTATCAAATTATAGACCCATTTCAAAGCTCCCTTTTATGTCGAAAATTTTAGAAAAAGCTGTACTTTTACAATTACAGTCGTTTTTAGACATGCATGGCATCCTTGAGATGTTTCAATCTGGGTTTAAAGCTTTCCACAGTACTGAGTCTGCACTGTTAAGAGTTTTTAATGACATCTTTTTAACTATTGACTCTGGTGATTCTGTGATTCTTATGCTTTTAGACCTTACTGCTGCCTTTGATACAGTTGATCACACAACTCTCATTTCTCGGCTAGAGCATTGTGTTGGTATCAGAGAAACTGCCTTGGAATGGTTCAGGTCATATCTGTCCCAGAGATGCTTCTCAGTCAGACTTGGTGACTCCCAATCGTCTTCTGTCCCTTTATCTTGTGGAGTCCCCCAGGGTTCAATTCTCGGACCTATCCTCTTTTCTTTATACCTTCTCCCTCTTGGACTGATTTTTAAAAAGCATGGCATCTCTTACCATTTTTATGCAGATGACTCTCAAATCTACCTGCCCCTCAAAAGAAATGACAACAGCTCCCTGAAGCCTCTGCTAGAGTGCCTAAAGGACATTAAGGCCTGGATGGCATTAAACTTTTTAAATTTAAATGAAGGTAAAACTGAGGTCATGGTGTTTGGACCCAATCGGGCCTGTGATGGCCCTCCCATTGATCTGGGTTCCCTACACATTTACCAAAAAACCACAGTCACCAACCTCGGCGTCAAAATTGACAATGATCTTAAACTGGACAAGCAAATTAATTCTGTAGTAAAATCCAGTTTTTATCATCTGAGGCTTTTATCTAAAATTAAATCTGTTTTATCTTTTAATGATTTTGAACGAGTAATTCATGCTTTTATCTCAACCCGTTTGGACTACTGTAATGCCCTCTATACTGGCGTCAACCAGACCTCACTTGCTCGCTTACAGTTAGTCCAAAACGCGGCTGCTCGTCTTTTAACAGGAACCCGCAAGCATGACCACATCACCCCCGTTCTGGCCTCCCTTCACTGGCTCCCTGTCTCTTTTAGAATTAATTTTAAAATACTATTGTTTGTTTTTAAGTCACTAAATGGGTTGGCACCAAAGTACATCTCGGACCTCCTACATGTGTACACTCCCTCGAGGTCTTTGAGGTCTTCTACTCAGTCGCGTCTCGTTGTTCCGAAAACAAGGCAAAAAACCAGGGGCGACCGTGCCTTTTCAGTTATGGCCCCTAAGCTTTGGAACGAGCTACCTCCCCACATTAAAATGGCCCCCACAGTAGAAATTTTTAAATCTCGTCTTAAAACTTATTTTTATTCCTTGGCTTTTAATCCAGCGTGAGAGTTGTGTGGTCTCTGTCCTGTCTTTTATGTCGTGCTTTTATGTGCTCTTATCTATTTTACTCTGTTTTTAGCTTTTTACTATTTTTATCATGTTTTATTTTACTCATTGTGCAGCACTTTGTTAACCTTGTTGTTTTTAAAATGTGCTATACAAATAAAGTGGATTGGATTGGATTGGATAAAACGAGACTAAAATAGTCCTGGACAATTCTGACTAAAATGTTCAGACTTTTAGTCGACTGAAACTTGAAACGACTAAAAGGAGAATGAACGAGACTAAAACTAATAAAAACTAAAATGATAGCTTGACCCAAAGACTAGACTAAAACTGAAACAGGCTGATGAAAACAACACTAGAGAGAAGTAAAATAAGGAAAAAAGTGATGGAATATGTTTATTACTGAGCTTAAAATGCCGATCCGGGACTCTAAGTTTGCAGAAATGTGTAAGAGGAAGTCGTCGTGACTCTGCGTCTCGGCCCTCACCTCATCTCCATCGAGCAGGCTCTGCAGCGGACTCCTGCTGCTCTTCCCCGGCCGGCCGCCCGTCTTCACAGCAGCTTCTGCAGACGACAAGAAGACAAGAGGTCAGAGGTCGTGGAGGCCGTAAAACGGTGCGAGGGAACTTCGTGGGAACCAGAGCACGTTTTCTTTGATGATCGGAGAGTTATGAGTATTTAAACAGAACAGAAGTGCGTCATTTATTTTCATTGTAAAGATATACGAGCGAGTTTCCACCGATCGGAGGGAAAATCCTCCCCGTTCCCCTTTAAATATTCCATACTGTGTTGACGAGTCCCGCTGGTCTTTTTATCTTCTCTCCGTGCTTGTTTTCTTTCCCTCCACCTAACGGAGGGAGATGACGGATCATTGAAGCCCCGCCTGGATAAACCCACAGCCTCCGTTCAGACATTTAACTCCACAAATAAAAGTACTCCTGATAATAAATACATAATTCTGCTCTGTAATGTCTTTATTTACCGTTCATAAGTCAGTATTTGGTTTTAAAAGCGATGACGGGCCGCTGGCTGTACATGCAGTGACCGGCTCACTAGACTTAAGATCACTTTTTTTTGTTTGTCCTTGTCTTATCTCAGAATATCGGAAGGGAAAACAACCGGACCAATTCTTTTGAATGACAAAAGCAGCACAATGAAATACTGCATAACAGTAACTTGTATCTAACTTTGACATACAGAAATGTAAACTCAACAAAAATTCACTTTTTCCTGGTCTCTCGGACTCGGAAAACTGAGAGTCCGTTGCCAATAAGGTGACAGAATCTGGTATCAGCAGTTCTTTCTCTTGTTAATGTACAGTTTTGTAAACTATTTGTATTTTGCATCTGATTTAATGTTTTGGTGCATCTGCATGCGTTTGTATTTAATTACAGTTTTGTGTTTATAACAGCCTTGTTTGAATAAATATATGGATAATATTTATATATCATGATTGATTAAGCATCAGGTACATTTTAGTGATGCTGATATACGATGTAATCTGATTACTATAATGGTAAATAATGTAATTTATTTTTTTTTATTTTTATTTTTTTATTTTTTTATTTTTTTAACATAATATATATTAATAATTAATAATGTAATTTCAATCTTTAATATTTCAAATTCAGGTTTCATCTCCAAATTCAGTCCAATTTAAATCAGTAACATTTACTATTCATTCCTTTTCTGAGGTGGAGGGGGGTGTTGGAGCTGGTTATTCTGCTAGAGACTTTGGGACTAGTTAGTAGTCGTGTCAATCCTTAAAAGCACTGGAGTCAATCCTCCAATAGTGTAGAAATAACAAGAAAAGCAGCCCAAATATATATTTTTCAGCCCAATTGGGCTGAAACTTGCCCAACCTGGCAACACAGATTTAGAACCTCTGCAGGAGATTCTCCTCAAAACGATGAAATAAACTTTTTAATAACGACTATCCAGTCATCCCCTCTAAAATTAAGACCCTTGGATTGAGATTTAAGACAAATTAAAACATTTAAAAGGCCTTATTTTTGCAAAAATGGATCCCAAGAACATTATCGTCAGTGGATCAACACCTGCAACCAAGTAAAAAGCTGTTCAGCATCATTCTTCAATATTAACGTTAAGTTAAACGGCATAGTTGGAGACGTCCCTTAGAGGGGACCTATTACGACATCTAACACCTATTTTAAACAGGCCTTGAATGTCTTAAAAACAAGCTTTTGATTGTTTTTGCTAAATAAATGAGAAATTCAGCCTCTGAGCCATGTCTTTATCTTCCCATTCTGTAACAGAGTTAGTAGTCGTGTCAATCCTTAAAAGCCCTGGAGTCAATCCTCCAATAGTGTAGAAATAGCGGTAGTGCAGTCGCCACACATATCTGATCTCAGCTGATGGATGGAAACATTTATAGTGAGTTCAACATCATCATCCACTTCTCTGTTATTGTGCTGCAGTTGAAAACAAGCTCATATGGAAACTAGAACCAGGATGGAGCTGATGTTCTACAATCATGCAGGATCAGCACATTACTGGGTTTGTTTTGGTCTTGACGATATTTTACCGTTCACGATATACCGTCAAAAAAATAGAGAGGAAAGAAAGAAAGAAAGAAAGAAAGAAAGAAAGAAAGAAAGAAAGAAAGAAAGAAAGAAAGAAAGAAAGAAAGAAAGAAAGAAAGAAAGAAAGAAAGAAAGAAAGAAAGAAAGAAAGAAAGAAAGAAAGAAAGAAAGAAAGAAAGAAAGAAAGAAAGAAAGAAAGAAAGAAAGAAAGAAAAATTCCCGTTGATGCGGATCTGAGTCATTCCAGTTTTGCAGTACAGGTGTAACTCATTTAATTGGTTTTTATCAATTCAATGTAATTGGTGTAGTTTAGTAGTATTTAGTATCTTTTAGAGCAGTGATTTGGGGGCTCCAAAGACTGAATGTGGTGATAGATTTATAGTTAAAAAGATGGAGTTGAATTGGTATTTTTTTTATCGTTATCGGGATAAATGCCAGAAATTATCGTGATAAATCTTTTAGTCCATACCGCCCATCCCTAGTCAAAGAACTGCAGGTCGTCTCAGTCGGCACTCCGTCCCGGGACACCAGCATTTGTTGCTCCGATCTGATTAGATAATAACCCGAAGTGACGGATCTGTGAACCATCTGTCCTTTCTACCGCTCGATGACCCGAATCTGTCAGGACGTCCCCGAGATAAGAAACTCTTCCAGACGGTGTCGCAAGACAACGACCGACACAAACAACTGGTACCGGACCGGTACCCGGATCAATACTGGATCAATACTGGCTGCTGGGTAACGATCAAAGCCAGGGCACTTAATTCAGGTCCATCTAAACATCTTGGTACAATAAAAAGTGCATTATTCATTAGAAATAAGGTTTTTCTACCTTAATCGGAGGGTTTAAACGTTAAAAGTTTTCCTTTAACAGTAAATTAAATAAACCTGCTGCTAAACGGGAGATTTATTAAACCTCTACTTCCAATTCCTGAACATCACACAGCCAAACAATGAATTAGCTAAATGATTACATTACATGCCTCTCCTCCCTTCCCCAGACTCTTTCCATCTCTCCACCACTTCGCCTCCGTCCAGACCTGTTGGCAGCCGACGTTTGTGTCTGCCGCTAACGACGCGGAGCAGAAACAGGGAATTAGTTTATATGCAGCTGAAATAAAAAGCTCTGCTTCAGACGATGAGGAGGTTTAATGACTAAACTCATCACCATCGTATGGAAACCCAGTCGGGCTCCTGGATTTCAGTCAAAATAAAATAGATGTTGTCAAATCTCTGTCACGTTGGAACTGCGGCGTCATGAAAAGCAGACCGCCGTTTACTCTGAAACCAAGCTGTAAATCATAACTACTTCCTGCCACTTTGAGGAAGCTGAAACTCACAAATAAAAAAGGGGGAACTGATGACTCGGCAGGCGTTTAACAGATATAATGAAGGAGGATCTGAGATCAACACGCTGAGATGAGGAGAGAACATCCCGTCCCCGTCCCTCTCGTCTGCTCCAGCGAATCATCAAAAATCCTCCGTTTCCTCGAGGAATCTCTGCCAGATCATCCAGACTATCTTCAGTCCTGGCTGGACCGTTTTCAACGTTTAACCGTGTAAAACAAACCTTACTTCTTCTCACATGCAGAGCATCAGCACCTCTTAACCGTTTAAGACCGGCCGGAGCGCAGACGCTCCCGTTTGCGTATTGATTTTCAAAACGTACAATTACAACCAAATAAAACAGAGCAATGATCCTTTTTGCATGTTAAACAGTAGGGGTGGGCAAAAATATTGATACGGCAATATATCGCGATACATAGTCTCCCGATACGATATCGATATTCAATGTATGTATCGCGATATATTGCCGTATCAATATTTTTGCTCACCCCTAGCTGCACTTTATTTTGTGATTTCAGTGTGGGTGAGACACTGCATTTTATTTTGAGTATTTTGTATCTAAGAATAATGCACACACTGCACTTTTCATTGTGTTTCAGTGTGTTTTTTCATGCAAATATGTTGCATAATTAAAATGGAAAGATTGAATTACATTGTTTTGACTCAGTCTGTCCAATGCATTATCACTATCATCTGATGTACATATATACAACTTGGAATTTTTCGGTGAAGTATGTAGAATATCGCGATATATCGGGATATATCGCATAATCGGGATATCGCAATGTGTATCGTATCGTGGCTCAAGTATTAGGGCTGAACGATATACCGTTATCGTATCTATATCGAGATATGAACATTCAAGACATTAATAACGGAAAAGCAACGATATAAACGATATATTTCCGCTCGCCCTGCTTGTAAAGCGCGAGCAGTCTCCATAAACACTACTTTTAAGATTGCTCTTGAACGCACCACTACGGCCAGCCAACCACAAAGCTTATTTCATGCTTGCTGTTGATCGACAGCTGAAGCCAACCAATGACAAACATAGGAGGGTGGGAGTGAGGGAGACGTACGAGACGCACACAGCCACACACACGGGAGAGCGGAGAAGAGCGGAGAAATCCAAACGGAAGAAAAGAGACATGAGTGCGGAGGATAATGCGGCCGGTGGCGGTGCAGAATCTAATTTTTTGCCAAAACATAAATCATCCTCCATTATTTGGAGGTATTTTACATTTAGAAAGGATAATGTCGACCAGAGCGAGGTGTTGTGCAAGTCGTGCTTGGTGAAAATTGCGACGTGTCCATCCGTTTATAAAAACGAGAAATAAACCAAAATAATCCGTTCCCCATCTTTTGTTTTGATAATAAAAAATTAATTGATGTGTTTGAAAATCGAAATTGGGAATTAAAACAGCGAGTGGAAAACTCTTTTCTCTATTTCCTATTCGTTGGAGGATACTGAAAAACAAGGATTGGACAAATGGGGGGATTGCACATGCGCAGTAATAAATTAAGAAAGTTGTTTCTGGTTCTTTTGTTGATCAGATTGAAAGTTAACATTTTTAGATATTTAATTGTTGAAACAGAAAATAAATCAAATATGAAACCTGGGAGTGAAACATGAGTTTAATCTGTAATCTGTCTTCACTCCTTCATGAAACTGCAGTGATGTTGTGACAGTCCGTTCAGCTGCAGCATCCAATCAATAACATGTACTGAACTGCATTGGTTATTTATTGTTAAAGCGGAGCTACAGTAAAATATTTTGATTATTATTTATTATTGAGTGACTTTATGTTAATGTTGATGACTGGCAGTGAGTTCTAATCAATAAAACTGCACTCTTTTGATTTCTGATGTTTTTATTTTTCTGAAAAATGCTTGGTTTTCACCGAACCGAAGTCATATCGTATCGTATCGATATCGAGATATCTGGCATGAATATCGAGATAGGAAATTTTGTCCATATCGTTCAGCCCTATCAAGTATCGTGATGCGTATCGTATCGTGAGGTCCTTCCCAATACTCACCCCTATTAAACGGGAGGAGTTTCACTTACATATCCTGCAATAAGACTACGTTCACACTGCGGGCCTTAATGCTCAATTCCGATTTTTTCCCATATCCGATTTTTTTGTGTGGCTGTTCACATTATCTTTTAAAATGTGTCCTATATCAGACTCGAGTGTGAACGCATCGCGGCCCTGAACTGACCCGCATGCTCAGAGGAACAATAACAAAGACGTCACACGCAGCACGCCGTCATACGGCGGTAAACATGGAGGCAGCAGAAGTGAGCGTACATGGGTATATTTTGTATATATTATGTATATATTATATTATTGTATATATTTGGTATATATTATGTTTGTCTTGACCTTTTCCGATCTCTTCCGAGAGACTCCCGCCCCCGCCAGCGCAGTATTATGACAACGGTCGCTCTCAACTGACGTCAAAGTCGCATTAATTCCGACCTGGCTGTTCACACTGAGGTCGCATTGCAAAACATCAGACCTGTATCCGATTTAGAGCCACATATGGAAGCGACCTGAATCTGATTTGAAAAGATCAGATTCCATGTGACTTGTGCTGTTCACACTGTCATAAACAAATCAGATCTGAGTCACATATGAGCAAAAAATTGGATTTGGGTCACTTGGGAACTGCAGTGTGAACGTAGCCTTAGTGTCCCAGAGTTTTAATCCATTCAATCTTTTGGAAAAAAAAATATCACATAATCCAGCAAAACTGTGGAAATCTTCATAATTGACATTGCAGGTTATTTATAGATCTGGTACGCGTTCACAGCTCGTCCTACGTTGACACGTCATCACGTTGTCAGGTTGTATTTTTTCAAGCCACTTCCAACGAACAAGGGAGGTGACGTAATTTCCCTGGGAAACTAGTCAGTTTGAATTTGCGCTCTTGTTCGTGCTTTTCGTGCAGAGATTTTCACGAAAGATTACTCAGCGACACACACACCATACACACACATAACGGTTTACCGTGAGCCAAGTTTTGGAGCTGATTTCAGTGCATGAAGACGCAATATCTAAAAATGCGATAAAATGATATATCTCAAAAACTAAAATAAACAAAGAAACTTCTTGTGGTTGAAAGGCTTCTGTGTTACTTTTTGCCGTTGACAATTTAGAGGGATTTAGCTGTGGGATTTCTGCATTTAGAAAAATGTGTAAAATTGAAAAAAAAAAAAACGATTTACATTTTTTTGGTAGTTATTTGCACTTTTTAGCATTTTATCTAGTTAGTATGGACTTGTAACATACAGATTAGTAAAGATTGGGTTATATGGGTTGTTTTGATGCATAGCAAATACAAATACTCCATAAAATGGCAGTATAGCCTGCAGAAATGTAACTTGTTCTATGGTCATAAAGGGTTAAGAAGCGTCTCACGATCAGCTGACATCGTGGATGTTTCCAAACTTAGAGGCGTCGATATCAGATGGTCCGAGGTTTCAGTAAAAAACTGCGCCTCGGCTCCCAGAACAGAGCTGCAGTTCACGTCTTTAAACAAAAAAGCCCTTCAGCAGACGCCGAGCGCTTCCTCAGGAAGAGGGAAAGTAGGTCAAGAAACTGCAGCGGCGTTAAAGCCTCACGTGTGTCTGGAGTTATTGTACGGCAGCGAGTATAAATACGTGTTTGCTGATAACATGAGGACATGGAAAGATGATTAGAAAGGTGTGTGTGTTTAAAACATCAGCCCCCGCGGAGCTGAAAGTGAAGCCAGCAGGACTTTCGGCCCCGCGGCCGCTGGTTTTAATGAGTCTCTGTGTGCAATTGATTAGAGAGAAAATCAGTATCAGACCAAAACGATAACGGCAGGCCAGGTCTTTAACCAAATAAACGCAGTGAAGCTCCTGGGAATTCATCACTTTACTGATCAAATGTCATCCAAAAAAAAAGATAATATTTGGAAGACCTATCGCATGAATAATATTCACAATAAGCTCGTTCAACGATATGGACGAATAATCACAACATGGATCATGTGTTTTACTTTATGTTCGCCAACGATCTTTTTTGGCACTTTTGCCTCAAACTAACTCTTCCAGAAAGCCAAAAGACTTCTTAGAACAGAAATGGACAATTAGTGCGTTTACATGGGAAGTTTAATTCCTCTTTAATTCAGAATTAAAATTAAATCTGATTTAAAATGAGTAAAAATTACCATGTAAACACTTAATTCCGAATGAAAATGGCCATTCCGAATTAAACTTAATTCCGAAGTGGCTGGTTTATTCCGATTTTAAATCCGAATAGAATAATTCCACGATCGTGTAAACACTCATTCTGCTTTAAATTAATTCCGGTCTTTCTTTCTGCTCGTTCCCTCGCCCGTCTGTCTCCATGACGCTTATATTCCGCGCTGGGCTTGTTTTCCAAACAAAGTTTCAAGATGCAGCACGCAGTAAACGCTGGTCAAGAGCAGAGTTGATTTATTTAATAAATAGCTTGGAGGACCTGGAAATAATTAAAAGAACAGATGGCAGGAAACATAAAAATTGTCAGCTTTCCAAAGTTGCAGCGGCTAAGTTTGTTTTTCTTCCGGTAGACGTAACTTCCGCCCCCTTATCCAATCAGAACCTTCCCAACCCCCAAACCTTAAGCGGAATTGGATAAAGCCGATCAGACGTGTTTTCCATGTAAACCTCAATTTGGAATTACTATTTACATGTAAACTCGAAGGAAAATAGTTTAATTCTGAATTACTTAATTCGGAATAATGAATTCCGAATTAAAAAACATGTAACCGTGGCCAATGAAACTTAACTTTAGACGTCTAATGTCCATCAATGAAGTGGTTTCCTCCATCAGAAGATGGAAGTTTTCACCTTTCGGTACTTTAAAAACGCGGGTAGCGGCCAATCAAATTGCAGCTACGCTGTGAGGGGTGGGACTTATATAATTTTTGTTTTTATACCACTCCACTTGTGTTAATCCGTCGAGTAATTACTGGCCTAACGAGTTTGTACCATACTGATCTTTCATGCGTCGTCAGCCAGTTTTCACATCCTCTCAGGGAGGCTACTCCGTTCTGATACCAACAACCGCGTAAAAACCACCACTTCCTCTGCAGGAAGTGACACGACACAGCTGTCAGTTGGGCCTCCGTCCCACTAAAGACCCACCGACAGAAACCACGAGGAATCCTGGGTACGTCTGAGGTAAACGCTGTAAAAAAAAGCCCCGAGAAGCAACGTCCACGTTTTACTCAAATAAAAAACGTGGTTCCATCAAGTCTGCAGACTGATCTGGTAATTATAAACACGGAAAACCGTCCTACGTCTCACAAGCTCCGAGGAATCGGGGATAAGTCTGAGACGTGCATCCAAAATGCTTTTAATGAATCCAAATATTTAGTTAATGTTAGCTTTTTCTTTATAAAAAAAGGCAGATCTCCGTCTGGCTCTGTGATCCCGACGCAGCACAGACAATTATGTGCCATCAGCTTGGTGAGAAGAACTATAATTCAACTTAATTGCACTTGTTTTTATGAGCGCCACGTAATGGACGTCTCCCCGGGCTGTGAGAAAATTGCAGTGTTGGGAGCTTTGATCTCGGTGTGTTAAAGTCTGCCTCACAACCGAAAGTGACTGAAAAGCATAAAAACAAAGACGCAGCAGAAATCGATCCAGAACGAAGGCAGGAAGTGATGACGGTGACAGCAGAGGCGACACGTCCTGGGGTTTTTGGTTTGACGTTATCTCACCATTCATTCACCACGAGGGCACGGAAGTCATAAAAACTGTGTGAATACAACATAAATGAACATTTAAAGTTTTACAGGATGTTCAGAAGAAGTAAAATCAGTAAATTCAGGTTATTTAAGAGTTTCGTTGGTGCTGACGTGAGAAACATAAGCTACACATGAACCGACACCTCGGCTGTTAGGAGCGATAACCACGGGCCACTTCCTGCTCTTCAACCTCATATCTTGTCCATCTCTCCGAGCAATCAGAAAAAGTCAGATGTGTTTTGCTTCCAATCATGAAGAGTTATTCTTCTTCTTCTTTCATAAGCGAGGGCCCGGCTTCAACATCTGGTACGTAGTTGTGAGTTTAGCTACAGATGCTTGCCAGTAAAATGAAGACATGGCACCCAGGGCCACATCGATTATCTGGGAACACGAGTTCAGAGGAAAAAGCTGGATCAGAGAAAGAAACTAAACTCTAACTAATTCAGACCAGAGAAGCCGAAACTAAAGAAGTTCCCTAAATTAATGGCTGACATCGGGCCCCGCAGGGCTTTTTTTTTAATCTTGAAGAGCTATCTCAAAGTTGTTTAGTTGGTTGTCACTTCAGACACAAATATGGAGAAATCTTACTTTCTGGGTCTAATATATATACATATACACACACATATATGTGTGTTTGTGCGCATTTTAACTTTCACTTTACACAAAATTCATAGAAAATGACTCCCTTCAAAAAAAAGATTAATCTATATGGCCACATAAATGGCTTATAAATATCACCATCTTAGATCCATGAGCTCTGATCTCTTTGTTTGTCTTAATTAAAAGGAGAAAAAGCTTAATTTGTTGCATGATCCAAGTAGGAAATATGTTAAATATGTTAAAAGCAGAGAAACTCTGGTAGAAATCAGTGGATGTTAATCCTTCACATCAGATCTAGTCGTTCGCCGCTGTATTAAGCTTTAAAATGTAAACTGGAACTAGAAGACAAGCTGTTCCTTGTTGTCCGCAGACAAAGACTCGTTTATACTCGAGTCCGTCCATCTGAAGACCCGTAAGGCCCATCGCTTTAAAAGGATCAATAAACATCCTTTGGTGAGCGCCGCGGAGCGAGGCAGAACCAACGGCCGGCAGGTGTAGCACGAGATGTTCGACGAGGTCGTCCGGGGACACTTGAGCGCGTTTCACAACAGCGGCTTTGTTGACCACTTTAGAAGAAGAGGTGCACGCAAAACCATTACACGTGTGCTTTTAATAGCTTCAGATAAGATCTGAAGATACCTCCGAAAACAAGCTTTGAAAACCTGACATGCAGCTCTAATGGCCGACCGCGTCCTCCGACGTAAACCCAGAAGTCGTCGGCGTACGTGCGGACGCTGTCGACGCAGCGCTGGACATCCAGGAACCGTGAAGCTGAACTGATATCGAGCTTCCTGCGGGTAATTCAGCGTTCTGATCAATCCGGCATCGTCTCCCACAGCTGGGAAACCAGGACGAGCGGTTTCCCACCCTCTCCTATGTGGATTTATTTACAGCCGCTTGGCTACGTGAAGTGTAAATCGGTAAATTTGGGCTCCCAGTAACCAGGATGGACAAAATATGCTTTGATTTTTTTTTTAGAAAGTTTTATATTTTAGTTATTCCAATAATGCTAATCAGTTTCCTGCCATAGCGATAACCCAATCGTTGAAATGTGCTTGGATTCCTTTCATCCTTCACATGCTGATAAGTTCACTCCTCTGTTTACTATTCTGCAGAGCTGAGATCCTCGGCATGCCGCCTCATTCATCCTCTCTCAAGGATGCTTTCTTCCTGAGCCACAGAGACTGACCGAGTTTTAAAATAAAAGCTTGAAAAAACTAATGTCAGAGCTGTGGATACGAATTATTTGCTCAAACTGACCCATCTCTTGTCTCTTACAGTTTTACACTGGCAACCTCGTCCTACGATGTTTTAGACCATCTTTTGTTCGAGGAGCATTCAAACTGGACTTAAAGGTATTGTGACATCATTTTTAACATGCTTTTAACACTATTAAAAGTCTTGGCCAACATCCCTCAAATGTGTCTAAAAGAGTGTAACAAGAAAAACTTTACTCTAGTACTCCATTCCTGGCTTTTTATTACAGTGTTTTTTTGCGCCGTGAAAAACAGGTCCTTTTTCCCCTTTCCTGTCAATCATTGCCCCGCTCCTCCTCCAAACCTCCTCCAACCAACCGCTACACACTTCTGCCGTCTTCACACACACGCGCGCACACCAAACCACAAACACCGACACACAGCCCAGACAGGGCGACTACAGCCCGGGGATGAAGTCCAACCGGGACCAGAGGACCGGGACCGCAGCTCCCCGCGAGCAATACGCTCACAGCGGCGTCGGAGAGTTTTTAAGCCGGGAGCGACAGGCGAAGCATGCACGGAAAAGCAGCAGGGCGAAGCAGACAGTCCACAGCAAACAATCATAAAAATAAAGGCATGCAAGCAGCAGTGTCTCCTTATCTTAAGTCCAGTCAGTGGCCGCGGGTCTTCTTAGCAGTTCTCCTCCGGTGATTAGAACAAAAGAGGCTCTAAACAGCTCCGTGTTAAGCCTGATTTATGGTTCCGCGTTAAATCGACGCAGAGCCTACGCCGTAGGGTTCAGCGTACGTAGCGCGTCGCCGCGTAACCCTACGCCGTAGGGTCTGCGTCGGTGTAACCATAAATCAGGCTTTATGGTGCGCTGGAGAGGAGAGGAGGCAGGGAGCTGGGTGGAGGGGGCGGTGATTTAGCGGGCCCTGACGTCACGGCCCGCCACCAAACCAGGTGCGCCGTTTTTGCACAGTTATGCGGAAAATCCCAGAAAGCACACAATACACTGAATGTTAAAAGTTCGTTGTTTTTTGGGTGTAATTGATGTCAAGACACCCAACAAAACACAAAAAAATCAAGAAAAATGTGTTTTTCATGTCACAATACCTTTAAATAAACCGGGGAGGGATATGTACCAAACCTAAACATAGATATGTCCGGTAACGAGCTGCAGCCACTGCAGATTTATGATGTGGTCTCAAACGCAATGTGACAAACATCCATGTACATCTGGGAAATGCTCACGTTGGCTTCAGAAGGGAATATACTTCAGCTGTCAGCTTAACTAAGTAAAACCAACAATAATAACCAATAAGTTTAATGATTTATGGCGTTGTTAGTGGGTAGCTCAACGGGGGATGAAGCTACATGGTTCCTGAAGGACATTTTGACCCTATTTGACCCTTGCACATAGGAGCGGCTCTTTTATAGGAACCAAAATATTTAAGATTCGACATGTATCATCAAGTTAAGCCAAGAAAGTGGGAGTATAGAAAAGGATATATTTTGTTTTGAAAGTAGTTTGTGTTTAGGCCTCTTCAAACCGTGGCAATAAAACGCTGTCCAAGTTTTGACAGTGAAGCTTTGAGGTAAAGGGACATAATTAAGGTTGGGCTGGTCGTTCTACGAGATGAAACCAACGGACTTCTGGGAGTCGAAAAGGAAACGCTCCATCCAGGTCCAGCTCACTCCAGAAACCGGCTGAATGGTAACCACGAGGTGCTCCTTCAAGTCACAAAGGTCATCAAGTTTAAATGTGTTAAAATAATCAAAAATCGCTGATTCTTAGCGAATATATAGTGAATAAGAGCCAGTCCTCCACTCTAGAGCTTCTGATTGCCGAGCTAAACGGTCAGGAGAGAATTGGCATGACTCTTATTTTAAACATTCATTTCCTAAAATACCACCAAATCACACGGGCGCTAAAGCATGAAACATCTACGAAAGGAAATATAAACCAGAGCGCGTTAATACTCCATCCAGAGTGTCGTCACACCCTAATACCAGTCTAATACCAACTCTCGTCATGTGAGTCCACGGGATCAGGAGGATGTTCAGGATCCTCGGGGAAGTCCCAGCGGTGACTTACATTATTGTTGCCAAATCAAACTTTCCATTCGTGCCGTTCTGCATTTTTCCAGTTCTTGGAAAAATGCAGTTGATTGACATGGGACTAAAATATGTGCAAAAGGGCTGGAGGTAAACGATTATTTCTAAAACGATTACCGTATTTTCTGGACTATAAGCCGCAACTTTTTTCATAGGTTTTCAACCATGCAGCTTATACAAAGGTTTTCTATTCTGTGGATTTTTCCTCCACCGCTCGGGGCGCTCTAACCGGAATTAGAATCAAAACTAAGACAAAATAAATGCAAAGAAGAATACGCTACTTCTTCTTTAGCAGATAGAAGTAGGTAGAAGCAGATTTCAAACAGATAAATAGATAAATAAATACCGGTTATTTTCTCTTGGTTTTGTCCCGTTTTAATCAGCAAAGTTGCTGCCGTGTTAAAAGACACTGTTAGGAAAAGATCTATTTAGGTACAAACATGTACATCATTTACAGTTCAAAATCCTTCTGTACATGTAGTAAATATCTAATCTAACAACATAAATATCTGCGGCTTGCATATCTTTTTCTTTTTTTTTTTTAAATAGAGCGGATGCGGCTTATATGCAGGTGCGGCTTATAGTCCAGAAAATACGGTAATCGGGCGATTATTTTATCGATTAGTCGACTAATCTAAGGAGTAATTGGATGATTATTTTTCTGTTCGATTAATAAAAACCATAATGTATCAAATAAATATTAAAAAATCCTTAATATAGTTTCTTAAAAATAAAGAATAAAATTATACAAAATAAAAAGGCCTGTTTATTCTTACTGTCCAACAAAAATCTCTCCTTTAAAAAATTACTAAAGATTTTTTTTAAAGCAGCGCAATGCATATTGTCCAAATGTTAAAGACAACACGTTCAAAATAACATATTTGGATAAAACAGGGCACTGTTTCACACTGAATTACCGGTACATAAAAAAAAGTCTAATCACGAAAGGAACCTTTCTAAGGCAGATGGAACAAAAACAAAATAAAAATAAAAAACTTGTTTTAGGTGGGAACCATCTTCTGGTGCCACTTTAGGGTCTGCTAACCGATAAAAAAAAAACGTTTTTCATGCAGGTAAACATAGTTATGAGCAGAAAACGTCAAATGTAGGAGCTGATGCAGACCATAATTTGATCATGTGATGTTCGTTTTTACAATTATTTTGCGTGATGATATTTTAAAGTCGACGTCAGACGCATCAGTACAGGTCTAATGTACAAAAATCTAAAAACAGATATGGTTTAACCCGAGCTTAGATCAGACGTGTCTATATGGTACATTATCTCACTTAAAACAGTTGACATGTTCACTATGTTTAATTCTAAATAAAATATGACTCCATAAACTGAGCAATACAGTGTATTCTGTGTTTATTTACATTTGTCCCCACCGCAGCCGTGTCGCGACTGCTGCTCTCGACCGATACGGCTCCGATAAGGCGTTTGTGCTTATCAACTTCCCTCCAAATGAAAGTGCAAATAGGAAACGCAGTCATGGGTGGGGGGAACCAAACAACAAAGCTCAATTAAATTCTTATGTAAATTATCTTTTGATGAAGTGGTACATCTGTCACGACTTAAGCAGCGTGTTCCTAATCGCACGCCGAGCAGGAATCACATTTCCTGCGTTCCAGCCCCGCGGCGCCGCTGCAGGAACCTGGACAATGGCGGCACAATAATAATATGCACCGTGCTTCCTCTCTCCAGCATTACAGAGGGCTTAATTGGCAGATGTGGCACTAAAGGGTGGGTGCATGTGTGCACGAGAGCTGGGAGGGTAATCCTGCACACATGGTGAAGTAGAAGTCATCATCATCTATTAGAGACTCTGAAGACGAGTCAGATACCTGTAATTCCTGCAGAACTGAACTGATTTCCTCAAAAAGCCAATTATCCGTCTGCACATCAGCACAAAGTACTTCTGTTTGAAAATAGGAAGCATGTTTCATGTTAAAACGAGGGTGTAAAAAAAAAACATAATGACCAAAAAACGGATCCGGAGAGGTAAGAAGTCAATTGCTGTCAGTATCATTTCATCTAATTTTCAACAATCATGCAACATTACTGGAAACAATTTGTCCTCCTGCTGCCAACAAACGTGTGCCGTTCACAGAACTGCAGCGTCTTTACCTGGAGCCTCTGCAGGCACCCGTCCAAAAACAGTGAAAAGTTTCATGGAGCCTTTTAAAAGCTGCGTGCATCCACCGCCGACTCACCAACGCCGCGCGATTATCCCAAGGTAGTGGAACCGTCGCCGCTGCCAATATTCCAGTCTGGCATCGCAAAACCATTACGGATGATGGTGCAGCAGGAAGAGCCGCAAGTCGGACCGCAAAAATGGGAGAAGGCAAGTGATGGAGCTATAAAACATATGCACTTTTTTGGCTGTTTGTTGTGTTTGGAAGGCTGCCGCATCCTCGACGCTCTAGACTAGGATTTCTCTTCTTCTTATATTAAAATTTGATCTGAGTGAAGCGAAAGTCCTTTAACTGTGAAGCCCCAAATCCATGACTTAAAGGTCTGTTCTTAAAAGTTGGAAAGTTGGCAATTTGATCCTGACTTGATCCTAAATGATGCATGAATGTAACTTATACCGCGCAGTGACTTTAAGTCTCAATTATTGCATTTATCCTCCATTTACTGTTCAAATAGCAGCTTACTGGAAGCATCTATGACCACATTTTCAGTTTTCTTATAACAATTTAAAATTACTGATGGATGCGCCAGGGTGAAGAGGGTTGCTGTAACCTAGCAACAAGCCCCGCCCCTTCTTGAATCCTATTCATCAGCGAGACGGAAGAGAGACGCCAATGAATGTCATAAGATTTGTTTCGAAAACAGAGAATTCAGTCGCGCACCGACTGTCTGGAAATAAAGAAGCGTTGGAAGTCAAACGCGTGTGAAGCAGGAATGTATGTAGCAGGAAATGGTTGTTTAATTACTAGTTTAGCTGGATTTACACAAGAAGAACCATGAATCTCATCTTATAGGAGCGACGTCCAGTTTTCAAAGCAGACGTGGAAGAAGGGAAAATGTGCAGTTTAGTGAAAAACCACCGGGGTCTGGTCCCAAAAGCGAATCAATGTTCAACTTCACGGCAGAAATAAACATTTTTACAGTCTCTTACAAAAATAACAACCCAGCTCTGGTTTCTAAAGCTAGATTTCAGCTACAGAAGGTGAACTTTTACACACCTCAATGGGTCAACTTACCTAAAGCCACAAACTGATACACAATTAGGGGCATGTTTTTTTTTATTTTTCTCAGGCCAAAGCTGCATCTATTACCCCTTTTCCACCAAACTGGTTCCAGAGCTGGTTCTGGTTCACAACTCTCTCAACTTGAGAACCGGTTTGTTTTCCACAGCTCGGGTGCTAAGGGAGCCACGTCATTACGTCGCTGCAACGTCAGTTACATCGCTGCGTTTGCATCGGCATGAAAGTTGAAGCAACAACCAGGTATCTGCTCTAATAGGTCTTGGTCCACGTAGCTCCTCCGTGGACACGTCTCTAAAAGACAGGTTGTCTCCTCCTCAGACCCATGATGCTTTGGTCTTAATAACTCCACCCCCTCCGCTTACGTAAGCGGTTCTATCCTCTAGTCCAGTAAAGAGTTGGTGCTACCTTGGAACCGGTTCTTCTGGCCCGGAGCCAGTTCTTTGTCAATGGAAACAGAAAGCCCGGTTCCAAACTCACAGTAGCAAACAGTAGACAGACAATAACATGTGCATTCTGTCTACCTCATACACATCCTACCTGCTTTTTTTGCACTGTTTTTCTTTTTGCCGTACTGCACTACTTTTTTATTTTTCATTCCAATGTACAGGACTGTCTCAGAAAATTAGAATATTGTGATTTTCTGTAATGCAATTACAAAAACAAAAATCAACTGAAATATTGCAAGCCTTTTATTATTTTAATATTGCTGATCATGGTTTACAGCTTAAGAAAACTCAAATATCCTATCTAAAAAAATTTGAATATTCTGGGAATCTTAATCTTAAACTGTAAGCCATAATCAGCAATATTAAAATAATAAAAGGCTTGCAATATTTCAGTTGATTTGTAATGAATCCAGAATGTTTGACATTTTTGTTTTTTTAATTGCATTACAGAAAAAAAAAGAACTTTATCACAATATTCAAATTTTCTGAGACAGTCCTGTATACACTGTTTATATTTTGTGATTACATATTTTTTACCATTTCCCTGCATGTGTGTGTTAAGTGTACTGATGCTACACAAAGTGAATTTCCCCATTGAGGGCGAAATAAAGGATAATCTTATCTTATCTTATCTCAGCACTGGCCCAGAACCAGCCCTGGAACCGGTTTGGTGGAAAAGGGGAATACGATGCCAAACGGCTGTCACTTAAGCGACGAGACGATTTTGGTGAACTTGATTTTTAGACTGTGAATAAAGACCTAAGAGCATAATCTTTTGAAGATGATGCACGTTGTCGTGCCTTTAACTGACGGTCCAGTGCGAGTGTTTGCTTAGAACGGTCCAAGGGTGAAACTTAGCCAAGCAACCAGTATTCATTATTAATACTGCCAAATTCATTCAAATAACCAAACACATTTATTTCTACTTGCAAAAGATATGCTGTCTTGCTGTTGCAATGCTTTTCCAAAGAATTTCAGGAAAACAAATAAAGTGTCTGTAGAAATAAGTAAGACCTGGTTTAACCAAAATCCTTGGTGGTTTTCAGATTTCTGCAGGTCTAATATAAAAAACAAAAATAATGACCTCATCCAGCTCTTTGGATCTGAACCAACACGGCAGCTAGCGTTTCCAGTAATAATAAAAAAAAGCATAAATCCTGCAACAAACTAAACATTTTTCTATCCACACAATCAAAGCAGCTCTAAAACAATAAATCAAACATCTGCTCTCATAACACTTGTTGAAATTCTGGTTCTAAAATAAACGGTGAATTAAGTCGTTAAGTCATGCCGGGGCAGGCGAGTGCAAAGTGGAGTCAAATGAGCAGGTACTCTTCATCACTGACGTCTTCACCATCATCATCCTCGCTGCCGTCGGTCTCAGGACCGGACATTTTCAAGTTTGTGTGCAAGAAAAAGGAGCTGGTGAACATGCTGCACCCAACTCCACCTGAGTTACTGTTAACTCTGACAGACAGCTATTTTGTTCTTTTGTTTTTTTAAACACAAAAAACCTTATTGCGAGATGTTTCAGACAGATTTTGAAGTAGTAGAGGTGGTAGATGTGAAGCTATCGTGCTGCAGATCTACTATTAGCAGAGGTGTCAAGTAACAAAGTACAAATACTTCGTTACCTTACTTAAGTAGAAATTTTGGTTATCTATACTTCACTGGAGTAATTATTTTTCAGACGACTTTTTACTTTTACTCCTTACATTTTCACACAATTATCTGTACTTTTTACTCCTTACATTTTAAAAACAGCCTCGTTACTCTATTTCATTTTGGCCTTTAAATAAAAACTATCCAGTTAAATTGCTCCATCCGGATAGAGTGAATTTGGTTGTGGTTGTTTCAGATGTTCTTGTCCAGTTTTGTTCTTACATCCGTTCCCTCAGATTCCTGCAACTAAACTTGGATGTACATTCCAATAAAGGTTAGGATAAATGATAACATGCCTCTGAAGTTTGACTTTTTGCACCATTAAAATACTTATAGGCAACAAGTCATCATATCTCCTGCTCTCTGAAACACATGTTAATGCTCAATAGTACACATATATGCTTCTTTAATATATTTACATTATACTAAGATACATTCATTTTCAATGGCTTTTGTCCTTAATGGCTTTTTCCCCCCTTACATTACTTTTACTTTTATACTTTAAGTAGTTTTGAAACCAGTACTTTTATACTTTTACTTGAGTAAAAAACTTGAGTTGATACTTCAACTTCTACAGGAGTATTTTTAAACTTTAGTATCTATACTTCTACCTGAGTAATGAATGTGAATACTTTGACACCTCTGACTATTAGCTATGAAGAACTAGATCTGGGGTTGGGAGGATACTAGATTTAAAGGTTGAGCTGCGTCTGCTGCTCAGTAGCTCCACAATCGGAGGTAAACTCACAACACGAGTGGAAATTAACGTTAGATAATAGAGCAAAGTAGTTAACTTACCGGAGGTAAAGGCTGCGTTTCTACAAAGTAGTTGCGATTAAAGAACTTAAGGCAACAGACTTAAAAGCTTTGTGCTGATTCATAATTGAATAACTGCAGACGCCCTCGTTAATCATTTGGACATAACGTTAGTAGCTTAATCCACAAAAGGCATTTAGCGCTGTTTAGTTTGGATTTATAAAACGGAACATGCCCATCGTCTCAGGATACCTGGAATCACGATTGCAGGTACCGCCAATTATCCTTTCAACATTTCTTGGGCCTTAACTCCACAAAACAGATATGAGACCCGGATCTCCTGATGTTTTTCTAGGGATACCAGCCGCCTGGTCCCTGTGCAGCTGGTACTCCACAGCCATTGGCTCGTAGCTCAGGAGACACTCGCAAGAGCCAATTTCACAAATCTGCTGGCACATTTAATTAGAAGCCATTTTATTCATCCAAACTAAAAAAGGGGGTATGATAGAAATCAGTATTTACACATGGCTCTACGCAGGAACCGATCTGTCGGGGAGCTCATCTCCTCTACCCGGGATCACTCAGTCGAATCAAAAGAGAACCGGCAGATGAAAAGACGGGGGGGACGGCCTGGAAAACACAGACCTAAACGAGACTTTGTTGTTGGTTTTTAAGCCCACTCGGGAGTGTATACACAATAATTACAGAGGCGCTGTGCTTTGTTGACATCCTGTGAATTAGTTCTGTCTAATGTGGCTCCAAGCGGCTTTACATGTGGCTTTCATTGCTACTGGTGTGGCTCTCGCAGCTGACGGGCCCAGACGGATCCGGCAGGGAGGGCAGGCAGGCGGGCGAGTGGGTGGAGGAAGGTCAACCAGAGTGCTCCAGCGCTGCTTGGAGATTCGGCAGCGTGTGGGTTTGTGTGTCGCCCGTGAAGGCTATAAAAAGCAGCCCGTGGCTTTTCCACAGTGGACGGTGTTTCTGACGGAGGCTCGGATGTGCATCATCGACATCATCTGTTACCTGGTTTTATTTAACCCTTGGACTGTCTTTGGGTCAAAATGACCCAATTCCTAATTCTCCTGTTCCTTCTTTCCTCCTGCTCTCTCCTTCCTTCTTCCCTCCCTTCCTTCCGTCCTCCTTTCTTTCCTCCCTTCTTTCCTCCCTTCCTTCCTTCCTTACTCCCTTCCTTCCTTCTTTTTTCCCTCCCTCCCTCCTTTCCTTCCATCCTTACTCCTTTCCTTTCTTCTTTTTTCCCTTCCTTCCTTCTTTTCTCCATCCTTCCTTCCTTCCTTTTTCCCTTCCTTCCTTCCTTCTTTTTTCCCTCCCTTCCTTCTCTCCTTCCTTCCTTCCTTTTTCCCTTCCTTCCTTCCTTCTTTCCTTCCTTCCTTTTTCCCTTCCTTCTTTACTCCTTTCCTTTCTTCCTTCTTTTTTCCCTTCCTTCTTTACTCCTTTCCTTTCTTCCTTCTTTTTTCCCTTCCTTCTTTACTCCTTTCCTCCCTTCCTTCCTTCTTTCCTTCCTTCTTTTTTCCCTGCCTCCCTCCTTTCCTTCCCTCCTTACTCCTTTCCTCCTTCTTTCCTTCCTTCCTTCTTTTTTCCCTTCCTTCCTTCCTTCTTTTTCTCCATCCTTCCTTCCTTCCTTTTTCCCTCCCTTCCTTCTCTCCTTCCTTCCTTCTTTTTTCCCTTCCTTCTTTACTCCTTTCCTTTCTTCCTTCCTTCTTTCCTTCCTTCCTTCTTTTTTCCCTGCCTCCCTCCTTTCCTTCCCTCCTTACTCCTTTCCTCCTTCTTTCCTTCCTTCCTTCTTTTTTCCCTTCCTTCCTTCTTTCTTTTCTCCATCCCTTCCTTCCTTTCTTCCCTCCCTCCCTCCCTCCCTCCCTTCCTTCCTCCCTTCCTTCCTTCCTTCTTCCCTTCCTTCCTCCCTTCCTCCCTTCCTTCCTTCCTTGACCCAAATCCAGCACAAGGGTTAAAGCGTTAACCACGCCATATTTAGTCATTTATATTTTCAGTTTAGAGATCAGAATGAGTCACTATCTACACAGATGTGTCACAGATGCACAAAAATACCCCAGAAAACCACATAGGTGACAAACTTCTACAGCTTGGACTGGAAAGAAACAACTCATGGGTCAAATTATCTCTTATTTTCTTTAGAGGCTTTTTTTTTCTTGCAAACTAAGCACAAATCAATCAGTGCTGACGAGGTTAATCTGCCTCTCCAGTGTCCAGGACAGAGAGAAGAGGTGAAAGGAGGAGAGTACGCAGAGGAATGCAGGGGGTCTCCAGGAGGGAGGCGGGGGGGGCTTTAAAAACATTCCAGCATCGACACTGAGCTTATTCATACATCATTTCATTCACATTTCATCGTTACCACATGTTGCACACATGAACACTCCAGGTATTCCAGCGCTGCCGCTTTTCCATCGACGATACACATCCTAATAAGACCATACTATCAAAAATGTGATCTCTGCCTCCTTAACAGACGTAAAACTGAGATTATTCAAGCCACTTTCACAAAACAGAAAATGTATTATGCAGCAAATTGAGAAGAGCTCAGATTTAAGTTAATAAAACAAAAAAATAAAGGGCAGATACACCAGACAGTGCCAGCACAAAAGGAGCGCATTGTAATAAGATGAGAACGTGGTCGTCCACAGAAACCCTGCCAAGATGCTTCAGCCAAGACTCCACAGAAAGTCAAAATCAGCAAAAAAAAATATACCGTACATTGTTAAATCCGTTTTTTTTTACAGCCCAACTACAAATCCGGTCTTGCCTTTGGTGTCTTACCATCACAAATCACTCTGCAGTGAAAAACTAACCATAAACCATGTAACAACATGTTTCTGTGTCATATCAGAGAAAACAATCATATTCTTTATTATCTGTCAGATCATTTCTGGCGTAGGAACGTAGAGAAGCCAGACTACCATGAACCATCTTGATGCAAAGATACAATCTTTGCCTTTTCCCAATTGGATAAATACTTAAACGATGAGGATTCTGTTGATTATAGCCAATGTTACGATTCATCAACCCAATTATCCAGTTAAAAAGGTCTCTCCAGATTTTACCTTTCACCAAACACCCATAGTTGAGCAACTGCTTCACACTGAAGAGTTTAACCGCTACAGAAACAATGGTTATATTCATAAAAAGGGGAAATAAAAACTTCTAGGGAGATCCAATAAGTCCTACAGTTCTCTGCCTTCAAAACCTCAAGTATCCCTACATGTGTCAATTAATAAAAATCCACGCAGCTACATATCTCTTCAAAAATCTCCCTAAAATGAATGTCAACAAGAGATACTTGCATTTTTTCCACACACAGAATGTATATATGTATACTATATGAATATAACAGTAAAGTTCCTGGAAAAAGGCTCATTTAAGACTGATTTAAACCCCAGATGTCATTCAAGGTGTAATTAAAAGGTTTTAGACAGACACCTGGACTCAACATGACAAATGCAGGTCCTATATTGTGACTTGAGGTGACGTAGCCAAACACATGGTTATATTCATATAAAGGGGGAATAAAACTTAGTGCCATCAAATAAGTTGGAGTTTTGTGCCTTTAAAACCTCAAGTATCCCTACATGTGCCAGTATAGTATCAATGTCAACAAGAGATACTTTGCATTTTTTCCACACACACATGCCAGATCAGATCTATATAGATCTATATATACTGTGTATATATGTATACTATATGAATATAACAGTAAAGTTCCTGGACAAAGGCACATTTAAGACTGATTTAAACTCCAGATGTCATTCAAGGTGTTATTAAAAGGTTTTACACAGAGACCTGTGCCTTTAAAGTATCCTTACATGTGTCAATAAAAATCAGCCCATTTACACATTCCTCTTCAAAAAATCTCCATAAAATGAATGTCAACAAGAGATATTTGCTGTCCATTTAGTCCACACACATGATATACCGTGTTTATATGTATACTATATGCATATAACAGTAAAGTTCCTGATTTAAACTCCAAGTGTCAATCAAGGTGTAATTAAAAGGTTTTAGACCCTGGATAAACACGACAAATGCAGGTCCTATATGTGACTTGAGGTGACGTTGTGACGCAGCCAAACACATGGTTCTATTCATTAAAAGGGGGAATAAAACATAGTGACATCAAATAAGTTGGAGTTTTGTGCCTTAAACATCTCAAGTATCCCTCCATGTGCCAATTGATAAAAATCAGCTAATTTACATATTTCTCTTCAAAACAATCTCCCTAAAATCAATGTCAACAAGAGATACTTTGCATTTTTCCCACACACACATATACCATGTATACTATATGAATAAAACAGTAAAGTTCCTAGAGAAAGGCACATTTAAGACTGATTTTAACTCCAGATGTCAGCATTAAGGGTGTAATTTAAAGGTTTTAGACAGAGATCTGGACTCAACATGACAAATGAGGTGACGTAGCCAAACACATGGTTATATTCATAAAAAGGGGAAATAAAACTTCTAGGGAGATCAAATAAGTTGTAGTTTTGTGCCTTCAAAACCTTAAGTATCCCTACAGGTGCCAATCAATTAAAAAAAATAATAAATCAGCCGATATACACATTCCTCTTCAAAAAAATCTCCCTGAAATGAATGTCAACAAGAGATAATCTGCATTTTTTCCACACACACACACACACACACACACACACACACACATTATATTACACCATGTATATATGTATACTGACTAACGTTACAATACTGTATGAATATAACAGTAAAGTTCCTAGAGAAAGCCACATTTAAGACTGATTTTAACCCCAGGTGTCATTCAAGGGGTAATTAAAAGGTTTTAGACAGAGATCTGGACTCAACATGACAAATGCAGGTCCTATATTGTGACTTGAGGTGATGTTGTGATGCAGCCAAACACATGGTTATATTCATAAAAAGGGGGAAATAAAACTTATAGTGAGATCCAATACAATGTGTAATTAAAATGTTTTAGACAGAGACCTGTGCCTTTAAAACCTCAAGTATCCCTACATGTGTCAATTAATAAAAATCAGCCCATTCATGTCAACAATAGATATTTGCTGTTCATTTAGTCCACACACACATTGTATACCGTGTATATATGTATACTATATGCATATAACAGTAAAGTTCCTGATTTAAACTCCAGGTGTCATTCAAGGTGTAATTAAAAGGTTATAGACAGAGACCTGTGCCTTTAAAACCTCAAGTATCCCTACATGTGTCAATGAATAAATACATTTTTTCCCACACAAACATCATATACCGTGTATATATGTATACTATATGCATATAACAGTAAGGTTTCTGGAGAAAGGCTCATTTAAGACTGATTTTAACTCCAAGTGTCATTCAAAGTGTAATTAAAAGGTTTTGTGCTTTTAAAACCTCAAGTATCCCTACAGGTGCCAATTAATACAAAAAAAACAGCCCATTTACACATTCCTCTTCAAAAAATCTCCCTAAAATGAATGTCAACAAAAGATAATTTGCATTTTTTCCCACACACACATATAATATATGAATATAACAGTAAAGTTCCTGGAAAAAGGCACATTTAAGACTGATTTAAACCCCAGATATCATTCAAGGTCTAATTAAAATGTTTTAGACAGAGACCAGTGCCTTTAAAACATCAAGTATCCCTACAGGTGCCAATTAATACAAAAAAAACAGCCCATTTACACATTCCTCTTCAAAAAAATCTCCCTAAAATGAATGTCAACAAAAGATAATTTGCATTTTTTCCCACACACACATATAATATATGAATATAACAGTAAAGTTCCTGGAAAAAGGCACATTTAAGACTGATTTAAACCCCAGATATCATTCAAGGTCTAATTAAAATGTTTTAGACAGAGACCAGTGCCTTTAAAACATCAAGTATCCCTACATGTGTCAATTCATGAAAATCAGCCCATCTACATATTTCTCTTAAAAAAAAACCCTTAAAATGAATGTCAACAAAAGATCATTTGCATTTTTTCCACACACACACATACCGTACACCATGTATACTATATGAATAAAACAGTAAAGTTCCTAGAGAAAGGCTCATTTAAGACTGATTTTACCTCCAGATGTCAGCATTAAGGGTGTAATTAAAAGGGTTTTAGACCCTGGATCAACACAAACACACGTCTATATCATGACATTGCTGCATCTACAGCAGATTGTGTCGCAGCCAAACACAAACCTCTCAAAACGAGGGGTCTTATTGTTCCTTTGCTGCTGTTTCCCCCCACCCACCCCTATAAAGAACCGTGTTCCCCCGTCTCTCACCCACCCGGCCTGGTGATGCTCTGGAAGTAGAGCACCAGCACCAGCAGCGAGCCCAGGCTCGTGGCCAGGAACAGGCGTCCTCCTCTGGGCATCTTCATCCCGACGCCCGGCCCCTCCGCCGGAGCACCGGACCCCTCGCCCTGGCCCCGCCGCGGCTCATACGACCACCAGGGGGGGAAAAAACAAAAGCCTCTCAAAAAGGGAAGAAAAAGAAAAAGAAAAAAGAAAAAAAACCGGCCACCTTCTCCGTTAATTGACTACATTAAATTAAAAAAGCGACCACGACGCCCCGGACGAGAAGGCGGTTTGAACGACACAATTAAGATGATCCCTGAGACGTCCACGCTGGTTTTATGAATTACATATCCACCTTAAATAACACGTTATGTAACTTTTAAAAAAAACAGGGTGATATAAAACGTTGTCTCTCTCCCACATCTATCTACATGGAGCCTGAAGTTTTGACGAAGCGACAAACTTTTTTCCTCCGCCGAACATGGACGGGGCACGGTGCCATGACGTCACACCCACCGCGGCGCGGCGCTGCGTTCACGAGCAAACGGGACAAACGGGAACCCGCATCGCGTAAATTAACTCCGCTCCCGCGGCGGCGGGGGATCTGATCTGCGCTCTTGTTAGGAGAGTTAAATAACACGAAGGGGCACGATTAGGATCTAATGTCAGAAAAAGATGAACACGGGTGAAAAGTTCCGCCTTTTTTTTTTTTTTACTATTTTTACAATGACAGCCGCACAAAGAGGGATACTTACCAGTGGTTCGTGAAGGCAGCATTTACAATCACAGCACGGTCATTCTTGTCGTTATAATGAGAAATATTAATGGTTTTATTAATTAGATTTGAAAAAAAAGAAGAAAAAAAAATGTTTTTTTACATCAATTAAAAACTTTTTACTTAACTTTTTTTTTTTGCACCATAAAAGAGAAAAACAAAAACAACAACTAACAGACAAAATTAATATTCAGATTCAGATTCAGAAAAACTTTTTTTTTTTTTTAATTAAAAAATTTAAAAAAATAATCAATTAAAAACTTTTTCCTTTTTTTTTTGCACCATAAAAGAGAAAAACAAAAGCAACAACAAACAGACAAAAGTAATATGTGCGGGAGAGGTTAAAAAACCCTGTACGGGCTTATAAGAAGCACCTCCCCAAGGAAATAAAAGAATTGACAAATAAATCAACAACAACAATAATACTGGTATTCACAAAATAAACAAGAAGCTATAACAACAGACAATAAGAAAGCAAACAACATGAGCAGGGAACGCAAAAGAGTATGTAGGGTAATAATCCACATCTTACATACTGTAAAATAAACGTTTAAGAGTCTTGATTTAACAGAATATATTTAGGTCTTAACTTAAAAATTTTGATAGAAGAGGATGATTCAACAATGAACTGATAGGAATTCCACATTAACGATCCTCTATAAGCAAAAGAGAACTGGCTGTGTGTAGTGCGACAAAAAGGGGGATGAAGTTTATTACTGTGTCTTGTGTTGTAGGAATGGACCTGAGAGTTGGCTGTAAAGAATTCATGAAAAGATTTGGAAAGCAAGTGGGAAAGATGGATACATTTATAAATAAATATGCATGATTGAAATATGTTTATATCGTATACTGACAATATGTGAAGTTTCCTAAACAGAGGGGCAGATGGAGACAAATAATTAGATAAATAGATAAAAACTGTCAGAAATTAGAAGAATTATGGCACTTTTCCACTAATACCTACTCATCTCAGCTCGGCTCGACTCAACTCGGCCTAGTTTATTTTCCATTACAATTCAGCACCTGGATCAGAAGTAGGAGGTTGGAGCAAAGCTGCTGTGACGTATTTGATTGTGTGATCAGTGGTCTTCAACCCTGGTGCTCGGGACCCCCTGTCCTGCATGTTTTAGATGTTGCCCTGCATCATTACACTTGATTCTAATTAATGGTCCTCATCAGCTTCTCATCCAGGTCTGGACAAGTGTGTTAATGACACAGTCCTTTTTATCACGGTGCGCTGAAGCAGGGTAGCATCTAAAACATGAAGGACAGGGGGTCCTGAGGACCAGGGTTGAGGACCACTGATCTAAACGAAGAAGAAACATGGAGAGATGGAGGAGATGATAGATGTGCTGCTGGGTCTGACGCCTGTGTTCAATATCAAATTAAAAAATGAGAGAAGCTTCAAGCGGCAACGCTTTTTAATTTTTTTTTAGTTTGTCTCGGCGCTGCTGAAAAGTCCGTTGGTAGCCGCGAGCAGCTATGAAGTGACAGAGCTCCTGGTATAGCACTTTTCCACCAGCACCTACTCGGCTCTACTCATCTCAGCTCGGCTCGACTCAACTTGGCCTGGTTTCTTTTCCACTACAATTCATCACCAGGAGCAGAAGTAGGAGGTTAGAGCGAAGCTGCTGTGACGTATTTGATTGTGTGATCTAAAGGAAGAAGACAACAACACTAAAGATGGAGAACCTGGAGGAGATGATATATGTGCTGCTGGGTCTGTGGCTTGTGTTCGATATCAAGTAAAAAAATGAGAGAGAGAGAAGCTTCAAGCAGCAATGCTTTTTAATTTTTTTTTAGTCTGTCTCGGCGCTGCTGAAAAGTCTGTTGGGAGCCACGAGCAGCTATGAAGTGACAGAACTGGTGGATCTGGTCGTTCATTACCGCCCGTCTACATCCGTTTTTAATTCTCTCCTCAGCACCAGGTTTATGAACATCTGCACCTCAGAGTTGGATCACCAAACAGACTTTTGCACTGCCATTGCCTGTTGAATAAAATGACGAAGCCGCCGTCAGAGTCGCTCCTCGAACCTCGGCAGAGTAGTTACAGAAAAGTATCTACTCGGCACGTTAGACCCCTGGTGGGAAAGAACCAAACCGAGTGGAGCCGAGCCGAGCCGGGCTGAGTAGGTACTAGTGGAAAAGTGCCATTAGACTCTAAAAATGTTAAGCTTGCTTTAAAAGCTTACCTGCTGAGAAATCAGGATCAGCAGTTTTAATTTTATCTGAAGTTGCAAATTCCAGCTGGGAAAACCAGCATGAACGTGTTCCACATATGTTCACAAAGCAGCGTCGCTTTAACACTCAAAGGGGGGAAGGGGGTTCTGACATCTGTCAGACCATAAACAGCCGTAGCCTACACATTTCTTCATGATCCAAACACAAATAAGTCCTGTACTTTGAAACTGTTCCACCCCCATGTGCAATTTTATTTGCTAGCACTAACTGTGTCGCAGCAACGTAATTTGCTGACACTCAGATTTAAGTGTCAATAGTGGAAAAATGTCCCAACTTTTGACACACAACGCCCCCTACACAACACGTGTTTCAAATGAGTGATGCTTGACATACCACGTACGATGTTACTCACAGGATAAGTGGAAGTTAATAATGGATGAAAAATTCATTTAGAGAAAGGCACACAATTATTAAGAGGTGCTAAATCCCTGCACAAGGGCACAAAATAACCAGCAAGACACACAATAGCTGTGTCCCAATTCAGGGGCTGCGTCCTTCGAGGGTTGGATTTGAAGGCCGATTACATCACAGCGGCGCGCCGAAGGCTGTCCCATTTCGAAGGCTCCTTCAAATGCAGCCCAAATGCAGCCTTCTTTTCCCGCTGTTTGAAGGATCCATCGGTTGTATCCTCCGCGGCCCACCATATCCCAAGATTCATTGCGCACAGTCAGAAAAATATTTTCAGATTCAAATTTTTTCAGAAAAATATATTATTACAGTATACAAAGATGGTTATTATTATTATTAGTATTATTATTATTATTATTAGTATTATTATTATGTATAGTATATTATATTATTATTAGTATAGGTATCTGATAGGTGAATGGATGAATGAATGGGATGCCTGGGTCTGGGGCCCTCCGTTGTCGGGCCTGCACGGGTGTCGCCTTGTTGGGGGGTTCCCTCTCTCCGGGCCCGTCTCCGGTCCCCCCCGCTGCCTCTGCGGCGGGGCGCCCCTCTGGTCTTGGGGGGCTACTTTCGTGGGGGACGGGTGCGCCTGCCCGCGTCGGCGGCCGGGGCGGCTCTGTCTCTCCGGGCAGGCTGGCCCCCTGCCGGGTGGGGGTCGTTGGCCTGAAGGGTGAGGGCCTCCTGGCCGCGTGTCCGGCCCGGACCGGGTGGCCGGGGATCGCCTGGGTCGCGGTCCGCCGCCGCGGGGTCCCTGGCTGCTTCTTCCCGCGCCGTGGGGGCCCCGCCCGCGGGCCCCCTCGGCCGCCGCCGGGGGGGGGGGGGGCCTCGCAGGCGGTGGGTTGCCTCCTTCCTACTTCTCCCCTCTGTGGGGTTGCCGGTGGCCTGGGTTCCGGGCTCTTCCGTGTCGGCCTCTGGTCTCGCGGGTGGCGGGGTTGCTCCCCCCCCTCCCCCACTATAGATACACTTCAGGTGGAGCTTTGTTTGGTTTATTACACACACACACACACACACACACACACACACACACACACACACACACACACACACACACACACACAGTCACTTAGTCACATGCATATACACACACACACGCATGATCATATACATACACACACACACACATAGACATACACACTGGCTTGTTCACCTGCATGCTGGCTCTCTAGTTTTTGGGTTTAGGTAGCGGTAGCGATAGCTTAGCTCAGACTGCGATCAGATCTCAAGATTTAGGTCGATTGCTGTTATTGTTTTGGTTGGCTCCGTGCCGGTTTCGTGCTTTGTTTGTGTTTTTTTTTTTTTGTTGCAGATTTCCAGTGCTTGACGTGTGTCTCCGTGTGTTCCTGCTTCCTGGATTGGCAGTGGATGTCGTCACCCCCCCCCAAAAAAAAAAAAAAAAAAAAAAAAAACACTGGGTTTGTATGTGTATATTTATGTATGTGTACGCATTTGTGTGCGTATATATATGTATATATATTAAATATAGTAATAATGCACATATATACACTTTTGGTTTCTACCGTCATGGTATCAATCAATAATATGTGTGCAGACAAGGTAAAAAAAAAAAAAAAAAAAAAAAAAAAATTTATTATTTCCACCGGACACGCCTCTCTTCCTCCTCCAACAAAATGAAAAACAAAAAAAAAACAAAAACAAAACTTCTGGCTCCATTTCTTTTTTTTTTTGGTTCTTTCTTTCTTTTCTATCGTGTTTTCTTTCTTTCTTTCTGTCTATCTTTCTTTCTTTCTACTTTGTTTAGTGACGTTGGACAAGGGCGTGAACAGCTGGTGACGCAACCAGGAAATCCCCCGCAGGCTAGACCGTCTCATTTCACTAGCGTCCGTCCAGCCTTCGGTATGGCCTTCGCGGCCTTCGAAGGCGTGGCCTTCGAAGGCGTGGCCTACGAAGACCGCGTCCTCAGAAGGACCCAGCCCCTGAATTGGGACACACCTACCGACTACAATCATACATAAGCATTTAAACATCACAATACACTAATTTCCCCAAGTTGTGCTCAGACAATCATCTCCAAATCAATGGCAATAAAACAAAGGAATTACTGGTCAGCCCTCCCTCAGCATTATAAACACCCAAACAGTTGAGACAGTGGACACTTTCAAATATCTTGGAATAACTCTGGACAATAAACTCACCTTTGATCAGCACACCGCGGACATAAAACAAAGAAGCCAAAAAAGGCCGTTGGTCGAATTTAAAGGCCTATACGTTGCACCCCACCTCCTGTTACTACTCTACCAAAGCATCATTCAGCCCATCCTTCTGTATCGTCCGGCATGTTTCTCCAATGTGCTATCTGTCACCAACCGGGAAGAACTCAAATGCATCACAAACACAGATGTTAGAATAATCGGTCCCCCATACCCAACTTCACAGAACTAAATAACAAGTCCATCTCACGACCACTTAACACCATAGTACGAGACATCACTCACCATCCGAACCGCAGGCCTGCTGATCCGTCTGTCCTCTTGTGTGCTGTCATTTAAGTTCGCTTTGCTCTACTGCCCTTATTTTTTAACAACTTGTGCTTTTTAGTATTTTACCTCTTTTCTTATCATTTTATTTCATTTTATTTGTTATTTAAGCGTACTGTACTCCTAAATTAAATACTTATGAGTTTTGAAAACCGCGCAAAGTTATGGATAAGCCCTGAATGCAGGCATTGTGACGTAGAATTGTCAAGTTGGTTTGATTCACAGCACGAATCGGCACAGATTACTTTGTAATATTGTATTTTTCCCGGTCTTTGTACGTTTTGACCGTATACAGTAGAAACGTAATTCTCATCAGTTGTATGAAATAAGACCTGGAAACAGGCATTGTGGCATAGAATTGTCAAATTGGTTTAATTCACTGTACGAATTGTTACAGATTACTTTTGTAATACTGTATTTGACCCGGTCTTGTTATGTTTTGACCGTATAAAAAAGTAATTCTTGCCATTGTAAGAATGAGATGTGTACCTGCTGTACTCTACTGCCCTTACTTTTTAACAACTTGTGCTTTTTATTATTTTACCTCTTTTCTTACCATTTTATTTCATTTTATTTGTTATTTACTGTTTAATTGTGTCTTGCTGCTTTTAATGTTGATGTAAAGCACTTTGAATTACCTTGTGTTGAATTGTGCTACACAAATAAACTTGCCTTGCCTTGTTGATGAAATGTACTGCAATTGAAGACGAATCTTCCTAGGGGACAAATAAAATAAAACTAATCTAAATACGAAGATGCAAAAGGACTTGAAAAACATACAAGATTTTCAGAAACATACTACAAAGAGATGTGCAGTACCTGAACCATTATCTCATACTCTTTCAATGCTTTGCATGGATTCTGACATATATGACACCCAAACCTTGACTAAGCTCACACAAAAGAGAGAAAGTATTACTTTGAAATATAATTAAATGAGGGAACACATGTTCAACAAACTACAAACAGATCAAGATGCCACACATGGAAGGAAGCTGGAGTGAACTGAGTTGATTTAAGCCTCTCTGAGCAACACGGAACCACTGTACTGTGGGTCTGGGTTTTACAGCAGATCGATTTCTAAATCAGGACCAAAAGTGAAAAGACGTGGCAGAAACTGAGCCGCTGGGCCGGTTCCATGCACACCCTCTGGCACTGCCAGAGCTGAGCGTGCTGTAATTACACACGTACCCACCATTAGCCCTATAATACACACTTTACCTCCTGGGCTTCTTGGAGACACTTAACAGAGATCTCAGACTTGCAAATGAGAGAGTCGTAGGCGGCGATGGCTCGGCAAATTACGTGGTTGTTGGGACAATGTTAGCTTTCACTACTCAACCCTCTGTAGCTGATGGTTTACTGACCACCCACGGGGCTCCGGCTAACCGTTACCTGTCACCGATGAGCCCACGGCAGCCCGAGCAGTTGGAGGATCAGCAGCAGCACGCCAGCTCTGGTGAAGGCTCCTGAGGGATTTCTCTGGATAGTTTGCAGCCCCAGATCAACGGGCCTGTGAGAAGGCTCGCCACCTGTCCTTTGAAATACGGAATTGTTCCGTAATTGGGAATTAAAAGTTACTGTACGTTCCGTATTGAACCACTACGGACATATATTATGTTCTTATTTATTGATGTCATAATATACAGGTGAAGGTCTGAAAATTTGAATATATTGCAAAACTTAATTCGTAGTAAATTCAACTAAAGGTGAAACAAATATATTATATCTCACTACATTCAAAGTGAGATATTTCAAGCCTATATTTGTTATAATTTTGGTGATTATGGCTCACAGTTTATGAAAACCTCAAATAAAAAATCTCTATATTATGAAATCAATAAACAATTCAATCATCAAAATTATAACAAATAAAGGTTTAACACATCTTGCCTTTCATGTAATGAGACTATGTAATGTATTAGTTTCACCTTTTATGTTGGATTATTGAAATAAATTAACTTTTACTGATGTGGACATACATATCATAGGAGGCTATTTCAGTTGCTAGTATGGTTGTCTGTCTGTACAGTCATGCAAGTTCAATGCTATTAAGGCACTTTAAACGTTAAATCAAAGCCTTTTGTTTTTTCATATAAAATAAATACATTTTTTATGCAGTTTAGAAGTTTTGGGGATGTTTTTTTGGCGCCTGCGCTGCTGAAATCGGGGCGTCTCTTATTTCTATTTCTGAAAGGTGGCGACCCTACCTGTGAGTCACGTACAGAAAGACGGGTAGCTTATCACCTGCTGGCGTAGAAAACATACAATGTTACCTGTTACTGCAGAGCAGAAATTCAGCAAGTTCAGTAGTATGATGAATCACCTCCAGCATACAGTAGGTTTACACTCAGCGACCACTTCATTAGGTACACCTGTACCCTTTTCCACCAAACCGGTTCTAGGGCTGGTTCTGGGCCAGTGCTGACTTTGGAGTGTGTTATTGCCAAATTTCTGCAACTCACTCTTTTCCCAGTTCGTAATTGTCAGTTCATCGTGTTAATTAACCATTTATCAGAAACTGGTCCATTACAGCAAGACTGAAGGATTTGTGAGTAATCTTCCATCGAAGAAGGAAAGAAAAACCCACAATTTTTGCTGAAATTATTTAAAACTGACCAATAATCAGAGGTGGGTAGTAACAAGAGAGGAAGAAGAAGAAGAAACTGTTCCTCTTACTCCGCTACATTAGGCTACGTTGAGCTGTTACTTTTCTTTTATCCCTTTTATCCGCGTACGCGTCAATCTCATGACATCACTGGGAAATTCTTTGGGAAAAATGTTTGTTTTTGCATGTTTTGTCACATTTACACAGACTCAAACACACACATTATATTTATATGAGTTCATGGGCTTGTTCTAGTTCTGCATGTTTAAAAAAGAAAAGTACAAAGGCTTGAAATTTTGTGCTACTTGTGCTTAATAATTTTTTTTATTCTGTTATTATATTTATTTTATTATTTATTAAAGTACTTGAATTTACTTTAAGATTATTTTATTTTAAGCTATTTTTTATTAATTTTCATTTATTTTATTATTTTATTGATTTAATTTGCCTGAAGATGATTATTTTGTACTTTTGTCTGTTTGAATGGTTGTGTTAAAAAAATAATTCAGACGTTACTCAACAGTTACTCAGTACTTGAGTAGTTTTTTCACCAAGTACTTTTTTATTTTTAATCAAGTAATTATTTGGATGACTACTTTTTATTTCTACTTGAGTCATATTATTCTGAAGTAACTGTATTTTTACTTGAGAACAATTTTTGGCTACTCTACCCACCTCTGCCAATAATAATACATAATAATTTACTGAACATTGACCAATGTAAGTCAGGTACTGCGTTTGGATAATCTTTAAACAGAATCATTCAATGAACAAAAAAAAAAAAAACGGTTTAGAGTTTTTGGTCTATGTTCACAAGATGCAAAAAATGAAGCCTTCAAAGAAAATAAAATCTACTGTGAAACGTGGAGGAGGCTCGGTTCTGTTCTGGAGCTGCTCTGCTGCGTCTGGTACCAGGGTCTTGGATCTGTGCAGGTGCAATGAAAATCTCAAGACCATCAAGACGTTCTGGAGACAAACGTGCTGCTACAGTTACAGAGACGTTGGTCTCAGTCGCAGGTCCTGGGTCCTCCAGCAGGACAACGACTCAAAACACACAACTAGAACCAGACCAGAACCACTCAGAACCAAACACTGGACCGTTCTGAAGTGTCCTTTTATGAGTCCGGGTCTACTTCCTGTTGAACATCTGTGGAAACATCTGGAACCTGCAGTCTAGAGAAAAACCCTTCACACCTGATACATCTGGAGACGTTTGTCCATGAGGACCAGAACTCCAGTATTCTGGTCTGGACTGGTGCTCAGATCTCTCTGGGAGTCACACTCATCGCTGGATTGCAGTGATCGACTCAAAAGGTTCTGGAACCAATATTGAGTTGAGCATCCCATAATGTTTGTACAGGCCGGAGTCATTAGTTGTTTGTTTTATTGCTGCTCAGATGTTAGAAACACATTTCTTCTCTCTTCTCAATTCTGAGTCGAGTGCGACACACAGACTCTACTGCTATTTTGATCTTATTGTTTCTTAAATGTGTTTTATTTTCCTGCTTTCAAAAGATTTCTGTTCCATTGTTATCCGATTTTAAAGCCTTTTGGTGTTTTGTTTTTAAATGTGCTATATAAGTACATTTGACCTTGAACATAATGATTCTGTTGAGCCACAATTGACAAGCAATTTCTGATTTCAGGATATAATTACTATTTTTGTCAGTTTCACATTGTTGTGGGCTTTTCTCCTTTCTTTTATTTAATGGAAGGGTACCAGCAAATTTGTTCATGTGTAAATAAAAGAGAAGCAGGCGGAACGGCCAAGACGCCAGGAGTAGACAGACAGACAGACAGATGACTTTATTCATCCCCAAGGGGAAATTTTCTTGCCATAGCACTCAATAGACAATAGAATAATAGAATTAAAAAAAAAACAAAAAAAAACTGAGGTATAAAAGAAAGAACACTTGAAAAAACACAAGATAAATAAATAAATATGTAAGGTGCTGGGGCAAGAGTCAGATTGCAGATTCAGTCCAGGTGTGTGAGGACCGTGGCTCTGATGTGAAGAAGGTGCAGATGTTTAAATTAGGGCTGTCAAACGATTAATTTTTTTAATCGCATTTTGTTCATAGTTGCGCAATTAATCGCATATTAATCGCACATTTATTCACATATTTTTTGCTGTTCTTAATTACCTTTAGGTATTTTTTAAATGTTTTTAATACTGTTAACAACATGAGAAAGGGAAAATATGCTTGCTTTATGCCAATGTTTATTCAACTTTCCACAAAAAAAAGCTTTTGACCTGAATGTAACATTCCTTCATAAATACAAACACAATGTAGTCCCCAACTTTACACTTGTAAAGACTAACTTAAGATTCCTTGTTTTTTTTAAGCAGCTCAATGTAAAACAATGAACCATATGCATCACAAACATTGTACAAGAAGTGCATTGGTCAGTTAAATTCTCCATGTAATTATGTCTAACCTTATATGGAGGAAAATAAAAGGCTAAAAAAATATCCCCTTCTCCGAAGTGGGATCAAAACGCCTTTTTTGCAAACTGCTATCCAGCGTTGTCTGCTTTTGATGAGGGGGTTGCGGGGCGGCGCTCTCTCTGCATTGGTCGCGTGTTTGGCTGCAAATGGTATTTGAGACTTGACGTACTTCGATGGTAATTAATTTCAAATTGACGGTACATGCAAATAACTTTAGTCTTGTCGAGCGAACCATCTGCATCTTTTTGAAAGTCAACTTGCCGTTCAAAAGTCCCTTTTCATTATCCATCTTTCCTCGCTTTTCAAAAAAGTTCAGTAATCCACCATACTTTTCCTCAAGCTACGGGTGCCGTCGACCGCCAGAAATTATATAATGCGCATTTTTTTTTTTTTATCCTACACGTTAATCGTGCGTTAAAAAAATTGCCGGCATTAAGAGGACGTTAAGTTAACGTGTTATTAGCGCATTAACTTTGACAGCCCTAGTTTAAATATCTGAAAGTTTTGAAAACAGGTGAAGTAGAGCGAGCAGGCCGCGTGGATGGTGGAGATACGTGTGATAAGAGTAGCAGCAGGAAACAAAGCAGCTCTTCCCTGTGGCCTGGAGGTAAGACGAAGATGGACAGGACTAGGGACAAGCTCACATGAACAGTCAGGGAAACTTGGGTTTATGTCCAAGAGTTCTCTACACCGGGACGTGGCGGGAATGCGACACTGTGACAATGTGTTTGGCTTCTGGCAAACACTGAATAGGGGATTTTTGGTAACTTGGGAAACTTGTTGACTCGGGGGAGAACATTGTTTTGTGACCAAACCCGAGATGATTTGGTCACTTGAAGAGGAGTGAAATTATACGTGGAAGAATGTTGCAGCAAAAAGGGGAAGACCGAAGAGGAGCTTTCTGGTTGTGTTGAAAGAGGATGTGCAGTTGGTTGGTGTAAAAAAAGAGGAAGAAGCAGGAGACAGACTAAAACTGCAACCCCCTACAGGAAAAGTGTCAAAAGGACTTCTTTTTTGACAGTACTAGCTACCATTTAGACCTCAACTGGTCGGGCTTCGGGGCCCTCCATCCCTCCTTCATCACCAGCCGGGACCCAATTCAACAATTTTCTAGTAACTCAAATTCATTGAAAATGTAGTGTAGCTTGAGATTCAGATTGTAAAGAAATAACAGTGTTTTCACGTACAAACGTGAAATAAAAAAGTGCAACTGAAAAAAATGTCCCAAAAATATATGGCTTTAGCTGAGCATCCACTAATGCACAAATACAGTAGGAGTGAAGTTATTCAGTCATTAATCAAGCTTCAAACAGGAAGCTGATTTGACAATAAAAATATCTCAACAGCCACTTTTAACAGACTCAGGTGGAGTTTTCCTGCAAATACATGAAAAAATAGGGAAGTATATCCAAAAAGGTCCCGACCCACCAGTTGAGAATCACTGATTTAGACCATGTTAGGATCACATTTTAAATACACTCGAAACACACGTTCACTGTTGTGTTGAACGCTGATCACTTTTAGCTCAGCCGTCTTTTACAGGGCCGGAGGTCAAGTTCCCTTTATGACACTGTCCAAGTTTCATCCTTGTTCAGTCAACTTCTTGTTTTCTCATCCATCAGCATTACATTCTGGAGTCTCTTAGTCACCTCGGCCATGACGTCCTGTGAGCTAATTTCATTGCTAAGACCTGGAAACAGGAATTGTGGTATAGAATTGTCAAATTGGTTTAATTCACCGTACGAATTGTTACGGATTACTTTTGTAATACTGTATTTGACCCGGTCTTTGTACGTTTTGACCGTATAGAAATGTAATTCTTGCCATTTTAAGAATGAAATGTGTACCTGCTTTACTCTACTGCCCTTACTTTTTAACAACTTGTGCTTTTGACTATTTTACCTCTTTTCTTATCAATTTATTTGTTATTTACTGTTTAATTGTGTCTTGCTGTTTTTAATGTTGACAGCAAAAGAGTCACGGGCGTCATAGGCGTCCGGCTGCCATTCAATGTCTATGAAAGCTTGTTGCAAGAGGTGTCGGAGGCGTCCAGAGCGTCAATTTGAAATTGAGAGAATCTCAACTTTATGCAAATGAGCAGCGGTGACGCTGAGGCAGCGTCCAATCACAGACCGGGATTCCCGAAGCAAGAAACCTCAATGCACTTTGTACTTTCATGTACACACAAACGTGCACTCATTCACATGCATACATGAGCAGAGCTGTGCACTAACAAACGTATTTTATCAGGAATTAATATATTTCATCCAGCAAACTGACATTTTTGTTGATTTAACTGCTGTTTTTACCTGAACTCTGCTCATGTGAAACACATAACTGATGGTTGAGGAGCTGGATGGTCTGAACTATTTTATTCGCGACATCGATCCAACGCAAAATAATTTTCAAAAAAAGTGCTTATTAATCACAAAACACAATTTAAATATTATGACCAAATCCGCTACAACCTGGTGCGTCAGGGACCAACCTTGTTAAGGAGCATATAATTCACTCTTGTCTATGTGAAAATAACGCAGAAATATAAAGAAGACTTCCCAAAGTGCATCAGAAGATGGATCAAAGGAATTGAATACATTTTATCATAAAAAAGTAATATGCTGAGTATAAAACAAAGGGAGTTTTGCATTTTCTCTTGCAAATGATGGTCAACTAGTTAAGTCTGACATGCTGAATACTTTCAAAGTAAGAAAAAAGCTGAACAAACAACTGGCTCCAGAATCAGTGAGCTTTATATGAAGTAAAATTGGTTTTATAGGGAGCCAGATTAGCTTTTCCACAGCTGTTTCCAGTCATTACTGCTTGGCTGACTCACTCTTGCCAACCTAAAGACTTTGCCGCTCGGTTTAGCTGCTTTTCAGCTCCATTCAGCCTAATTTCTCTTTCCTGAGCAGCACTCACTCGCTCCACTTCCATTCTGCTCCATCAGTGGCAGAAAGTTAAAAACAGCAGCAGCAGCACCTGAGAGCTGCACGTGTGCAGCGTTGTCTCTGGGGTTTGTTATGCTGAATTAGCTGTGCATCGTGTAGAAAGAAAGGAAAAAAGACTGTCCCTTTCCAACTGGCTCCGAGAAATCTTTTTGCACGTAAAGGCAAAATCCCAGCTCAATCAAAAGTTTGGACACTTCTGTTTAAAGGTTATTAAAACCTTGTGGTGCATGAGCAGGTTTGATGGTGACGACAGTTCAATGAGGTGACTCATAAACCCTCACCTCCAATTTAACTTTATTACCAACCGTGTCCAGTTTTTGTACACATCCCTCTGTGACATATTTAAGTGCCGTATGAATGCCTCTTCACAAAATATGGTCTTTTTGTGTCTAAAACATCTCAGGAGAAGGTTTTCAAACAGGCAATTGTCATTGTAAACAAAGTTGGCAATGAATTTGCTAACTTTTGTACGAAGAAAATCCACAAGATTAGAAAACCAGTCAGTGCATCAATATCAAGTCCAGTAAGAGTTTTACTCAAAACTACAAAAATCTGGAGAATATTACGGATCAACTAAACTAATCCTCCTGTTGTCTCAATATTTTATCCACAGCTTTCTTCAAGAGTTTTACATTTGCATGTGATCTGACTCAAATAGTGAATAAATCTCCTTTGTCAGGTTTTGTCCCGCAGACCTTGAAGACAGCAACAATCTGTTGCTAATGCAGAATTACAGACTCATCTCTAATCTTCACTTCATCGGTGAGGTTAGGAAAAAGCTGTTTTAACAGTTAAATACCTTCTTAACTCTGACCAACGGCTTTGACGTCTTCCAGTCAGGCTTTTGTGCCCACCACAGCTCTGAGGCCGCCCTTGCTAAGGTGTTCAATGACACATAAATACAGACTGTGGAAGAACCGCAGTGCTGGTACTATTGGACCTCAGCGCAGCATTTCACATCTTTGACCAGGGTATATTACCAGAGCAACTGGAGAATTGGGTCGGACTTTCTGGCACAGTACTTGACTGGTTTGAGTCTTACTTAAAAGACAGAGACTACTTTGTGTCAATGAATTGTATATATGTTAATAAGAGCTGTCATTTGTCTATTCCCTATTTACTGTACAGTGAGCGAATATAACCGAGTCAAATTCCATGTCTTGTCTGATCTGACTTGGCCAAATAATGTGATATGATTCTGATTGATTCTAAGTAACTTTACATTGAAATCAACAAAAAATACATGTGGAGTTCCCCAAGGTTCTATCTTAGGACCCATTCTATTTAACATCTACGTGGTTCCGCTAGTTCAGATAATAATAAACAACAAGTTACCATGAATATGCAGATGAAACACAACTTTACATTAAAGTGTCACCAGGTGACAATGAGCCCATACAAGCGTTGAGTAGAAACAGAGAACAAATCACTGAGTGGATGTGACATAAGTTTCGTGACTTTCTTTCTTTTTTCTCTTTCTTATGACCATGGTATATTACTAAAGCAACTGGAGAATGGGGTCAGACTTTCTGGCAAAACACTTGACTGGTTTGAGTCTTACTTAAAACACAGGGACTACTTTGTGTCAATAAGTAACTTTACATTGAAATCAACAAAAAATGCATGTGGAGTTCCCCAAGGTTCTATCCTAGGACCCATTCTATTTAACATCTACGTGGTTCCGCTAGTTCAGATAATAATAAACAAGTTACCATAATTACGCAGATGACACACAACTTTACATTACAGTGCCACCAGGTGACAACAATCGTTGAGTAAATGAACGGAACAAATCACTGAGCGACTGTGACATAATTCTCTTCAGTTGAACACAAACGAAACTAAGGTAGTTGTTTTTCGACCAAAAAAAGAGGGTTTAAGAGTCAGCACACAGTTTCAGGTACTACAACTAAAAACCACTGATAACGCCTGAAATCTGGGTGTAGTCATGGACTCAGATCTGAACCTTCAGAGACACATTAAGACAAATACAAAGTCATCTTCCATCACCCGAAGAACATCTCCAGGATTAAAGGACTGATGTCTCAGCAGAATATTGAAAAACTCATCCATGCACTTATCTTCAGTTGAATTGATTACTACAACAGTGTCTTCACAGATCTGCCTAAAAAGTCAATCAGACAGCTGATCCAGAACGCTGCTTCCACCAGTTCTCACCAGAACTAAGAAAGTGAACCACATCAGTCGGGTTTTGAGCTCCTTACACTGGCTCCCCGAACCTGTACAGAGACTAGACTTTAAAATACTTCTCTTAGTTAATAAATTACTAAATGGTTTATATGAGGGACTTGTTTTTGCCACAGCAACCATCCAAACATATCAGGTCTTCTGGTTCAGGTCTGCTCTCTGTACCCAGAACCAGAACCAAACATGGAGAAGCAGCATTCAGCTTCTATGCTCCACAGATCTGGAACAAATCTCCAGAAAATTGCAGCAACGCTGAAACCCTCAGATCCTTTAAATCAAGGTTAAAAACTCTTGTTTACAGTTCCTTTGATGAATTATTGAAACCCTTCTGACTTTAGACTTAAACAATGTTAATTTTAGCACTAAACTGTAACTCTAGCTTAAGTCTAACCTTTCTTTACGATACCACTGCACTGTAACTCAATCTTTTTCCCCCTCTCTTTTTCTTACCCTCTTTACTTTTCATGTTTTCAGGATGTAAAGCGCCTTGAATTGCCTTGTTGCTGTGATGTGCTATACAAATAAACTTGTCTTGCCTTGATGAAAGGTCTCAACTGCAGTCCGACCGGTTCAGTAATCAGACTCTTCTACCTCAAAGCCGTGCTATAAGGAAAGTAGCTCAGCATCGTCTCACTGAAAGCTGCAAGGCCTCCCTGTAATACTCTCAAAGACTTGAAACAAGACAAATGGACTTCTTTTTCTTGTCTTAAAAGACCTTTCACCTTCTGTCCTGAAGATTTGGTGACCTGAAAAGAAGAGAGAGGTACTATGACCTGGATGAGAGAGTCCAGACCAGCATTTATCTAAAACCTCCCTATATCCCTTATGGCATTGATGTATCCTTTCCAGATGTTTGTATTTGAGAAAACATGAACTTGAGATTTGTAGATCAAGTCTTATTCTTGGTAACTTGGTAACCACTCAGTTTCAGTCCAGTTATCCACCCAGTTGGAAAGAACATATTAAAGAGTGTTTAATAGGTTTTTTTCCACAACAATAATGGCATTCTGTTCCCGTTTCCATTTCACACGGCGTCCTCAGTTTTTGAGGATTTGAGGCCGTGCATGGACAGGGATTTCAGCTGATTCTGGGTTACTTGTAGTCCTAATTAGCTGCCTTTTGGCCATTTTTTACACTTTGCCGGATGTGTGACAACAAAGACAAAAATATGCAGATAGGAGCAGTTTTATGGAGATTAGGCTATAGTGAGACCCAGTCCATGTGTTTACTGTACTGCAGGAGTGAAGCCAACAGTAACAGAGACACAGTCTGGTGTTCATTGGATTTATCACTTTTAGTTACAGAATTTAGCTTTTTTTTGTTATTATTATTAAGAAAAATGAAAACTTGTATTATTCTTAGACTGAGGAAGAATAGATAAGCTGAGTGTTTGCAAAAATGCATGCACAGCATTAACTGCTGGATCAAATAGATGAAATGAAAGCTTACACATGCTTTTTTTTATATTGAGCTGAATCAAAATGTATGGTTTGAAAAAAATAACCAAAACTCTAATCTGAGTGAAGGGCGTTAAAGAGAAAGTTGGGAATGGCCAGCGCCTCAATAAAAGTTCAGGTTAACAAGGTTTACTTTGTCCTTTTGAAGCAGTTCTACTGTAACTCATCCTGTTAGAAACGTCCAATTATCTTGCCAACTTCTCCGGAAACCAGATGTAAGAGTTGCATCAACAAATGCTCTGTTAAGATGCAGTGCTGGTGTGTCAACGGTCCATTCCCTCGCTTATAAATTAATCAAAAAGGTAATGAAACCAGTCACCGAGGGCACTTTAAAAGAAAGTTCAGTTCAGTTCCTAGAGATTGCCCTCTCACTAGTCTCTCTAGTCTGAAGTTAAGGCCATCAGCATCCTTTGATCTTTGTGAATGCTTGTGTGATTGAGGCGCTGGGAGGGGCCGGGATGACGGGTCTCATGTGGAGAAATCCCCTGAAAAAGTGACAGATAATAAAAGGGCTTTAAAATATGCAGGCTCGTACTTAGAGGAGATGGAAAGATAACTCTGAGGCCAGTCTGTAATAATCCACGGTACGTCAGCCCATTTTAAGACAAGCGTGCTCAGATAAATGGGAGGAGATCACATCACGTTCATCCATCACTGTCAAATGAACGCTTGATTATACCTCGTGTACTTAGATGTGAAACCAGCGACTGTCAACACTGAGTTTATGATAAGCTAAAAACTTGATGACATAATCCACTGTAAAGGTTCAAACATATGTTGAAAATGTGTCCTGAAAATGGAAACACTAGTACGAGGACGTAAACGACAGACTGTAATTACTGGACAAACCCACCGTGATGTCACTCATTTCCAAAGCCTCTTTTACCTCCTACTGCACATAAACATAGTTATGGTAACACATTTTGTTCTTTTTCATAATTTTACGCCATTTAATCTTACTTTGCATTCATTCTCATCAAATTTTTCTAAACATCATTTAAATTGTCACTACTGAAATGATGTTCAAAACGAGTCCTGCAAGAACTGAAACGAGGACTAGCAGGATTGACCCTTTGTCAAGCCTCGCCCCAGTTGCCAGGTGGGATAAAACTGTCAACTCCCGTCCACTTTTATTGTAAAAACTGGGTTTTAAATCACTTTATTTCTAATTAATGGACCAAAGAAAATCAACAGCAACTAGATATAAATAAAAAAGGAACTCTTCAGGTACCGTGGAGGGAGTTTAAAAAACGGAGGTTTTCAGCAAAAACGAGATATTTTGATGAGTTTAGCATAAGCACGGTGGAAGGTCTGGCCGTCCATAAAGCTTCATCCAAAGCAGACATTTTTCGTAATTTACTGTTTGTTTTGGGATGAAATGTAGCCTATTCCTCTGATTCTCTCTGGGTAGCGAGTGTCACCCCACGAGCACACGGCTTAACAATTTTGAGATAAATAAATAAACGGCTTTCGCGGTTGGAGCTATGGGTTGTAGCCTGCTGCCAAGCCGACTTTGTTTTGGAAGTACGGATCGGATTTCTGCCAGTTTGGGGATTAAAAATACTCTGCACCCTCACTAGTGTTCCTTTTTACTAATACAAAGTTTTAAAAAAAATAATCCAGTGATTTAAATTTTGATACAAGGCAAGTAAAAACTACACTTTTTCCATTGATGTAGCGAGAGAGACGGCTGTTTTGTCCAACCGGATAAACCGGATGTAGCAACGGAGAATCATTTTTCTGATTGTTCAGCCAGGGACCAATCAGAAGGCTGACGAAAGGTCAATTGTGTTTATCGCACACAAAGTTAGCAGAAGTTGCCCACTCATAGCAAAGCTTCTTCCTGCGATCCTTCCAGACCATGGATCTATTATAAAACTGGATGGGAAATTGAAAATGGCCGCCCATTCATTTCAATGCATTCTGCTCAGCCAGCGCATACGACGAAAAAATCTCTGACTTCCGGGTTTACTTCCGCATACACGGGCCCATAGAGCATGCGAAGTTCAGTCACCTCCCATGATGCTCTGGGGCCTCCCATCATGCCCCGGGGCAATGAGAACGAATATTAATATAATACGTATTAATATAATATATGAATTAATGTATATTATTACATGTATAGTATTACATATATTATTAATGTATTAATATAATATAATTACATAATTTACATAATATAAACATCCGTGGAATGCACGGACACGGCTGTGACGTCAGCCGTGACGTCATGCCCAGAAAGAGACTTTTCTTTGACTTTTCTAGCCGTTATAAAACATTTTTGACAGATATAAAGTCCATGACTTAAAAATATAGAATACAAAGATTAGTAATTGCCGGTGATTACAGCTGGAGGTGTCCTGTGAACAGTTTTAGAGGCTTCTCTTTTACTATTGCGGTCTATGGGAAAAATCGGCGTGCCTTCTGAGCGCCAGACCCGGGGGCTGTTCCAGACCAACCCAAGGCCAGTCCCGGTGGTCTGTTAGTAAAATTAACAGTATGAATGACTTTACTCTCTCACAACTTTATTCACAGATGTCAATACAGAGCTAAGTGCTATGTAGCGAAATTGATCACAGCTATTCATTGGTTTGCCAGCAGCCAATCAAAAGACCACTCCCTAATCAGACACATAAATGTGTTGCTTTATATAATTTTTTACCTCATGTGGAAAAAAAAACAAAAAAACTCATTCCCTGTGCAGTTTTTCACGGATGTGAAGTCTAGCTATTGAGATCGAAACCGTATTTTTGAACCGGGTTGTAAATATGTTTATTTCTGCTGCAAAGACATTTTCACTTGGTGGTCAGTGGCGATTGACGCTGGATTCACATGGCAGCGTTGTAGCAACGCATGAGGAGGGTGTGTCCAACGCTTCTGGCCTCACACCGGACATTTGACAAGCAAAATAAACTCCATCACGCCCCCCAGTGTGTTTCTTAACCACTTAAATAAATGGGAACGTCTAAAAGTTACCAAAGTAATATTAAACAGCTCTAAATACAAAGATTATTTACAGTTCCAAACTAATGTTCCTCTAATTTGGGTTCAGAACAACCCACTTTCGTATTTAACTCTGTGCCTCTGTGTTTGATTTTATTGGCTAGACTCTAGCTGTGTAGCCGTAACTTATTTGGGCGATGTATGTGTAGAAGCGGGAAAAGATGAAAAATCAGTCCGTTATCACATATACAAACAAAGTGGTACCAAAGTGCAAATGATCACATAATTAATTTGCCCACAGGATCAATAAAGTATTATTGTTTTAATTTAATTTAAATTGAATGAGTATAATTCATATAAATTGAATGTTTTCAACTGCATTGCATTACTGCAACTACAGCATACCTCTGGACTTAGCTGTATGATTTCTCAGATAGTTTTTTTGAAAATGAAAACAACAACAACATTTAATCTGCATTTTGTTTTAGTTTTTGGTTTTTGTCGAATTACATGTAATGTCTGTGTTGTTTTGTTTATTTTATTGAGGTTTACGTGTTGGGAACCCCTCCTCTTCCTGAAGTCACCTCTAACAGCTTTTCCTTTCTGCATTCCATCCAGATGAGGTTGTTTACTCACCTTATAGGAGATTATTAAACTTTGAAAACACTTTTATTGAGGCCGTTACATGCACAATGGAAAGCTTGAATCATTCGGCAGAGTATGTGCACACTCGAGCATCCAGTCATTTCCTCTAGGCCGTTAGGACTTCAACGGTTCACGTTAAATGCTGCAACAGAGGAAATTAAGCAAATAACTCCCTGGATGAGGCTGTTCAGACTAAGGGCTTGGGAGAAGATTTCACAGAACCTATGGGTTTGAAATTTACAATGCGCCAAAATAAAACATTTTCATAAAATACACCCAAACACGGTCAATAAGTGTTCATCACTAGGTGCAGAATGTTCCCCCCTGAAATGCACAATGTTGCAGGGTCTCTTTGAGAGTGGAAAATAGGATAATTTAAGATGGTACACCAGGTTCTCTCTAGAGGTTTTCCAATCAGACAAGATGTGAGCTTTAGTTTTTATGACTGCCAAAACCATTGCTGATGATACGGTTCCCTGAAGATGAGCAGTTTAAATCAAGTGCTGCTCAGAGAGAAGGCAGCTACTTCTGATCTCAGCTGGCGTCGAAAATATGAGCATTTAAAATGTGAAAAGTAAGCGTGCAGATAGAAGGAGATGTCAGCGGGTAAAATAGGAGACTCATGGTGTTTTATTTGAGGATTTAATCACATGACACAGAAACCTGACAGCTTCAAAAATCGTTTAGCTTATTCAAAGTGACTGATCTCTAGTCTTGAATTACTGATTTCTATTCATCTTATTTCAGACTTAGCTCCACACCCAGCATGACCCATAAAAGGCCATAATTATGTCAGACCAACAACTGCAGGGAGAAACACCTCCGGGAAACCAGCCGATCCTGCCACAGGCAGAGAACAAACACACTCAGTATGTTTACATGCACGTCTAAATGCAGCTATTGGCAACAATTGAGCTAAGGATTTAACTGGATTTTTCTGAGGTGCGTTCCACTCCGCCTCACTAAGGGTGCTTTCAGACCTGTGGCCCGTTTGTTTTGTTCCGATTCAGGGGCTGAATCGATACAATTGTTCCGTTTCTCGTCTGTGGCGTTTGTGTTCACAAGGCAAACGTCTGTACCGTTTCAAAGCTGATAACAAATTCCATGCACTAACCAGCTGCTCTCTGATTGGTCAAATGAACGCGGAAGGAGTTTCCTCTTCCGCACCCCGGGATAGACAACACGCCCCTTTCAGCGCAGACCGCAGCCGTTGGCTTTGGCTGATTTATGGTTCCGCGTTACACCAACACAGAGCCTATGGCGTAAAGTACGGCGTAGGCTCTGCGTCGATTTAACGCGGAACCATAAACCAGGCTTATGCGCTCGGCGCAGAGCGGAGCCCGGCAGCGGACGAGAGGCCGCCTGCTGCAGCCAGGTTTGCGCTGCTGCTGCTGAATTGAACATTGTTTAATTTCATACAATGTTTAATTTGTGCCGTGCTGGGACAACATCTCGGCATGTCCAATAGGAGAGAAGGTGGTGGAAGCTGCACCGACTCCTCTTCTTGAACCGCGGTCGCACATACACAATGAATGGAGTTGTATCGGTTGCTGTGTGGATCATGTCCTCACTCCAAATAAAAAAAATGAACCGTTTCAGGTCTCGATTGGAATCGGGCCGAGACCACCTCTTCTAGGTGATCTCGGAACGCTTGTTTTGTACCGTTTCAGAGCGCGATTGCTGTGTTCAGATATACCAAAACGTTCCGATCTTTAGGGGGAAACGTTCCCTGTTCCGGTACAACTGCTTGAAACGGTACAGGTGTGAAAGCACCCTAAGTGGTGCTGCACGCCCTTCTGTGCTGGCATTCTTCCGGTTAGTGAGAACAATTAGTAAACTAACTTCTTCTTCTGCTCCTGTGTTGTAGATATGCCGTGACTGTTATTCCCACTTCCACTGTCAAGTCACTTCTGGAAGTGGGAGTCGCAGGCCAGTCAGTAGCTCGGCTAACCGTGGTTTGCTTATACATGCCGGAATAGCTTGATCTAGAACCGCATTATCGGCTCCAATAGATCGATCTAGAACAGGAGTCGTCTACCCGCGGCTCTAGAGCCGCATGCGGCTCTTTAGTGCCACCCTAGTGGCTCCTGGAGCTTTTTCAAAAATGTTTGACCTTTTTTTTTCCTCTTTTTTTCTTTTTTTCTTCCTTTTTCCTTTCCTTTTTAATCTCGACATTTCGACTTTTTCTCGAAATTTTGACTTTTTTCTCCACATTTCGACTTTTTTCTCAAGATTGTAATTCAACATTAATCTTGACATTGCGACTTTTTTCTCGACATTTCAACTTTTTTCTTGAAGTGCATAATGAAAAAAAAGTCTTCCCCCAGTTCTAACTAATATAGAAACATGCAGCATGTGTTGTCTTCATTCTAAGGCTTATACAAGACTTTTCATTTTTTGCGGCTCCAGAGATATTTGTTTTTTGTGTTTTTGGTCCAATATGGCTCTTTCAACATTTTGGGTTGCCGACCCCTGATCTAGAACCACATGATCTGGCTCCAATAGATCGATATAGAACCACATGATCCGGCTCTAATAACTCGATCTAGAACCGCATGATCTGGATCTAATGGGTCGATTTCAAGAACTCCAGTTCGGTTCGACTACAGCCTGACTAAGGTGTATAGGTGGCTTTTAAAACTTCGTTATCAGTTAGACTAAGGCAATAATTCAACTTCCCCTTGCATGTAAACATACTGACTATAAGACGAACTGGGCGGGACCCATAGGTTCTCTGGAGAATGCTTTTCAAGCCTCTTTTTCCTCGTACTGCTTGGTAGCCATGATGAAAATAGGCAGAACAAACATACCTTATTTTTTTTTTTTACCTTGTCTGCACACATATTAATGGTTGATACCATGCCGGTAAAAACCTAAGGCATATATATGTGCATTATTACTATATTTGATATATATCCATATATATACACATATAAACCCAGTGAGTTTTTTTTGTTTTTTTTTGGGGGGGGCTAACCCAGGAAGCAGGAACACACGGAGGCACACATCAAGCACTGGAAATCTGCAACAAAAACCACAAACGAAACACGAAACCGACACGGAGCCGACCAAAACAGCAATTAACCCAAATCTCGAGATCTGATCACAGTCTGAGCTAAGCTAACGCTAACTAACCCCAAAAAAGTACAGAGCAAGCGTGCAGGTGAACAAACCAGTGTATATGTCTATGTGTGTGTATGCGTGTATGTATATGTCTGTGTGGCTATGTGTGTGTGTGTGTGTGTGTGTGTGTGTGTGTGTGTGTGTGTGTGTGTGTGTGTGTGTGTGTGTGTGTGTGTGTGTGTGTGTGTGTGTATGTGTGTACAAACATACCTTAGACAAAGTTAACTATTTTATCTTGGCTGTCCTACCTTATGCTAAGCTATGATGCTACCTTACGACGGGGTCAGTAGCGTTTGATTCCCATTTGGCTCCTGCCCCCCCCCCCCGGCCAGTCGAGGAACTGCAACGTTCTCTAATCTCCTGTTGGCATCAACATTGAACTTGAATGTTGGCGTGAAGTGTCTTCAAATGTCTTCAGGCAGGTTGACTTCCTGTGGAAACATGTTGTCCCTGTGGACCATGACCTTAAAAAGGAAAGTCCTTTCCTCCAACTTGAAGCCAACAGACCCAAAGATCTCACAAAGTTCTTCAAGTCAAATTAAATTAAAAAATACTTCCCCCAAAGGGAAATTAACTGTTGCAGTAGTCATGATTTAAGCCTCGTCAAAGAGGAATTGTTTAGATTCATGGCTTTGGGCAGGAAAGATCTTCTGTTGCAGTGGATCTGAAGAAGCCTCTGACTGAAGACACTGTTGCATGAGTCCATGATCTTCTTCATTTTATGAAGTATCTTCCTTTCCACAGTCGGCTCCAGAAGCTCCGGAAGAATAACTAGTTTGTTCAATTTCTTTAAGCCACTGGCTCTGACGCTGCACCCCCAACAGATGACTGCACATGTGACTGAACTCCTCACAACAGATTTACAGAAGATAAATATAATGCTGCAAACGCTAAAGGACCTAAGTTTTCTCAGGAAATAAAGTCTGCTCTGACACTTCCGATAAACAGCATCAGTGTTGCATCATGTGCGTCATCCTGCAACTTAGAGTTCACAAACTTTGGAAATATTTTATTGTAAACAAGCTTTCCTCATTTTTTTAGCCTCTGATAACACACAAGACAGTAATACATGACTATAACGTTGTAGATACAGTAAGTCAGAAGACGTGGCTCCTTTAACTAAAAGCATACACTGAATGGTGTCTCATATACATTTTTGAGACGCCACCCTGGTGTTTTTCCTCAGGGACTGCGAAGCACTTGGGAGAGGAATCTGGGAGTGGTGATTACAAAAGACATGTGGGAGGATATCTGAAACAATTCAAGATAATCTGTAATTCAACCAAAGTTTTACAACCCTAAACATCACGCTGAGAACATATGCCTTCCTAATTTATGTCCGCAGCCTCCTCATTATGTTTGAGATGTGAGATAAACACTGGTACTCTCACACAGTGTTTTTAGTCGACAGAAATATACTCAGAATGTGTGTTGTATATGTTGGGAAGGGTTCTTGAAATGGAATCAGAGTCACATCTCCTGGGTTTACCCAACTAGTGTTCGGTTATGGCACATAAAGAGGTGCAATATGACGTCTTTATGCAAGCAAAAGTGCATTATTCTAGTGGATACCACCAAAAAGCCCCCACAATCTCCGGCTTGTTCAGTGTTTCCATCCCTGAAAGAGTTTCTGAGGAAGATGTTATTAAAACAGGTTAGTGGGGAATCACTGCCACATTATTGGCGCTTTGCCACTACAACCTACTCAGCCCGACTCGCCTCCACTCGGTTTGGTTCTTTCCCACTAGGGGTCTAACGTGCCGAGTAGATACTTTTTCTGTAACTACTCTACCGAGGTTCTAAATGGCTGAGTCGGCTGTATCTGACGTCAAGACACTACAGGCCACCGATTGGTCGGGGGGTTGGAGTCAGACGTCTGAGTCAGGATGTGACATCAGCAATGTCCGTGCAAAAGTCTGTTTCATGATCCAACTCTGAGGTGCAGATGTTCATAAACCTGGTGCTGAGGAGAGAATTAAAAAGGGATCTAGACGGGCGATAAGGAACGACCAGATCCAACAGGAGCTCTGTCACTTCATAGCTGCTCACGGCTCCAGCTGATTTTTCAGCAGCGCCGAGACAAACAAACAAAAAAAAAGCATCGCCGCTTGAAGCTTCTCTCATTCTCATTTTTTAACTTGATATTAGGGATGCCCCGATACCATTTTCTTTACAACGAGTACGAGTATTTTAATTTGTGTACTCGCCGATACCGAGTACCGATCCGATACTTCTACCACAAAAATAACTAGGCTAAAAATGCAATGAAAAATGCAATGAATTGGAAGACAGGTTTTATTTGCAACAGAAATTCAATTCAATACATTTAAACAAAACTCAGCCGGCCGGGCTTTCCTCCGCGCTTTAGTCTCATCGCAGGTACAACTGTGCATGTGCGGTGCTTCACCTGAAGCCGTCCATGTGAAACAACATAAACAATCAAATAGAATTTAAAAAACAGGCTAAATGAAATGATGCGGTGCTAATCAGTAACTACAACAACAATGAGGTATCGGTGCGTGGTATCGGAGAATTTTTGCGAGTATGAGTATATGAGAGCAGTATCAGCCCTGATATCGATACCAGTATCGGTATCAGGGTATCCCTACTTGATATCGAACACAAGCCACAGACCCAGCAGCACATATATCATCTCCTCCAGGTTCTACATCTTTAGTGTTGTCTTCTTTGTTTAAATCACACAATCAAATACGTCACAGCAGCTTCACTCCAACCTCGTACTTCTGCTCCAGGTGCTGAATTGTTCTGGAAAAGAAACCAGGCCAAGTTGAGTTGAGTAGAGCCGAGTAGGTGCTGGTGGAAAAACGCCACATGGCTAAATGTAAAGAGAATCTGCTGGTTTACAGAGCTGCCTCTCAAGTCAAGTAGGGATTCGTATTATCCCATCCATCCATCCATCCATGCATCCATCCATTTGTGGTTCCGGTTGTTCTGGGTGGCAGCCTGAAAACAGAGGCCCCTACTTCCCTCCCTACTTCCCTCCCTCCCTCTCCCTTTCTGGGAGAATACCAAGATCTTTCTAGGCCAGCTGAGATTTACAGTTTCTCTGCTGTTTGCTTTGGGGCACCCTTCCAGTTGGAGATAACCAAAACACCACCACAGGGAGGCAACCAGGACGCATCCCATAACCATGCACACAAACAACCTCAAGTGGGCCTTCTTGGTGGAGAGAAGCAGTAACTTTACTCCAAATCTCTGCTGATTGACTACATGCCTCAATGTCTCTAAAAGAGACTCATTTCAGCCACTTTTACAGAGTAAAAGCGGCATTTTCCTTCATCTAGTCACCACTTGCAGTTCATGAGAGGTAAAGGGTGAAGGTAGAAGGGTAGGAAATCTTTGCCTTTTGGCTCAGATCCCTATTCATTAAAACAGACAAGCCCCCCCCCCCCACATACTACAGACACTGCATCAATCTGTCTGCCGATCTTGCTCTATCCCTCCCCTACTCATGAAAAATATCCCAGGATACTTAAACTCCCCCCCTGGAGGCAGAACTTCTGCAAAAAGCAAAGGAGTCAGGCAACCTTCTTTTATGATTTTGCTGGGCTGCTGTCTCTCGTCTGCGCAGTGTTGTGCATGAACGAGTTCAAATGAACGCGTCCATTTCTGTGAGAACGGTGAACTGAACGCAACATATTTGCAAATAAAGAATTTGAACGTGAACTTGTTCATTCTGCAGATCACAAACTGGAATTTGAATTGTTCAGATTATGTGAGTTTCAGCTTTACTGTTTAGGTCCAATTATTACGGAATACATTTCACCAGCGGGAGGGGCACACATTTAAAATACTGGACGAGACGACGACTTCATACTACATTATCCACAATGCAGTGCACACACCAGCATAACAACAGGCACCAACTCCATGGCAACGGTGACCCGAGCCCGGTGCATCTTTACATGACCAGTGAAGGGAGAGACGTTACAGATGCAGCGTCAGCGAGTCGTCAGATGATGATCCGCTTATAATTATTTGCAGGAATTTTACATATCGTCTCCCAAAGAGTCTGACGGTAAAAATCTAACCTTTCCGTGCATTATGTCCACCTGCACTAAGAAAACAAGTCCAAGTGTCTGCCTCGTCAACTTCACATTTGAAACGTCATGTGGAGTTAAAACATCCGTCCAGTGTGAGAAAATATCTGCAAGTCCTTGACAATCAAAGTCATCAGGAGAGAGCAAGAAGACCCAACAGCCCCAAACGACCCCAGTCCCCCTGCTGCACCTTCAGGGGGTTGATTTCCCAGCAACAGGTAGACAAACTGATAATGGACTACATTGTTGGAGTGTGGCAGGGTGGAGGAGCAGCCACTCAGCAGATTGGGCACAGGTGTGCCCAATCAACTTCTCCACCCTGCCTGCCTTCATAAGGAGCAGCTGCACACCAGAGAGGGGCTGCTGCTGCTCCTTATGAAGGCAGGCAGGGTGGAGAGGTTGATTGGGCACACCTGTGCCCAATCTGCTGAGTGGCTGCTCCTCCACCCTGCCACATGGAGATTTGCAGCCTCTGAGTAAAGTTGAAAAGCCACTCGGACGTGACATGATTACATACAGTGAACAGTTTAGGATAATCTGGCGTTTCATTCGTACTTCTCACCTGAAAATATTGAAATGAACTGAATTTGAACTAGTTCAAAATGAAAATGGTGAACTATGAACGTGAACTGTTCATTTTTAAACTATGTGAACTGAACTTTGAACTAGTTCATGAGATGTATGAACTTGCACAACACTGCATCTACATTGATTTTGATTGTGTAATTGTTGTTGGGGATTTTAACATCCACTTTAATAATCCTCAGGAATTGTGACTCAACTGACTCAACATGTGATGGAAAACGTGCAAAAAAAGGACAGTGTCTCGTCTTAATAGGGTCCAAAGGTCTGAACTAGGGATGTAAACAATCAACTACTGATTAACTGCAAATAAGAAGTTGGTCGATTGAATTAAATGTCAATTAATCGCCCTTTCCACTAGCGGTGTCGCCATTAGAGGGCACCTACACTTAAACACAACAAGACATTATCGTGCCAAGCCCAGAAAAAAAAAAAAGCCCAGCTCACTTACTTGAATCTGTCAAAAAGTCTGGAACTATTTCAAACTATTTAAGCATTAAGAAGCCAAATGTACATGATGCGGTGCTACATTTATAGGGAGCGTATTGCATTCACTTATAAAAATAAAAAAGCTTGGTATTTCGCTATAATATGTTTCTATTTTTTGTGGTAATTTTTTCTGCCCCCCCTCCCAGTTTAGAAGCATTTGAAACAATTATATTCATTCCTTTATTGAGAGCTTGATTTAATGGAAGCCAACATGACCGACTTGTTCACTTTAATCAAGTTTTACTTTGATCTGGGTTTAAGACACTGGGAAAGAGTCCTGTCTTTAAGCCACATAGATGGTATTACCATTAGTTTGTCGACTTTACGCAGACACTTGAGGACTTTGCGGTTGTTCAGATGGAAAGCCCGTTCAGATCTGTACATAGCAATGTTTGTCCAGGAGCAATTTGACAGATAGGGCTCCATGGATACAAGATGATGCATAGAAATGTATTCAGGCTGACTTTGTGGCGGCCCAAGAGACGATCAAGAGACTGCTGAAAATATTGGATCCGGCATTGCCTTCGACGACGTATGGACGGAAAATATTACATCAAAAAACAGAAAAAATACCTAGAACCGGGCGGAACAAATTACCACAAAAAAGAAACAATAATTCCTAAAAGCAGGGCAGAAAAAAATATCCCGCAAAAAAAGGGCCAAAAAAAATTCAATACCCCAAAAAACAGAAAAAAATTATCTTGAAAAACAAAGTTTTTTAAAAAATTTATTTTCAAGTGAATGCCATACGCTTCTGTACATTTAAGTACAACAGCTCTAGTTCGCCGAGTCACCACCTAGATTGCATTGCACGCCGCACGGAGCAAGGGAATTATCTTCACCACCTATGATCACCGCAATCTGGGGAAGGCAGGTATAGTCATGTTTTCATTACTCCTAGATTTGCACAAAACCTAAATATCACGAAAACAAATCCTGTAATGGAAGCACTTAGAATCAAAACAAAACAAAAACACGCCAAATAACGCAAAAACCTTTTTAACGCTTTTCGGAGGTAATTTTCAGGCATGTCCATAATCCAGTTCATGCTTTTTGGCCTCATTAATACGATGTGGTTGTGCTTTAAAACTACTTAATCATTAATCGTTGGGTGTTGCCTCTGAATAATCACTTGAATGATCATCTGCTGACCTCATCCTCCACTGGCTACTTTCTCAACAACGATAGCTGCAATCGCAGTCATGATGAAACAGGTGAGGGCGATACTGACAGGATGCAGCATTTTTGAAAACATATTGATAAATCATTTTTGTGTGACTTTCTAATGTTTCACGTGCAACAGATGAGCCAGTCCACAATTTATTTTCATGTTAAAGTCTCCTACATATTTTATTTAATATCTATAAAATAATTAATACCATTATACTACATAAATGCCATTGTCTGTACTGTCCCTAATGCTACAATAAATCATTCATTCATTAAATGATTGACTTGGTCAAGCAACTTATTCATGAATGAATCAATAGATTGCATCTCCAGTGTGAACATCTGTAAGGTTATTGTGGCAGATGTTGCTCTGTCTGACCATTTTTGTGTTTTTTTGAGCGTTTTATTAATGTCAACAGAAGCTTCCAGGCAGAGATCATCAAGAAACGGTACACCGGTGAAAATACAGACAACATTTTTAATCAGATCTACCTTTCCTCACCCATCCTTCAGTTAATGAACTAGTGAATAAATTCAGTGGTTAAATTATTAGTATTATTGATACCACTGTTCCGATCAAGGTGCAGGTGATCACTGCTAAAAGGACACCTCCATAGAGAAATGCTGCATGGGTCAGAGCTAAACGCAGGTGCTGGAAAACTGAGTTACGGATTAATTATGAAATTTATAGAGACTGAGCAAATATAATACGGATCTGAGGAATACAAGGCAATCATATTTCTCTGATATCACTGCCAAAAACAACAATAATGCACTTTGTTCAGTACTGTTGACAGGCTAAAGAGTCAGTGGACCCTGAACTTCCATCCAACCGTCGAGCAATGAGTTTGTTTCTTTCTTTACTGACAAATTTCAGGAAACCAGACAGTCTGTGCTCCTTTGCTAGACACAGGATATGTGTCGCCTCCGTGTCCACTGAGAGAAACCATGACACAATTCTGTCCAGTCACTTATGAGAACCTGGATGACATCATGCACCACCTGAACTCCACCACTTTCTGCATTGATACTCTGCCAACAGGGTTTATTATTGCACATTGTTTGGCATCAGAGCCTCTAAACGTTGTAAACACGTCTCTGATCCAGGTATCTTTCCTCAGGGCCTAAAAAGAGCCGTCATTAAGCCACTTTTAAAAAAAGAACAGTCTAGACACAGCACTTATGAACAACCATAGGCCCCTTTCTTCATGATAGAAAAGCATAGAAACAGTTGTTTTTCAGCAGCTGTACCACCTCCTGACACTAGAAGACTATTTTGATGTCTTCCAGTCTGGTTTTTTGTCTCGCACTGAGACAGCTCTAGTAAAGGTCCTTAATGACATCCACTCCAGTACTGATAGTGACAACATTTTAGGCCCTGTCCCAATACTCCCACTACCCCTACTTTTCAGCACTACCCCTAAATTTTGCGCGTTCCCGTGAGGGTAGTGGTGTCCCAATTCCTCTTTTCACCTAGTGGTAGTGGCTTAAACAAGGTAGTGGCTATGAATCTGGCCCTACGGAGCGAGGGTTTTCAGATGCTCACTAGTTGACCTAGGACCAGATAAATTTCCCAGAATGCTTTTCGTCGTCGCGGACTGAATTAAAAAAAAAAAAACATGGCGGACATTTCTTATTTTTTAGTGAATAAAATCAATATTTTGAGTTAGTTTCTATATAAAAATACGTTTTGATTACATTTCTAGCGAGAAATATATATTTTACTTTCATAATATTCACTCAGTGAATGTACATAATCACTCGTTTGCCCGTTGTTGCGAAGTCTTATTCAAACCTCGACAGAATAAAGGCTGATTTATGGTTCCGCGTTACACCAACGCAGAGCCTACGACGTAGGTTACGCAGCGACGCACGCCGTACGCCGTACCCTACGCCGTAGGCTCTGCGTCGATTTAACGCGGAACCATAAATCAGCTCCCGAGCCGGCAGCCGGCTGTACTCATCTCAAAATTTTCTGAGCAAATTTCTTAACAGGCGTAGCTACAACTGTTAGATTTCATCTATTAAACCAACATTTATTTTCCTAAATGATTTATTTCAGCCAGCGGTAAATCTCCACAGAGCTGCAGGTTTCTCCCCCGGGACGACGGCGCAGGTTGACCCGGCCGTGAGCTGCTGCTGCGCCCAGGGCCGGTGGCTCTTCTCCGAAAACATCAGATCAAATTTCTTAACAGGCGTTATTTGGACAAACTGAGCCCAGGTTGGGGATCTTAACGGTTACTTTTACGCCTGAAAAAATATTAAAACTTAATAAAATGGCATATTAACAGCGCTACAGCTGAAATTAAAACAGCTTTTGGCTCTCAGCTTCCTGATATGGTGTGACGTATGTGCAAACGTAACTACGCAGTCACTTACGTACCCGAACGTAAACCACGCAGTGACGTAGCAAGCAAAATTTAGGGGTGGTGCTGAAAAGTAGGGGTAGTGGGAGTATTGGGACAGGGCCCTGGGAAGATTTCAAGTGCCCTAAAATGAACTGTGGCTTGTTTTTTAGGGGTAGTGGTAGTGAGGGAGGGCTAGTGGTAGAAAGTAGGGGGTGTATTGGGATTGGCCCTTAGTCTTGGTCTAACTCGATCTCAGTGCTGCATTTGATCAGCACATCTATAGATAGAGCGATTGAACAACTGGGTGGGATTTTCTGGCACAGCACTTTCCTGGTTGGAGTCCTATCTAAAAGACAGGGAGTATTTTTTGTCTTTAGGTAACTGGAGTTCCTCAAGGTTCAATTCTGGGGCCTCTGTTGTTTAACATCTATATGCGCCCATTCGCTCAAATTATTAAAACAGAACAAAATGTGTCACCGTAACTATGCAGATGACACACACATCTATACAACCATCTCACCAGGAGACTAATAGCTCTTAGCAACAGACCTGGGTTACCATAATAGTAGAGTACCATGATAGAATACCTTGAGGAATAAACATGGCTAATGTCTACATAAAGTATATGAGGATGGGTGAGACCAATTCCCATAACCCCATCACGACCCTAGCTAAGATAAAAAGCTATCAATTGTTCCATTGTTCCACAGGACTGTACCCATTTTGTTTCTCCTGAATTTGAGGTTTGACTTTCAACTGGACTCTCTTCTGCAGCACCAGTGCATGGACCTTACCAGGAGGGGAGACATTCCCAAACATATGTGGTTTTTGTTTCTCCTTTTCTTCTAATTTCTCACGAACCCTTTCATCTTTGCTGTGTGTTACAGCATTGCAGTAATAAGTCTTGTTTTATTGTTATGACTGGTGGATTTGGGATGAAAATTAAACATACGAAAGGAAAATCCCCTCAGTCATCAGCTACCAAAAAAACCCCGAAAACTCCATGCAGAGTCATAATACAGAATACGAAAAAATTAAACATACTGTCACAATGGATGTGGAAAAAAATCCAATAAAGCCCTTTAATTTGAGATTAAGATTTTTATTCATGACATTATTGCTGCAATATTTTCCGTAAATTGCAGTTTTCCTCAGATGTAGTCTACTGACATTCATATTTCTACTACTCCTGACTGCTGCACCTGTAATAAATTGAATCCCCCCCCCCCAAGAGTTTAATAAAGCATTTCTGACTCTGAAGAAGAGATGTGTCATCAGATTATCCATCTTTTAAAATGGAAGGGAAACCAAAACCACCTGTGCATCGAGTCCAGTCCAGCAGACTAGAACTCAGTGTGCAGCATAGGCAGGTAGGAACAGTTTAGTGTTGAGTTTTACAGATACTTTTTCATATATTGCAAGAAAATCAGTGGGTTCAAGCCATCTGCAACGCAGCCAAGAGGCCCATCCAGTTCCTGTGCAACATGTCAACCCAGAAGAAGAAGATAGCCAGATAACAGATTGCAAAAGACTGTGACTGTTTGTTACAGGGTTGCGCTGGTTGCGTAACCCTCGCATATCTGCACCACATGAAACTAAAATGAAGTGACTAGTATATGCACTCAGTGAAAAGGAGATGACATGTTTAGTCCATAATATTTAATGTTGTTCTAGGATATTCCTAAAGAGTGTCTTCAAAATCTGTGACATCAATTTACTTCACATTTTGACTGTTTCATAACCAAGATTTCCTTCAGTTCCAGTGAGCTTCACGGATAAATGTGTTCCCACTATTAGTCATTTCTGTTCTATGAAATATTGTTTCAGGGTAAATACAAAAAAGTTTTAAATAACTTTGCCATAAATCGCTTGTCTCTTGTTCCAAGTGCCATCTGTTCATGATGATGAGTGCAGCCCTGAGACCTCATCTTTTACATAATTATCCCCCTAAAACTGTCACAAGGCAATGTGCTATCCTTCATTTGTGGGCCGCAAACACTATTTTCCTCAAAAAATGGGCACAGTGCTCCCTGCAATGGACTGTTTGTATTGGCAGTCCACACACCGAAATCCTGAGTTGCAGAATCATCAACAATGATTCTCATGGATATTTTACTGCCATGTTTATAGCTCTCCATGCCAGAGGAAGTAGGTGATAGACGTTTATACATTTCATTTTCCCCTCCACCCCAGAAGCAACTGCCAAGATGATCATTTTACAACGACTTTAATGTTTTATGACTTCATATCTTATATCTCGGTTGACTGATTGGAGTGGCTTGGCATCGTAACTAATGTCAAATGTCATCAACACTATGAATGGATAGAAATACTGTTAAATAATATTTTGTCAGCTCCGGTTTCTTTTACACTCTCCTTTAAAGACTGTCCTTTACCAGATACTGTACGTGACTTTAGAAATATGTCATTTATAGTGACATTTAAATGTGTACCTAATCCTGTTCGGGCAGCAAGGTAAGAGGATATAAAGAGGAAAAAAATCTTCTCACAAACAGATCTTGGGACACAAGTCTAGACCAGTTCTCAGACTAATTGCTAGAGGCTGGCTCCAAAAAAGAGTCTGTCTCCACTGTCAACTAAAATGTCCAACTCTGCAAAAGAAGTAATGACATTAATTCTGCCCTTACACGTACGCGATGAACGCGTCCTGAGTTGTCCGTTCACGTTGAATGGGGTGATTTCAAGAATTGCCGAACTCAGTTGTGGGTTTTATCGTGGAGGGACTGTTGCTTCCGTCAAAGGTTTGGGAACTTTTTAACTGCCAATGAAATCGTACATGGAGGCTACGGAAGAGTATTAGGGCAGTGCAGGAGAAAAACATTTGAGAGGGGAAGATTTTTTTTGATTGTGCACTTCGAGAACAAAGTCGAAATGTCGAGAAAAAAGTTGAAATATCGAGATTAATGTTGAAATACAATTTCGAGAAAAAAGTCAAAATGTTGAGAGTATTGGTGAAATACAATTTTGTGAATAAAGTCGAAATTTTGCCTTTTTTCTCAACATTTCAACTTTATTCACCAAATTTTGACTTGTTTCTCAACATTTCGACTTTATCTCAAAATTGTACTTCAACATTAATCTTGACATTTCGACTTTTTTCTCGACATTTCAGATTTTTTCTCAACATTTCGACTTTTTTCTCGACATTTCGACTTTTTTCTCCTGCATGGCCCTAATACTCTTCCGTATGGAGGCAGGGCAGTTTCAAAGTATGCAGCTTATTTTTGGTGCAAGCACAAAGAAATGTAATCATTTTTTTATTGACATGATGAAGCCACATCAGAAACACCACCTGCTGACGCTCCACTTTGATGTGTAATTACAGCCTGGTTCCAAAGTGGCTTTGGTTGAATTGTTACTATTATTTTTTTCCAATTCATGTAGGCCTACAATTCGTAAAACTAAAACAAATGTTTGTCTAATTAGGGGCGGGGATTGTCATAGCCTTTGCCATTCAGCGCCTAGCTGTGAAAATAAACCTAACAGAGCATTTTAAAGAGAATCAGACTGCCGTGTTTGGCCTAGAACGGTCCAAAGATTAAGCTTTGCTATAAACAGAGCTAACTTAGTGCTAGCTCAACACAGTAGTCCTTTCCATAGCTCCACGGCTTCTCCAGCATGAATTGGCTGTAGGAGCCGGGAGCCATAGCAGATCATTTTAGACCCTTGCACATGGAAACCTGTTGGGACTTGTAGTCATTAGACCAGAATGCCGGTAGACCTGCATGACTACAACAGGCGTAGCCCTGCTAGTGGCAGGCCGGGCGATCACAGGTCCCACAGGAGCTCTCCTAGCTCTCGTTTCAGCTCTAGCTTGGTTCAAATTTCATTTTGGGGGATGTTTTGGAAGAATTCATCTAAACTAATATTAATTAGCATCGTAGTTTAGCCATCCAAGCTAAAATGGCTAACTGTGATGGACACAGGGTTCCAGCCAACTTCCAACGTCCATTTGTTCCACCCATCTACAATTTGGCGCCAAGCAGTACGAGGAAACAATGGCTCTTCAGAGAGCCTACGGATGATGTCACGAAAGTTTTGTCCAGTTTTAAATAACCTATGATCAGGACTGCACCCAGGTCAGTAAAGTATACTCACTCTGAATGAAGTCTGACTGAAATAACCACAAACCTACCTGAGATGATGTCACCTTGATGAAGTAGACATTTCAAAAAAATTCAAATACACATTTGCATACATGGAGTCTGAAGATATATGCAAATAAAACAATATAAAAGCAATTTGACAGCTATTGATACACTAATCACATCACAGGTTAGGCCTACTGGCTCACACATGCATGGCCTTTCTAATCACCGGCACTTAGCACTCATAGTTTTTCAAAAGCAAGTTGAAACGTGGACTCATGTGGCCTCAGGACGTACTGTTGCTCTCATCGGGAGACGGGAGATCATTGTCCACACCCTCCTGCACGGAGCTTATGGATGACTTTACCCCCAGGTAGTGCATTTTCAGGTCAGATTTCTGCTTTCTGCAGACTGTAAAGACCGACAAAAGGTTGTCAGGATACACTAGAGTCTCAGTATTTCTCACTATCTATAGTCACCTCTGCGTTGAAGGTCTTGACCCCCACTCACCTATATGGACCCTTTATGGGTTGTGAGCTGAATTGTGGGTCCCCAGTGTCACATTGGAATATTTGTTCTCATCCAAAGTTGAGAATACTTGAACTATTCAGGCTTTAATGCATGTGTGAGCCGACACAGGGGTGGCTGTGTGTCAAAGCACCTGGTTTACTTGTGGATTTAGTGGAAAGAAATTTGACCGGCTACTTATCGGGATGATGAAGGGGCGTCAGAGTCACAGGCTACGCAACTCTGCAGCAAGGCTGTTTTAAAAGTAAATACCAACTACTGGAATGTGCTATCTTTGCTGAAATGTCAGATCAGATCATATCAGAAAAAAACTTGCCTGGGAATCTGGGTCCTTTAAGGACCACGTTGCCTCGGTTTCCCGGTCTTACCGATTAACTCTTTGGGGCGGCAGCCTAGCTTTAAATCTTATGTGCCAACATCTGACAGATCCCATGCTCTGTTGAATCTGCTTCCATGTTTCTATTTATTTATTTTATCTATCGTATCTTTGCTTTGTTCTGCTCTTTTACTTATTTTTTCTTTTTATATACTCATTTTTATGTACTATTCCATCAACCTGCCCAGGGACTACAGGTGGAAAATAGCAAGCTGCTACAACCTGGCACAATGCATATTCTCTTGTACAAGATGAATGTCTTATTGTGCACTGTCCCTGTTTTTGAAATATATAAATCACAATTACAATTACAACACCAGGACACTCAGACCCTGCCTGACAGCAGCACGTCTGGTGTACAACCAGACCCAGAGAGCTCATATCACTCCGCTGCTAATCTCCCTGCACTGGCTTCCAGTTGCAGCGCGCATCAAGTTCAAAGCTCCGCATGACTCAGCAGCGAGAAAGCTGCACGCACTTGTGCCAAGATGATATCATGATTGTGAATTTAAGACCTAGTTTTGGTGAATAAAGGGACTGTTGTGTTTGGTGGGAAGGGAACAAAAAAAAAAAACATTCTCTAGCACCAGCATGGCAGCACCTGTGTGCAACTGGAATCCCAGCACGTATCCATGCTGGAGCCTCCTATGTAGTAGTATTAGTAATAGTAGTAGTATTAGTAATAGTAGTAGTATTAGTAATAGTAGTAGTATTAGTAGTAGTCTGACCAGCACGTATCCATGCTGGAGCCTCCTCTGTAGTAGTATTAGTAAAAGTAGTAGTATTAGTAATAGTAGTAATATTAGTATTAATAGTAGTCTCACCAGCTCTTATCCATGCTGGACCGTCCTTTGTAGTAATATTAGTAAAAGTAGTAGTATTAGTAATAATAGTAGTAGTATTAGTAGTAGTCTGGCCAGCTCTTATCAATGCTGGAACCTTCTATGTAGTAATATTAGTAATAGTAGTAGTAGTATTAGTAATAGTAGTAGTATTAGTAGTAGTCTCACCCGCTCTTATCCATGCTGGACCCTCCTTTGTAGTAATATTAGTAAAAGTAGTAGTATTAGTAATAGTAGTAGTAGTCTGACCAGCACTCATATATGCTGCACCCTCCTTTGTAGTAGTAGTAGTCTGAGCAGCAATTATCCCTGCTGGACCCTCCTTTGTAGCAGTATTAGTAATAGTAGTAATATTAGTAGTAGTCTGACCAGAACTTGTCCATGCTGGAGCCTCCTATGTAGTACTATTAGTAAAAATAGTAGTATTAGTAATAGTAGTAGTCTGGCCAGCACTTATCCATGCCGGAGCCTCCTCTGTAATAATATTAGTAATAGTAGTAGTATTAGTAATAGTAGTAGTAGTCTGACCAGCACGTATCCATGCTGGACCCTCCTATGTAGTAATATTAGTAGTAGTAGTAGTAGTAGTAGTAGTAGTAGTCACTGAAGTGAAGACACTTAAAATCAACTCACTTGTACTTTAAAAGAAAAAGAAAAAAACAGTTTTGAATGATTTAAATGATTTAAATTAGATTAAGATGTTTATTCTTCTGCTGAATGTATTTATTTTATCTGGAAATGGGGTTTATATTCATCAAATTAAAAGCTTTGCAGGAAAAGACAGTGTTCACCATCTTCCACAATAACTGATATTATTTAATCAGTCATAACAAATACAGTTATTACAATTATAACGCCAGAGAATCTTTCTTGGCTGACAGGACTCGGTTCCAGTCACGGTGTGGATGTAAGGACTTCTTATCGAGGGCTTTCCAGGAGCTGTAAATATAAACCAAAGCCACTGGGCTCTTAAGGATTTATACAGTTTTATGGTTTTATATCTATTAGATGTTGGCACCGGTTTGTTCAGGAAGACCAGATGATTTGTTGAGCCACAGCTAAGGAAGTGCCAAAAGCAACACACACAAAAAGAATGTCATCTAAAAGGAATAAAGATGTGTAGTTTTGTATTTTCCGAGTTAGAATCTCTGCTATGCGATGAATTATAACTTGGTAGAATTTTTTTTCTCCTCTTTTTAGACAAAAGTCACATGTGAAGAAAGAATAATATCACTCACATATTTCCACTAAATATGGAGGTTGAGTGTGTAATTTAGCATATAGGAAGATAGATAAATCAAGTCTTTCCAAATGCAAAAGAACAACCACTCACTGATGCCTGGCTATTAGGGGTGGGTAGAAATATTGAAAAATCGATGCATCGCAATTATCCCCTCCCTAATTCAATATCGATTAAGCAAAGCCTCTGAATCGATTCACCTCCTGGCCAGTGGGGGCGCTGTGCGCAACATTTTCTTATGATTGGTGTTTGTGGACGGTAGCTGTACGCGACCAAATAACAATAAAATGGCGACGATGGTAAGCGGAAAATCTTTCAGATCAGACATTTGGACTCATTTTGAATTCCCATTTGAAGAAGGAACACGACAGACACAAGTAGGTTGGTGTGTAAGTTGTGCCAGGCAGAAACTAGAATACAACAGCAACACGACAATACTGCGAAACCACTTAAGCCGACACCATGCGGATGCCGTGCAACAAGCTACGGATAAAACTGTGGACCCAAAACAGATGCAACTCGACAAAGCCTTTGTCTGTAAACTACCGCCAAGATCTGTCCGCGCACGGAAGATAACGGAGTCCGTGGCCGTTTTCATTTGTAAGGACCTTCGACCGTACAGTGTTGTGGAAAATCAAGGTTTTAAGAAGATGGTACACACACTTTAAGCACGATACGCAATACAAACATGAAAAAACACATAACAGAGGTCGCCATTCCGAAGCTGTACACAGAGGTGAATACAGAGGTTTTGGCGTCGTTGAAGTCGGCAGAGAGAGTGGCTCTCACATGTGATGGTTGGACTTCTAGAGCGACTGACCCATACGTAACTATCACTTCTTATTTCATTTCTAACTAGAGGGAATTAGTTTCACACGTTCTGCAGACCCAAGGAAAGACATTTTATTTAAGTTTACATGCACTTTATTTTTTATGTTGATACAGAACTGTCATGTGTTTTCTTTTATTTTACCTTTTGTACTACAGTACAAATGCACAAGTGAGCCATTATGGTGCTGCTAAGTTGAATTGCTCAGTTCATTTCTATGTGAAGTAACATGCCACGTGTTATAGGCATGAAAATAAAAATAATGAAAAAAATTGCCAACAGGTATTTGTGTATTTTTACGTCTTACTGAATCGATATTGACGCATTTAAATCAATAACGAATCGAAATCGAATCGAAACCTAAAGAATCGAAATCAAATTGAATCGTGAAGTTCTTAACAATACCTAGCCCTACGGGTTATGTTCTAAAATGAGAAAAATGGTTTGCGTTTAGGCTGGAATTGTAACAGGGTCAACCCGTCACCCCTTGTGTACTACAGCGATGGACCCGGTAGGATCTATTAATTTAAATGACCACCCAATACCATCTGGTGGTTATAGTGCATCGCTTTCACTATTTTCCAGAAAATTAAAGAATTAGACAGCAAATATGAAGGGAAAAAAAATGAATGGTGAAATCAACCAGGAAGGAAGGTTGCTGCAACTCTGGTAGCTGTTTGTGTTGGTGAGGGAGAATGACACGTTACAACTCCAACTTGAAGGAAACTTTTTTCTTGCCTTCAGCAAACACCACCCAGCAGTTTTTCAGAGCCATGCTGAAGTACCTAATGCAAGTCTGGGGTTTATCTTCCCAAATAATGTTCCTGGCAATGCCAAACGCACCAACAGTGAAGCCCCGTAAAACTACCACGGGCCTCCGTGAAGGCAAAGCCCCCTTTTACGTAGCATAAATGTGCAGAATTAAATGAAAAGCCTGGATGACGTTCAGTCTGTGCTGCAAAACTGAGATAAAGCATCATTGCAGGTGACGTTCACGGCTACTGTTCTCATCAATAACAGCGAAATATCCAAGTCATCTTTTTCTTAGACGGCTCTGGGATCAATCCGATTAGATATGTTAGTGCAACAGCCATTACAAGGCCACAATAAGCAATGTTTATGTAAAAAACAATTATCTGTGTCTTGCAATAAACCGTTTAAAACAAAGTATAATTTGTAAGACAACTCAAAGGTTCTGATTGCTTAAACTAATGTAGAACAGGATGTAATTGCTCAATAGAAACAGAAAACAACACACCAGTAATCAAAGTAAATTGTCTTGCAAAGACTGGCCAAACATATGGCATTTAAGAGCAGCCTGCAGCCAGCGGGCCTCGTTTCCACCAAACATGACCTCAACGGTTTTACAAGCTTGCGTGCAGCAGAACCACTATGACGCTAGAACCAACCAAAAGATTCTTTAAAATATAAAAACCAAGCAGGAAGATGGAGAACATGGAGCAGCATTCACTTATTAAATCATATTACATATTAAATCCAAAGGAGTTGACAAACATGGGACCCATAAATAAGTCTGCATCCAGTTAAGAAATGCACATCGTTAGACAGACTTTTACTTCCCTGAGAACTCGTTATACCCAGGAGCCCCCAGTACAGGGAGCAAATGTCATCTAAGAACAGAAGCCTGAGATTTCGCTGGGCGTAAAGGGTTAACAGACCTAAATGAGAACAGTTTCCACATTTTTTTCTTAAATATCCACCTGATTTAACAGAGGAAGCGAAGCTGCTGTGACGTATTTGATTATGTGAATCTAAACGAAGAAGACAACAACACTAAAGATGTAGAACCTGGAGGAGAGATAGATGTGCTGCTGGGTCTGTGGTTGGTGTTCGATATCAAGTTAAAAAATGAGAGTGAGAAAAACTTCAAGCGGCAACGCTTTTTCATTTTTTTTAGTTTGTCTCGGCACTGCTGAAAAGTCAGCTGGAGCCGCAAGCAGCTATGAAGTGACATCCTGGTGGATCTGGTCGTTCCTTATCGCCCGTCTAGATCCCTTTTTAATTCTCTCCTCAGCACCAGGTTTATGAACATCTGCACCTCAGAGTTGGATCATGAAACAGACTTCTGCTGCCGTTGCTGGTAGAATAAAATTAACAAGAAGCTCCGTCAGAGTTGCTCTTTCTCTGATGTCACATCCTGACTCAGACGTCTGACTCCAACCACCCGACCAATCGGTGGCCTGTAGTGTGATGACGTCAGATACAGCCGACTCAGCTGCTTAGAACCTCGGCAGAATAGTTACAGAAAAAGTATCTACTCGGCACGTTAGACCCCTAGTGGAAAAGAACCAAACTGAGGCGAGCTGAGGTACTAGTGGAAAAGTGCCATAAGCACCAACACCACATCCAACAGAGGCCCGCCTTTAGAAGAAAGGGATGTAGAAGAGTGAAGGTGCCGACTCCACCTCTGTAAACCCGCCTGCCCAGTCACAGGTGAGAACTGCAGTTCCACGACTGACCACCAGGGGTGGGCTACAAAAATGAATCAATCTTCACTGATCGCTGTGTTAAAATGTCCCGAGACAAACATGCTTCCATCATGGTTCAGGAGATGGTTTATGTGTCCATCGCTCCATCACATCCTTTACAACTAAGCAGCGAGGGCATTTTCATGTACTGCATCTGGTACAATTATATAAAAACCATAAAATTAACGCATTATTCCGGACTGTTTTTTTTATTACTGACAGCTGGCTATCGTTAATGTATAACCGTCACTCAGCAAATACCACTGTCTTGATGTTACTTCTAAGCTGTAAAAAAAACAACCAACAGAGCATAACCATTACAGTTCTGAGAACACATACTGTATTAATAATAAGAATAATGCATTTTATTTATAGAGAGCTTCTCTAAATACTCAACGGCACTTTATGACAATAAAACAGTTAAATAGTAAGCGATATATGTAAAACAAAAAGAATTAAAAAAGGCGAGTTTGGGTAACGATATAAATTTGGATGGGAGTTCCCAGATGTGCAGCATCGGAGCTGATTCTGTCCCCCCAAGTTTGGTGTTTGATCCTGAAAGTGATGGAAAGAAGGTCAGTGTCAGAAGAACGGAGGCTACGCAAGGTTCTCTTATTTGTTTTTAAATCTCTTAACGGTCTCCGACCTTCTTACCTGTCTGATCTGCTTTTATCCTATAAACCGTGGCGGACCCACTGTTGACGCTTTTAAAAGCAGGCTCAAGACTCACCTTTTTAATTTGGCTTTTAGCTGATTCCTTTTAGTCTTTCTCGTATACCCTTGTTTTAACTCGCTGTTCTTGCGTCTCAGGTGCTTGTTTTAGCATGTCTTGCTTTCAAGACCTACTTTTAGGATTTTATGTTATAATTAATAACTTAAACTCTTCACTCGTGAACAAGACCCCGAGATACTTGAACTCCTCCACCTGAGGCAGGACTTCTCCACCCACCTGGAGAAGGCACGCCACCCTTTCCCGGTGGAGAGCCATGGCCTCGGTTTTGGAGGTGTTGATTCTCATCCCTGCCGCGTCGCACTCGGCCTCACGGTCCCGGTCCGATGAAGCCAACAGGACAACATCATCCGCAAAAAGCAGAGATGAAATCCTGAGGTTCCCAAACCGGATCCCCTCCGGCCCCTGGCTACGCTTAGAAATCCTGTCCATAAAAATTATGAACAGGACCGGTGAAAAAGGGCAGCCCTGCCGGAGTCCAACATGCACCGGGAACAAGTCTGATCTACTGCCGGCAATGCGAACCAGATTCCTGCTCCGATCATATAGAGACCGGACAGCCCTTAATAGAGGGCCCCGGACTCCATATTCACCGAGCACCCCCCACAGAATGGCACGAGGGACACGGTCAAATGCCTTCTCCAGATCCACAAAACACATGAAGACTGGTTGGGCAAATTCCCATGAACCCTCGAGCACCCTGCGGAGGGTATAGAGCTGGTCCAGTGTTCCACGACCGGGACGAAAACCGCATTGTTCCTCCTGAATCCGAGGTTCAACTATCGGCCGTAATCTCCTCTCCAGTACCCTGGAGTAGACTTTCCCGGGGAGGCTGAGAAGTGTGATCCCCCTATAGTTGGAACACACTCTCCGGTCCCCCTTTTTAAAAAGAGGGACCACAACCCTGGTTTGTTTTGAGTGTACACTCTTTTAGTGTGTATTTTAACTTCATAGCCTATCTTATCCTGCTTTCTTGTAGCTTTTATCTCCAGTGTTTCCTCATGGGGAGCCTCCATGCTGGGAGTGACTCTGGCCTGCAGGGGGTCGTCCTGGGGGTCGTTCTGGCCTGGATGGTGGTGGAGCTCTGCACCACGGCTTTACTGCTGTGGTGTGGACTCCTCTATCCATCAGGGCCGGGATGGTCTCTGTGGAGGCCTCTCTTGTAGCTGCGGGCTATGAGACCTCCTGGCGTGGACGGCTCCCTGTTAACGTTTCCTCACCTGGATCCATATACTTGTGTGAACTGTAGTGTGCTTGCGTCTAAATAAAGTATGATTGATTTGAAGGTGAGCGGATAGGAGGGGGCATGTTTATGTCAGGCTCTGTAGGTGAGGAGAAGTAATGTCAGTTGTATTCGTTGAGGTACGAACAGCCGGGTGGAGTTTTTGGAGTTTATGGTCACAGATGTTTCACAAAGGTCTCAGGAAAAAGCATGTTTCCCTCCATTATGGTCAGAAAAATCTCCAATAACACGGTATGGCATATATTTCTACAGGCTTCCAATTCTCCATTGTGACCTTTAATCAGACGTTTTCACATCTATATCCTGATCGTCTTGGATTTCTAGTAAATACCCTTCACAGCGAGAACCGTCCTTTGATCACCGTCAGAGCTTCGGGAACATCTTTTTAAAACATCAGCTGTCCACAAAGAAAAAAACAAGAAGAGGATGAAAAGACAAAAAGTGACAGTGGTAAGTGGGAATGTGTAAGTTATGTTATGCTATACTGCTGCACCTTTCACTTTTTTTTATTGTATATATGTTAATAAGTGCCACATACGTTTATTCACTGCTTGCTACTTTTTAAATCTGGGTACAGTGAGCGAAATAACCGGAGTCAAATTCCTTGTCGGGCATGATTCTGATTCTTATGTGTGTTACATTATAAAAAAGTATTGCTGCTAGCCAGCCTCCCACTTTAATCAGCCATTTTCTTCTAAAACACATTCATAGCAACATAATAAGTTTGAATTTAAGTAGTATGTTATTTATTATTTACCGTATTTTTGCGACCATTAGGAGCATATAAACGTCTTTTTTTTTTTTTTTAAATGTGCCGCGCGCCCAATGACGCAATGCGCCCATTGTATTATGGTAAAGGCTGATTTATGGTTCCGCGTTACACCGACGCAGAGCCTACGGCGTAGGGCTGCGTCGACTTAACGCGGATCCATAAGGCGGACGTAATTGAGGCCACCATGAGAAGTTAAAGGGGGAAGGGGGGCGCGTGAATTGCCCGTGATTGGCCGGCGGCGGCTCCGTGGCGGGGCTCCTGGAGCGGACGGGGAGACTCTGCCTCGCTACCGAGAACGAGACGCTGCTCCCGGGTGGGAGCTGCGCCGTAGAGGCGGCCCGGAAGGCCGGAGGAACCGCCGACCGAGCGGTAGCCGACATGTTGGCTGCCGCTCGGTCGGCGGGCTCCGTCGTTTACTGTTGAAGGATTGTAGATGCGTGGGCTGACGTGTCTGCTGAGTTGGACTGTTGTTCGGGCTTTTGCAAAAGCCGGCATCATTTCCGAGGGGCCGCACAGCACGGAAAATGATTCGGCTGCAGCGCGGCCAGAGAGCTGCAGCAGTTTCCCGGTCAGGCTCGGATGAATGCAGAAACGGAGGATGAAGACTTCGATGGGTTTGATTAATGTAATAACTTAAATAAAGTACAATCAAACTAAGTTTTGCTCCCGCTTTATTTTTCTTTTTTTTTTTTCTCTATTTGTGTGTGTTGTGCGGCATGTGTGTGTGTTGTTGTAAGGCGGCGCTCCATGTGTGTGTAGACGGCGCTTTTTCGGTCGGTGCGCCGTATGTGTGTTTTAAATCCAAAAATGACACAAAAAACTGAGGGTGCGCCTTTCCACACGCCGAATGGTCGCAAAAATACGGTATGTTAATTGTTTAATAATAGATTCCGTTACAGATCTGTGGTCCTGGACTTCATTCATCATTTTTCTGGGGGGGCCCATGGTCTCTCCTGCCCAGGGCCCCCAGGGGGTCTAGAAACACCCCTGGTTAAACTGAAAGGCTACAGTTATTTTTCTTCAGGCTGCGAATTCTCCATTGTGACCTGTAATCAGTAGTTTTCACATCTGCATCCTGATCGTCTTGTATTTCCACTAAATACCCTTCCCAGCGAGAACCGTCCTTTGATCACCGTCAGAGCTTCAGGAACATCTCTTTAAAACATCAGCTGTCCACAAAAGACAAGACACCAGAAAAAGGGGAAACTATCAGCTGAGAACTTGCAAAGGATATCTCGTGCTGACCTCATGAAAGGAGACTTTTCCTAAATGTACTAAAACACAAGGATGGCTCTCTGTTTAAAGCTGTGCTGCACCATGTCGCTTTAATGATATCTTCTGCAGTAATTACTACTCTTCATCATGGTTAGATGCTCCACAGATGGGAGTAGTCCAATACAGCCCGAGTACTTCCACATGTTTGCACTGCAGCGACTGGACTGACTCATTGACTTGAACAGGAGCCCGAGTTGTGGCAGAGATGTTATGGGAAGCCACATCAATAATAATACACAGGATTTGTCATTAAATTGATCTGGTCACGTTTGCAGATGTTAAAACTTTGCAGAGTCGGCCTGTGATTTCTCTGCAGATGGATGTCGAATCAGAATTAAGCAGAAGCCGAGCACAGACGCAAGCCTGGTGACTGGCCCATTAGCGCTGACACTGTACATTATTGTACAAGTTGTACCTTTCCAAAAACTCTGAAGGAGCTTGTGGCAGTTAAAAGCTTCTCCATTTCCCACCCCAAAAAAAACCATCTGCTTCTCCTGCCTCAGTCCAGATGGAAACTAAAACCACACGGGATCTCCTGCAAATGGGTCGTCTGACCACAATGGAATCACTTCAATAGCTCCAAAAGTATACAACTCTGGTCTTGTGGCTCTCGACCCACAGCAGTTCCTGAGCTCTAAATGAGATCGAAGCGTTCAGGGAGACGTAGGTGAAGCAGACGAAAGGTTAATGTCTTTGGATATCAGAAAAAAGAGGGGAAAATGACCACAAAAGAAGGACTCTAAGACATCTAGGATGCTAGTCCAACTCATACATTGGTGGAAAGAAGCTCCAACGAGTGGGTGAAGTAAATGAAAGACATCATTGGCCTGAGGTTGATGGCTGATGGCATTCCGTTCAGATTCTGTAAACGTTCGAGTTAAAACAGTCCCAGGCTAATTATGAGAGGGTAAGGAGTGCAGACTGTCACCAAAACCACCGAAACTGCAATTAATGTTGGCGCTGGGGTTAATAGACCTACCGCTTTGACAAAACTCAAAAACGTGAATATGGTTCCTGTTAACAAACCAAGCTCATTTTACCTTTGTATGTTTACAACAAGTGTATAAAAATGCACAGGAAACTCAGTCTAGTCGCTGTCAACGTGTTAAAATTTCAGCTACAGAATGTCGTACAAACTCAAAAGGAGGAGAGTTTGTGGCCTTTAACGAAAGTTTAAACTCCTCATACCAGAGCTACCGTTGTTCTTTTCATTAAATCAGTGGTCACCTTGGGGAAATATAAAAATAATGGAACTACTTTAGGCGCTGCAACGACAACGCATCAGAAACCCCCCTCACGGGGCCCTTTCCAAGTTATCACTGGCTAGTTGATAGTAGGGGGGCCCCCAACAGACGACTGATATCTCTCCATATCAGTGACAACTTGAAACCCCTGTAAACTCTTCAATGACAGTCAGGAACCTCCCTAACGGGGCCTCATTACTAAGCAGCATGGACGTGCGGCAATAGTGATTCACAATTTGAAAAAAATGAAGCAAACATCCCCCTCTGGGCACACGAAAAGAAGAAAAACAAGAAGAGGATGAAATGAAAAAAGGTGACAGTGGTAAGTGGGAATGTGTAAGTTGTGCGTCACGTTATTAAAAAGTAGTGCTGCTAGCCAGCCTGCCACTTTATTCAGCCATTTACTTCTAAAACACATTCATAGCAACATAATAAGTGTGCATTTAAGTAGTTATGTTATTTATTATTCATGTTAATAATAATAATAATAATAATACTGTCATTTAGCAGATGCTTTAATCCAAAGTGACTTACATCTGAGAGAACAAACACACTGGGAGCAATTAGGGTTAAGGCCTTGCTCAGGGGCCCAAGTGGTTCATCTTGGTTGCCATTCTGGGGCTCGAACCTGGAACCTGGTCCTCCAGACTCAAGCACACCTCTGTAGCTACTAGACTCCCTTGTTAATTGTTTAATAAATGATTTTGTTACTGATCTGTGGTCCTGGACTTCATTCATCATGATTCTGGGGGGCCCCATGCTCTCTCCTGCCCAGGCCCCCAGGGGGTCTAGAACCACCCCTGGTTAAAGTGTAAGCGTAGAGTTTGGTTTCCATGGCAGCGGCCAATGTAACAAATTGTGTGACTTAAACAAAAGTGAATCATTAAAAATAACGTTTGTCAGGGTTTGACACTTCCCCCCAGTTTTTGAGTTTCAGTTCTGTCCCTCCTGTGTCCCATCTGCCCTGATTGTCTGCACCTGTGTCTCGTTATCCCCTGTGTATATCTGGTCTGGTCATTCCCCTGCTCCGTGTCGGTCCGTACTGTTTCTACCTCCATGTTTTCCTCGTCAGGTTTTTCTAGCCACATTCACGTTCATATTCTTGTTTTGTATCCTGCTCTGCAGCGCTTTTAGTTTGGTTTTTGCTAAATAAATCCTGCTTTTTTGCAACTCCTGCCTCCTGCTCTCCTGCGTTTGGGTCCTCAACAAACACAAACTGTGACAACGTTGTTGCGTAAGAAAACTTTATGCCATTTGTTTGGCTTCCAAGTCAATATGCACTGAACATTTGCACTAGTTTAGCAAACTCAGATGGGTTGTTTATATCTCTGCATTATTTAATATTATTTATTTATTATGTTATTTTCATCCGTCTACTTTTTTTGTCTAACTTATTAGACTAACTAACTTACTTCTGGTTGGATTCCAAACTGCATTCTGTTGCTCTGTACTTGTACATGTGTAATGACAAAGTTAAATCAGAATCAGAAAAAAAACCCAATCACTTCAATCATAAACACACCAACCTGCATAATTGCACGTTGGTAACTGGGTCACTACGGTTAAAATCCTCCAGGTTATCTGCTCCCTGAAATCCTGCAATAATCAATCTGCTTGGATGGAAGCTACAAAGGCTCTGAACGATCATAGAGAGACAAGTGGTCCAGCTCTGAAGTTTCCCAGTGATGTTCCAGACGGTCAATGCGTGACACCGTAAATATCCACATCAATATTCCCCCTGGACTTCTTTTAATAAGTCCCTATTTATATCACCAGAACATTTCTGGGTCTGAGAATGTGTGAAAGCGGCGGTTAATCGTTGGGAACATTCACTGATGATGCCGCCTCGTACTCTGCCCTGCTGCTTTTCCTCAACAACCTTGTGGAAACATCCAAATACATGACAGGCATAAAAAAATCTTCAAGTCATGTAAACAAAACACAGCAATCGACAGCGAGTACGCAGCGAATGATTCCTTTTACTCACATCGAACGCTAAAAAGCTTAGCTACTTTGACTACTTAGAGCTGAAACCTAAATTACTTTCTGCCCCATAAAGGATATATTTTTTTTTTTAACCATATTTTACAGTTCTGTTCATAACGAATGGATCTAGCACAGGGGTAGGGAACCCTTGTTCTCGAGAGCCGCAGTCCTGCATGTTTTAGATGTTTCCCTCCTTCAACACACCATGATACAAAGGACTGTGTCAATATCAGACTTGTGAAGACTTGAATGATGAAGTGTTGACAACCTTTAATTAGAATCAGCTGTGTGGATGCAGGGCAACATCTAAAACGTGCAGGACTGTGGTTCTCTAGGACCAGGGTTCCCTACCCCTGACCGAGCATCTCAGTTCCACTGCGACCCCCGTGCTACAAGGGTTAAGCCTCTTTGAAAGCGGCGGTGCAGCTTTGTGGTGCCCACGTCTGGAGTACAGCATTCGCAGTAATGTGTGAAGCTGGAAATGTTTCGCCACCAATCTTTAAGCTCCGATTGCGATACCTGGTCTTTGCTGATACGCTGTTCCAACTAGAGGGCTGCATTGGGATTGGGTCCTGCCGGGTCCCGCGGGACCCAACGCAAATCTCACGGGAGCGGGCGGTTTGAACTTCGCTGCAGGCGGCTAAAAGAAAAACACTACGGGATTGGGATGTACTGTAGTCTAGCAACAAGATGGAAATCAATGATGTGGAAAAGAACCTCAAACAAGGTCTTTACGAAACAAAGACAAAGCAAGGTAAGTCAGATATTTGAAGAAACCTGTTTAGTGTCTGTTGAGCATCTTGAAAGAGAGACGAGGGATTGGGACCTCCGTCGGTCAGCAACATTCTCTTCCTCCACAGCAATGTAATGGCCAAGTGATTCATTTGTTAAATTAATTCATTTCATTCATTAACTTTGTTTATTTTATGTTATTTATTAGTGTTATTTGAGCCACTCAGCCTACTCTCGTTGTTATAACCTCAATCACATAATTGATGCGTGCGCGAAAGGCGAAATAAAGTAGCTTGTGTGATGATGACAGTGATGGATTTGCATCTAACTTTCTCTCAGGTGTCCTATGAACTGTCAATTATCCATCAAGCTCCACAATGATCATGTTAACATTAAATCAGATAGATTTGTGTAGGACATTTTTCTTGCAGGACGGGAGAAGACACTGTTGAGGAATTTATCAAAATCAGTTCATAAGTCCGCTCGTGGTATAGTGAGTTTTTATTCAGCCGGCGGTGAGCGGATCTACACAGACGAGTGTCTGGTTGATATGCCGACCCAGAGTGGCTCGACGACAAGACTTTTATACCGTAAATTCAAGGTGCAAAAGGCAGGGAATACACAAGCCAAGTGACAGACGAAAAGTAATTCACAGTTGGATGTGATCTGTGGCCAAATGTCCCCATCGGGCATTTGGCATGACTGTCACTAAGTTCCAAATCACCCCATGGGGTGCTCTAGTGTTCCAAGTCTGTTTGAGGCAACTTCCAAGGTGTCGTCTTCTGCAGGGGGGGTAGGAAGCTGATATTCAGGTCGACCACGGTGCTGTTACAATGCCTCATCAACTAGTAATCAATGCATCTCTATTATTGTGCGGGCATGAATTTTCCGAGTTTTGCGAATGCGGGTGGGAGTGTAACACACATGTTACGGGTGGTAATGGTCAGAAATTCGGCAGGAGCCGGCAGGAGCGGGATGAAGAAAACAGTCCCGCGCAGGGCTCTACTTCCAACTTAGTCTTGAAAGTATTGAGTAACTTCTTGTGCGGGCTTTTAGAGCAACACAGAAGAAATTGGGACTGTATTTATAAAAATTACATGTTGAGGTTAGGCCACAGTCCTTAAATTTCAATTCTGAGGCCCAACTCTGAGCCCAGTCTTGATTTCTCAACGTTGACCGCATGATTTGAAACAAAAGAACCTCCATAATGACTCAAAGCCCCAGCAGTCTTTGCATTTACGGCCCTTCGGTGATAAGGAATAGTCTCCTCATTGGGCGTCTCTTGTCCGTCAGCTCTCTCTGTGAGCTATGAAGAAGGCCACAGCTGGAGGAGCTACTAGCTATGGGCCGGCCTTCTCCATTGTCGTGCCTACATTAAGCAAATTGAACGTGCATGTTTTTTGCACAGATAGACTCCAAACCAGGAACCTCCATGCTCTGAGGCGGCAGCTCTAACCACTACGCCACCATGGTCATATCGGCGAGTATTTCCAATTCTGCTATCGGAAAATCACAAGTAGGTTCAGATGTCAGAGCATGGTTCAAATCCGAACTGAACAACGGTTTTGCAGACTGACAAGGTTGCAAACCAAGCAACGGCGTTGCTTTATACGTCCATCAGTTTTTGTGTGGATAGTTACTTTCAACACTCAACTAAATGGCGTATATTTTATAATCAATCTGTCAATAGAGACTTAAGTGATCCATCAGCTCACAAGACAATGACGGACGGATAAAATCCATTCTTTTTTAATTGTTTCTAAATTACTTTATTCCAATTTTATGCCAAAGTTACATTAATACAATGAAGAGAACAATTTGTAATCTTGTTACCAGGAACAAGTCTCTCCATAACCTCGTTAGGATGTTTCCGAAAACTTCTCCAACAACGCCAGGTTCACTTTCAGCTACCAGTTATGCTCTTTTGACCACAGTACATGTCATAGTAATTTATTACTGAACTAAATGTTTGTCCAGATAGAAGCAACATGATTTGTTACAGGAACTGACAGAAGGTCCTGAAACCAGAACATGAGTCAAAATATCTATCCATGTTAGCTATTTTTCAATTGATGAACTTCCTCCCTTTGTGAATGGTGCACTATAAAGCAGTTTAGTAGGACTTGTGATCATGAAGAAACACTCAATCAGAAGGATTCATCTCAGTCTTGCTTTGAACATTTCTACCAACCACAGCCACCCTAGATGGGACTTGAACCCATTTGACCTTTTTCGGTAACGGCTTCAACAGAGTGACTAAAGTTAAACTTACTGGAAAACCAAAGAGTTTTCAACCGTTTTCAGACTCTGGTCTGCATTGTGTTGTTAAAAAAAACAGACAGGACTCACATTCCACTTCAGTCGACTCATTTCGTCCCAAAATATCATGAATGAACCCTCAACCAGCCAGACGAACAAAAGCAACTCTCAACTGGCCAGATAAAGATCTCTGACTTAAACTGCATACTTTTACGACAATTAAGAGCTTTCCAACAGCTTTTCTGTTGACCACTTCACACACAGAAATAGTAGCCGGCCATCAGCCACTTTGATTTGAGTATAAAGAACCCTTAAGCAGCCGGCGGAGCCGAGTATCACGCCGCCAGCTCTGTAATTAGCGTACATCTCTACAAGTGATACAACCTTGCCATGTAATTACGCGGTCAGCCTGTGAAGACGTTCATCTTGTTATAATGAAATATTCTGCTGGATGTGCACAACCTTCTCCCTGCCATTCACACGAACGTCGCCGCGGCTCCGGCCAGACATTTTCACAGACATTTTCGCAGTCGAGCAAAAGCTCGAGAAACGCTTGGACGCGGTCTGAGACGCTGGCATCCACATTCTCCCCGTAATCTGGACATCAAAGCGTCCTGGGACACATTCAGGGACCGACCAGTAAACTAGCGTTAGAGATTTTGTGTGACTTCTTCTCTGTGTTTGTGCCAGATCGCTCCTTGTGATGTGTGCGTCCTCGTTTGTTCATATCTTCTGCTTATTAAAGATTGTGCTCAGTCCTTTTCCATCATGTTATTTACAGTTTTTTGCCTTTTTATCAGATAAATATAAGGCGTTTGGTGTTTATTTCTGAGCAGGAATGTCGGATTCACTCGGGACACATTTATGTGCCACCTGTAAATAGATTCCTCAGGAAACACATTCATTTTAAATTTGAACGGGCCAAAGATAGCTGGGAGGGAATATGTCAAAAATCATAAAGATTGTGCACTTGGTGACAAGTTTTTGATATTTGGCATGGTGTTAGGTATGGATAAGGTTTTCAAAAACCACCGCTAACAAATTGGGATGGCCCCCTAGTGGCCGGTTTGCAGAAAATTCAAAATGGCTCCCACCGAAAAGACCAAAGGTCATATCTCAGCTTCTCTTAGTCCTAGATTGTTGTATATTGTCACTTTCTCTACTTTTTTGGTGCCAGGAATTCATTTCTGAGATAAATTTCCTATTCCAAGGTCATGTTGAAGGTCAAATTTAATTTTCAAGGTAATTTTTTGCCCAAAAAACTCCATATGTCTAGAATTACTGACTTAATGCACATAGCACTTTAACATTAAGCACAAAGCACTTTTACTGGCAGTAGCTTGGATATTTTTAACTGCACACCCTATGTATGTATGTATGTTTTTATGTTGTTGATGTTCTATTTTGTCTTATAATGCTGCTCCTTATGCCTTTTAAAATTGCCCCTCTGGGACAAATAAAGTGTTTTGAATTGAATTGAATTGAATTGAATTGAATTAAGTTACATAGAAAGATTATAGACCCATATTTTCACCCCCAAGGAATGCAATTTTCTGTTTATTGGACAGGTCACTATCACTGTAGTGTCAATCTCATTGGGTGAGAACAGTGGCCTTCATTCAGGCTTAAGATGAACAAAACCTCAGAACTAAGTCACAGTGAAAGAATAGGATTTTATTAAAATAACACACAAAACCTTAGCTGTGCATATTTAAACTCACTTAACACCTACAATGCTGCCTCTATCGCCTCGCTTATTGATTCATTTTTAATTTTCTGCAAACCAGCCACTAGGGGGCCATCCCAATTTGTTTGCGGTGGTTTTTGAAAACCTTATGTCCATTACTATGCCAAATATCAAAAACTTGTCACCAAGTGCACGATTTTCATGAATTCCCTCCTAGCTAAGAGCTGACCTCCGAACTTCACCGGTACCAATCGGATCTGTGAGACGCCATCCCACAATCCACAGGGCCTAAAGGATCCACAGCTAATGTCCTGGTACCAGACGCTTGAGAGCGTCTCCTTGTCTGGATTCAGGTGTTGTGGATCATGAGGTGTGCAGAGAGACTACATGGACAAAAAGACTTGGATGACTTGTAATTTTTTATTACTGAACTCAGACAAGACTGAAATCACTGTAATCCGACCAGAACACCTTAGAAAGGCATTTTGGGGTAATACACCTCCTCTGGACGGCTTTACTCTGGCCTCTAGCACCGCTGTAAAGAATCTGGGGGTCATATTTGATCCGGATATGTCCTTTAAATGCCCTATCAAGCAAATTTAAATAACTGCCTATTTTCATATACGTAATACTCCCAAAATCAGACACATCCTGTCACAGAAAGATGCTGAAAAAATAGTACCTGCATTTGTCACTACAAGGTTAGATTACTGTAACTCCTTGTTATCAGGCCGTACCAGCAAGACACTAAAGTCTCTCTAACTCGTTTAGAAAAACGCCGCTCCTCCTCACCTATAAAGTCCTGAATGGACAGTCTCCAAGAGCAGAATTGGAGGCAGAGCCTTCAAATTTCAGGCCCCTAACCTCTGGAATAATCTTCCAGTCTTGGTCCAAAAGGCGGACACACTCTCTGCCTTTAAGAGTCGGCTTAAAACCTTACTCTATGAAAAATCCTCTGCTTAGTCAGCTCGCCTGATGTTACTGTGTTTATGGATGTTCTGCTGTTCTTCTGTTTCTCCGATGCTGATGTTTTCTGGCGCTTGTGTTTTATTTTATGATGTGTGATATCTGATCACTTTTATCTCTGATGCTGATCTTTTTATGATGCTTATGTTTCTGACGATTGATTTGATGATTTGACGCTATACAAATAAATTGAATTGAATTAAATACAATATTGTTCTGTGATGTCAGGAAAAAGACTGGAACACGGGGCACAGGTTTTGCAGGTATTTACCTGCATCAGCAGGTGGCAGTGTTGGTGCGCGGCAGAGCCGGGTGGACGAGCTCCGAGGGAGGGATGAAGGGGCAGAAGATGTGACACTTGAGAGCACCAGCTTTAAAAAGTAGATGTGTTTTTGTCTTCCAGCTGAGAATCGCTGCATGTACCGTCTAAAGAGTTCCCCACACGAGTGACCGACCCACGTCGGTCACATCTAAAGTGCTTTTTCCTCGTGGGGATCTTCCACATGAGGCCTACTTGGCCTCGTGGGGTCGTTGCCGTGGCGATGGTCCTGGTCGGGGTAGCTGGGGAGTCCTGCGCTGCAGCTTTGGCTGAGGTGTGGACGCCGGCCGGCCCTGATCTGGGCGGTTACCCCGTGGTGACGCCCTCATTGGTCATTGGTGGGGGGCTGCTGGTGAAGATATATCCCATAGTTATCGTTTCTCACCTCAGCATCAAACCAGGTATCTATTTATGATGTTCATGACCATGTTTTAATGTCTATGTGGGAGGGGAAAACCAAAAGGCAAGGCAAGTTTATTGCACAGGGGTCGGCAACCTGCGGCTCTAGAGCCGCATGCGGATCTTTAGCGCCGCCCTAGTGGCTCCTGGAGCTTTTTCAAAAATGTTTGACTTTTTTTCCTTTCTTTCTTCTTTTCCCTTTTTTTCTCTTTTTTTCGTTTTTCCTTTCCTTTTTAATCTCGACATTCCGAGTTTTTTCTCGACATTTCGACTTTTTTCTCAACATTTCGACTTTTTCTCGAAGTGCATAATAAAAAAAAAAATCTTCCCCCAATTATAACGAATATAGATACATGCAGCATGTGTTGTCTTCATTCTAAGGCTTATACGAGACTTTTCATTTTTTGCGGCTCCAGACATATTTGTTTTTTGTGTTTTTGGTTCAATATGGCTCTTTCAACATTTTGGGTTGCCGACCCCTGGTATAGCACAATTCAACACAAGGTAATTCAAAGTGCTTTACATCAACATTAAAAGCGGCAAGACACAATTAAACAATAAATAACAAAATGAAATAAAATGATAAGAAAAGAGGTAAAATAATAAAAAGCACAAGTTGTTAAAAAGTAAGGGCAGTAGAGTTCAGCAGGTACATCTCATTCTTACAATGGCAAGAATTATGTTTCTATACGGTCAAAACGTACAAAGACCGGGTCAAATACAGTATTACAAAAGTAATCTGTATAAATGTTTCGGTTAAATGTTGACGATATATAATTGTAAATTTTAATCTCATAATTGCACCAATTAAGTTCAATTATTATTATTCAAATTAAAATGTTTTATTTTACATCAGGGGAGGCAAAAAAGGCGGTGGAACTGCATCAATTAGATGAAGCTGAATTGTAACTATGGCAATTTCTTTAATCAATTATTCTTCATTTGAGCATCATTCTTTTGTTTTTAGCAATCCACCTGTTTTATGTATCACAGTCTACAGCCACCCAAGCCAACCCAAGATTTTTCTGAATTTTTAACGTGTTTTAATGTATATGTGGGGGGGTGGGGGTATAGACGAATCCGGTGAAACCCGGAAGTCGAGCGGGCCGCCATTACTGCGGTGGCGGCTCCGCTCCTCCGCTCCAGCCCATAGACATATATACGTATGGATCTATTACTCCGCTCCCTGCCAGGCTCTCTTAATGTATTTGTATCATCGGAAAACTCCTGTCCCGTCACGTGCATTTGTTTTGATAGTGAATGAAGACGGGACGGACTGTCAAAACCACTTTTCTGTTTCACCAAGTGAACAGACGGAACGCAAAAAAAAGATGTTCAACTGCTGGAAAGGAACTGGAATTTACCTGGATACCTTAAACAAGGAAGCCAGGGAGCGGTATATGGAGAAAATAATGATTATTAACGGTTTGATCCATATGAAATCACTACTAGTGGAGCTCCGATGAGGATTTACTGCCGCAGTTCTGCACAACCCACGTCTTAATAATAATAATAATAATAATAATAATACATTTTATTTATATAGCGCTTTTCTGGGCACTCAAAGACGTCTTACTACCTTGTTTAGTGTTTGACAGCTGCTTTGGTAGATGTTTGACTCGCCATGTGTTTCAATAAATTAGTATAATAGTACAACATACAGTACATCTTTTTTATTACTCTTACTTCTCTTTTCTTTTTTTTTATGCTGAAGAGGCTCCGAGACATGAGCAATATTTTTGTTTTCCTCGTGAGATTATTTTTTTCTTCTGCAGCTACAAATAGAGTTAATATTTTTTCCTCAACAAACTAGTTTTATCTGCAGATTGGGGTTATGTATGTATGTATTCTGTATCATCCGGAGCTGAGATAGTTCTGCCCTTCAATTAGAGACCTGTAATTGCGTTTTTTTTTCGTCATCGGACGCCAGGCGATCAATAAAATATTCTTGGATACCTAAAATTAAACAAAACATACACAGGTAATATTTAATTGTGCAGACATGCCTCGTAAGGAGAGGAGGTGGAGAGAGCTATATTACAGTGTTTAATCATACACTCCCTTATCTCCCTATTCCTCTATTCTTTCCTGCTTATCGCTCAAACAAATCATTATTTATAAATTAACATCAGCATTAATTTAAGATACCTTCATTATTTATGGAAGGCCACTGTCTAACATCATCAATCCAGCTATAATGATGCTGTAGCGTCAGGTTACAATAACAGCGCTGCGGTGGCAGATTGACACCTGCCACCGCAGCAATGGCGCCGCCGCAAGATGGCGGCGCACACAAACCGGTCGCCGGATTAGTCTATATGTGTGCTGTGTGGGTATTAATGTGAATATGAGTGTTTTTAACCGTGATTGTGTGAGTTTTTCTATGTTAAATGCTGATTTTATTATGTAGAGCACTTGAAAAGTGCTGTATAAATAAAGTTTGATTTGATCTGATTTGATTAAAGTCCAAGCTGAAGCCTCCCCACCCCAAGTACCAGCCAGACAGTCCAGACCTGGAGCAGCCGGAGTTACGAGGCCTCCAGACTCCCGGTCGTCCCGTCAAGATCCGTCCATCCCTCCACCATCGTCTCAGATCCTGCTGGGACGTACCTCCTCTGTCAGATTGGACTCTCCGGGCAACATCTGTCCTCCGTTAAGACGAGGCCGCAGCAGCCAGGGCAGCTGTCAGCGGTCCGTGACGTCCGCACATCCTGGAGGCTCCTCGGCTAAACAGTCACACGTGCAGCTCTGCTTTGTTTGCTTCACAGTGGCAGTTTTTCCTCCATCAGATACTCTGCTCTCTCCAGTAATGAGACAAATAACCTGCTGGCAGCTTCCACGGCGTCTGCTTCTTACAAAACCTTGTTTATCACGTTCCCTGCAGCGGAGGATGTCGTTACACTTATTGAACATGCTGATTCGATGCAGATTTTTTGTAATCAAACTGTCAAACATTCATCCTGAGTGACTCAGGCAGAAAAAAACTCTCTTTTCACGGGACGTTAGCGTGTTGTTGCTGGGCCGAAACGCTCGAGAACATCGACGTGAGGATATATCACAGGCGTCACGACGGAGGCCGCCGACCACATGAGCAGGAACAGGAATGATGGGAAAGCCCCAATCTGTCCTGCAAGAGGGTTAAAAACAACCTGAGTGGCGTCTGTTGGCTCTAAACTGGTCATGTGTGACTTCGCCGTATGAAATGCGTGAAATCTGTCGAATGTGAAGGAGCTGTGAGCCCCGCTGCGCTGAAACCTGAGCCTGATCAGGGCTGCAGTTGTTGAGGCCGGTTAACTCCGGCTGGGAGGTGGAGGAACCACGACCTCTGCTGATCACAGAGGAAACAACCACGAAGGGGGGAAATAAATTACTCCCACTGCTTTACCACATTACTCTCACAGGAAAACATCTGTCCTCTATTTCTAATTGGTTTTAAAATTTTGAGGCTGTTGCATCACGCTGGAGGAAATGCTGCAACTTAAACATAAATTATTGAACTGAATTCAGTTCCTTCTTCTTTATCTGACAAATATCTGTGCATCACCGGACTACAAGTAGCACCAGCCATAAAATGAATAATAAAGAAGGAAAAAACATATATAAGTTGTACTGGAGTATAAGTCGCATTTTTTGGGGAAATTTATTGCATAAAATCCAACACCAAGAACAGACATGTCATCTTGAAAGGCAATTTAAAGCAGCACTATGTAACTTTTCCACCTTAATATAATATTTCCAGAGTCATTGTGATGGAACATCAACTTCCAACAGGTTTAATGAACCTCTGTCATGGTCTGAGGGGTCTGTATCTCCTTCACTGGCACTATGTAACTTTGAGGAGCATGGTAGGAACCCTGCCACACTAAAAAACTACACATTTTTACGGTTTTGACTGCTTTACGGCATACGTCACTTCCCCCTCCTTCCCGATTCGTAGTCGAGACGAAAGCTAGGCGGGACGTGGAGCGCTCTTGCGGTTTAGTGTGAAAATAACATGTGAAATGATAAACCGATAATAATGTGTTAATAATTTCATACATAAATCGCTCCAAGTTTCCGCGGGGTCCTAGCGCCAGGCACACGTGTGAGCGTCAAGGCTGATTTATGGTTCTGCGTTACACCAACGCAGAACCTACGGCGTAGGGCACGCGGCAACGCGCTACGTACATTGCGCGTCGCCGCGTACCCTACGCCGTAGGTTCTGCTTGTTGTTTAGCTTACATTTTTGTTCTGATTGAGCTTCTTTTTTTGGTAAGTAATAATGATGAAAATAACACAGACAATAGATTGTCTTTCCACTAGAAACACTAAAGGTTCATTTTTTCCCCAGTCAAATGCATGTAACTCTGTTATAAAAAAACAGGGAAAAAAAAACTTCTACAATGTTTAAATTATTTATAACTGATATAATCTCAATTGTGAATAGGGATGTTTTGTTGCATATGCCGTCAGCACATGCAACCTGTTAAAAGAGGACCATCACAGAGGGTTTTCATAGAGATCCCCTCGGAAATATATAGAAGAGATGCTCATATGGGGTCAGACCAGCACACTGCAGCCTTTCAGGCCCATGCAACTTTGGTTAAAGGTTAGATTAAGCCTAATGATTTCATTGAAGTGATATAATTCAGCAATATAGGCCTACAATGATTTTTAATGTAAAACTTTGTTATATTGCTGCAATACGCCGTCCCACGCGCCTCGTCTGTTTAGGGTTTTTTCGGTGGGTACCACCGGGCCTGAAAAAAAATTCTAGGGGAAACACTGTCATATATTATTTTGATTTGACTCATACAGTACAACTCCTGTAGATGGATATCAGACAGTTATTTGCTGGCAGCACAGAGTTTTTATGACGTTAACATCATAAACGTATCCAGACAACCAAATTAACATCAGCAGTACAGATAGTGACTTTTGTTAGAAGTAGCTAACGTAATAAGCAGGTCTGTGTTGAAGAAGAATCAATTCTCCGATTCTAAATCGATTCTCATATTAATTCCTAAAAATCGATTTGTAAGTCTAAAGATCTTTTTTTTATTATTATATTTTTGCCTGGTGAACTTTAATCCCAGTAGTCACGTCATCTATCAAACTATCAAACAATGAACATGGTCAAGTTTAATACTAGTAAATCAGACTTGTTCCCGGTGCATGTTGGACTCCGGCAGGGCTGCCCTTTGTCACCGGTCCTGTTCATAATCTTTATGAACAGGATTTCTAGGCGTAGCCAGGGGCCGGAGGGGATCCGGTTTGGGAGCCTCAGGATTTCATCTCTGCTTTTTGCGGATGATGTTGTCCTGTTGGCTTCATCGGACCGGGACCTTCAGCATGTGCTGGGGAGGTTTGAGGCCGAGTGCGACGCGGCAGGGATGAGAATCAGCACCTCCAAGACCGAGGCCATGGTTCTCCATCGGAAAAGGGTGGCGTGCCTTCTCCGGGTGGGTGGAGAAGTCCTGCCTCAGGTGGAGGAGTTCAAGTATCTCGGGGTCTTGTTCACGAGTGAGGGAACGATGGAGCGTGAGATTGACAGACGGATCGGTGCAGCGTCCGCAGTTATGAGGTCGATGTACCGGACCGTCGTGGTGAAGAGGGAGCTGAGTCGAAAGGCGAAGCTCTCGATTTACCGGTCAATCTACGCACCTACCCTCACCTATGGTCACGAACTTTGGGTAGTGACCGAAAGGACAAGATCGCGGATACAAGCGGCTGAGATGAGTTTCCTCCGCAGGGTGGCTGGACGCTCCCTTAGAGATAGGGTGAGGAGTTCGGTCACCCGGGAGGAGCTCGGAGTCGAGCCGCTGCTCCTTCACATTGAGAGGAGTCAGCTGAGGTGGCTTGGGCATCTGTACCGGATCCTCCTGGATCCTCCCTAGGGAGGTGTTCCAGGCATGTCCCACCGGGAGGAGACCCTGGGGAAGACCCAGGACACACTGGAGAGACTATGTCTCTCGGCTGGCCTGGGAACGCCTCGGACTCCCCCCGGAAGAGCTGGAGGAGGTGTCTGGGGTGAAGGAATTCTGGGCATCCCTGCTGAGGCTGCTGCCCCCGCAACCCGGGAATGGACAAGCGGAAGAAGATGAGTGAGACTCGATATCGGATTGAATCGAATCGTGATAATCAAGTCTTAAGAATCGGAATCGGATTCTTGACATTTGAATCAATCCCCAGCCCTAGTGATAAGTGGTGATGAGAGAGTCAGACCCAAGCGGAACTTCAGTGAGTTGACTATCAGCGTTTACGGTAAGATCCTGCTGGTTTTGGTCTGGTTCTGGTCCGGACCTCGGCTCAATGATGACAGCTTGTGTTAGTTCACTAGATAAAGCCCAGGGAAACTGCAGTGGTTCAGTCTCAAACGGTCTACCTTCAGGTCTGCAAATGTTGGCACATTTTTTCATTAATCATCAAGCCGTGACCCACATTTTTTAAACCATTCACATTTATTTCACTGAAAAATTTGCACAGTAACATGAATTTGAAGAATTTGAAGTCTCTTCAGTCGGTTTGCCTTCATAATTGACTAAAATACTAGAGTAAAGTTCACTAGTGGGCCAAAAGCATCAGTTCATTCAGGTCGTAAATGAAAAATCCAGTCAACAACATAATCTGATCCGATTGTATAGTTTAAAGCACTATTTATGCTTTTTTTAAAAATATAAATAAGTGCAAAAATCTTTTTTTTTTTTTCTTAAGTCTAGTGACCCCCCCCCTGTCTAGAACTGTCAATCAACCTAACATGCCTGTTTTTGGACTGAAACCCACGCAACTCCACACAGGAAGACTCCTGCGGGGCCCGGGGAGTCAAACCAGGAACCTTCCCGCTGGGAGGCAACAATGCCAACCACAAAAAGAAGAAAACGCTACAGAGAAGTTAAACTTTTGAGGAGGCAGAGGAAAGAAAAGTTTGTTCACCATGAAAATGGGCGCAGAGAGAGCGAACCCTACGGGCCAGACTTCTGGACAGAGGGGGGTGTCAGCTCTCCACGGTATTCTTTATTTCTGAAACAGTATGAAAAGGTAAAGGTGTTGAGTAGGAGAGCGTGAAAAGAAAGGGCTCTCGGGGATTCAATTCCCCGTGCAGCAGGAGGAAAAATGGTTTTGACAGGTGGGGGGTCTTAACCACTGGATCATAGGGGCCATTCACTCAGAGAAAATAATGTGTCAGGAGCTTGGAAGGTATTCTAGGAAAAAAGTGTCAATCACCAAAGACAGCAAAAGCCCAGGCAGGTAGAATCCTCCACTTCCAATTGCCGCTATTGCTGCCATTAACTTTACTTTTATTTTCTCTCTCTCTCCATTGGCATAGCGGGTTTCTCAGCCTGGTGCTTCTGTGTTTGTTTGTGTCTAAACTGGCTAAGCAGACGGCCGCCATCGCCAAGGCCGGTCCGGCTGGAGGTCTCTGGAGGTCTCCAGCGGACGCTCAGGATGAAGTTGTGAAGGGAAATCCAATGAAGATGACACAAGATTAGGTTTTATTTTTGGTTTGTTTGTTTGTTTTTACTGGTTTATAGATGGAGATAAAGAGCAATTCAAAAACCGGACAAACAGAAAAGGGAATAGACTGAAGCTCGTTGCTTCTTGTTGCCAATCCTGTAAAGTCCAAGGGAAAAAAACCCAAACCAAACCCAGAAATTAAGAAATCCAAAGAAAATACACGAATCATAGCACTGAACTGTCAATTGACATTTTAAGCTGTAATTATTTGACATTTCAAGCTTTTTTATTGTTGATGAAAGAATGTCTGGAAGAGGACCAAAGTCTGTAAGAAGACCTGGACAAATCCACAGGTTTTCTCTAGATTGCCTCTGAAGCCTCTTTTTTCTCCTCCTTTCTTTCACGTTCTTACAGTGGAAAAACCTGGGAACCCTTGAAATTAATTACTTTTTTTGCCATAAAATGGGATCTGAATTAGGTCACCCTAATAAACACGCATGTTTGCCTAAGTTGATTCTACGTACCATATTTTCTGCACTACAGGACTGTCTCAGAAAATTAGAATATTGTGATTTTCTGTAATGTAATTACAAAAACAAAAATGTCATACATTCTGGATTCATTACAAATCAACTGAAATATTGCAAGCCTTTTATTATTTTAATATTGCTGATCATGGCTTACAGCTTAAGATACTCAAATATCCTATCTCAAAAAATTAGAATATTCTGAGAATCTTAATCTTAAACTGTAAACCATAATCAGCAATATTAAAATAATAAAAGGCTTGCAATATTTCAGTTGATTTGTAATGAATCCAGAATGTATGACATTTTTGTTTTTTTAATTGCATTACAGAAAATAAAGAACTTTATCACAATATTCAAATTTTCTGAGACAGTCCTGTATAAGCCACTTTAAATCCTTAATTCTTTCCAAAATCAGTGGTGCGCCTATCATCCAGCGCACTTTATGTATGAATTCTGTTGACTTTATGACCTCAAACCAGTTTTATAATAATCTGTCAGAATATTTTAGTGTGACTTTGGTAGCAACAAAGCTGCTCCGCTTGATTGATGGTCGGACCGTTCAGTTGAAACATTGAAGTCGGTCCTTGGTTGGATACGGGTTTCAACGTTAGATAACTAATGATGTAGCGCTGCAAGCAACCATAATCCAACATCTAATCAACGTTACCATACTGTAATTAGACGTCAACGTTAGGTTTTTAAGTAAAAACCCAATTTTTAAATCTGTATCATAATCCATTTACAGAGCTGGGTAGTAACGAGTTACATTTACTCCGTTACATTTACTTGAGTAAGTTTTGGGAAATGTTGTACTTTTAGGAGTAGCTTTGAATCACTATAGTTTTTACTTTTACTTGAGTAGATTTGTAAAGAAGAAACTGTTACTCTTACTCCGCTACATTAGGCTACGTTGAGCTGTTACTTTTCTTTTATCCTTTTTATCCGCGTACGCGTCAATCTCATGACATCACTGAGTGATTCTTTGGGAAAAATGTTTGTTTCTGCATGTTTTGTCACATTTACACAGACTTTTTATTGGTGGATTCGTGGAAGACGAATGATTTAAAATGTGAGCTTATTTTTCTGTTTTAGTTACAACTGAACAATATTCCGAGTTATTGTGAATTAGTTGAATAAAGTTCGACTCAATGTATGAAAATAGACCCGTTCATTGATATTGCGCCTAATTGTCCACAAAATACGGTAATTATAATTTCTAACAACATTATTGAACCCAACAATTAGACTTTTACAGTGCTGGAGGAAAAATAACTCAATAATCGGTACGGTAAAAGAAATAAAAAAAGGAGCATGGTGATTTGGGGCCGGACTGCTTAAGAACACCCAACTTTACCAACGTCTCCTACAAGATGATGCCTCTTAAAGATTCACAAAATTCATATATTTTAATACTTTTTGTCCTCGTCTTTAAGCTTGAAAAGCCATCGCCTCCGACACGTGTTGTCCTTTTATTTTTGCCTCAAGCTTTTTGTGAATACTTTAATCAATACTTTCATTCGCTGTGTATTGCACTCTATTAGCAGCTTTTCATTTTACTATTTCATTTCATTTTACTAGCTAATGATGCTGTAAGGACCAATCACCTCCCAGAATGCTGATAGAACTGCTTTCAGAAACATCGTGGGGCAGAATTATCAAACAGATCCAGGGAGGAAACAGAGACGTATGAAATCGCTTTTATTTTTTCCCATTTTTGAGAATTTAGTTTTTAACATTTTTTGCTAATATAACCCCAAGACAGTATATAAAGCCAATAAATATGGACAATTTATGAAATTATAACTAAAAAACTTTAATGTTTTCATACCTTAAAGGAAAAAACATGGCGCAAGTTTTGCTCGTGTCCAACAAAACATTCCTTTTTATGGGCATGAACAAAAAAATACCAAAAGTTGTAATGTAATGATGAAAAAAAATCGACTTAGAATCGGAAAATCAATTTTTTCAACACAGGCCTACGTGACACAAAACTGCACTTTAAAATATACACGATCAGTCATTTGTAAGACATCTTGGGGATGTTTATTTTGATTATTTTTATGTTCTTAGAAGTGGGGGTTGATATTGTATCTTTTTCATGAAGCTGCCTGTTGCAGTGAAAGCACAAAGGATGCAAGAAGAGATGAAACAAATGGAGGAGGGAGGGAGTGGCGTATTCATCAGTCGTACTGTGAGAGATACGTTTTTGATCGTAGAACAGGAAGAGCTAGTCAGAACTCAGCGGAAAGATGCTGAAGGATGGGGTGAGCGGCGGCAATGACGGCGCCCGGATTCAACGTCTGGCGAGAGGCAAATCATCCATCTTAGCAACCAGACTCCGACTCCACCCTGCGCCGGATCCCGACAACACGATACTTTAGTCTGATACATGTTGTGTCAGCCGAGGCAATTACGGAGCAACTTGGCCTCATGACAGACTCCGCGCCTGCCAAAGGTGTCCAAAGTGGTCTGTTTGATCTTGACAGACCTGCGCCCAGAAAAACCTGGTTAAAGGAAGCAGCTACAGCGAGCAAATTTAACTTCCTTTTTTTCTTTTTTATCAGTCAAGCTGTCATGAGTCGAGAAATCTGACGTATGTTGGGAGCCAAGATGATGATGAAGATAGGACGTCTCTGATAATACGCACAAGATCAAAAAGGGTTTAATTATATGTTGAACTTCTGTTCCAATCACAACGTCCATCTCTGTCCTGATATTATTAGATCCTAGAATAGAAAAGCTGTAAACAACACATTTTAGTTGGTACACCGACGAAAGATCTAGATATTTTGACCGGAGTGACGTGTTAAACTAAAGTGTGTCCTGTAAATAACATCTCAGGTGTCTCCAGTCTGACTATTCATAAAGGTTAAAAGTGTCCCTCTGCTGGTTGGTATCATGGTGTCCACCATGCTGAACATGGACCAGAGACACCAAAGCAGACGGTTGTCTGAGACGACCAGAAGAACCTTCTAGACCAGTTTTTCAAAAACGTTTGACCTTTTTTTTCCCTTTTTTTCTTCTTTTTTTCCCTTTTTCTTCTTTTTTCCTTTTTTCTTCCTTTTTCCTTTCCTTTTTAATCTCGACATTTAGATTTTTTTCTCGACATTTCGACTTTTTTCTCGAAAGTGTTTACTTTTTCCTCAACATTTTGACTTTTTTCTCGACATTTCGACTTTTTAATCAAGATTGTACTTCAACATTAATCTTGACATTTCTACTTTTTTCTCGAAATTTTGACTTCTTTCTCGACATTTCTACTTTTTTCTCAACATTTTAACTTTTTTCTCGAAGTGCATAATGAAAAAGAAAATCTTCCCCCAGTTATAACTAATATAGAAACATGCAGCATGTGTTGCCTTCATTCTAAGGCTTATACAAGACTTTTTTGCGGCTCCAGACATATTTGTTTTTTGTGTTTTTGGTCCAATATGGCTCTTTCAACATTTTAGGTTGCCGACTCCTGATCTAGACCAAGATGTTAAAGACTACAAGACCGTCTCCAAGCAGCTGGATGTTTCCGTGCCAACAGTTGGACATTTCATCCAGAAGTTCAGGCTTCACAGGACTGTAGACAACCTCCCTGGACGAGGACTCAAGAGGACAACTGAGGACGACCTGAAGAGATGGATAATACGAACGGAAATCAAAGAGTCCAGAACAGCTTCCAAAGAGATTCAAGGTGACCTCCAAAGGTCCAGGTCCATTGGTGTCAGAACACACGGCCCATCACTGTTGGAACCAAACTGGACCACCGAGGAGGACTCCACTGTTGGAAGAATGGCATAAAAATACCAGACTGGATTTTGTCTAAAAGAATCTTGACAAACCACAAAGCTTCTGGGAGGAAGTCCTCTGGACAGATGAGACACAACTGCAGCTTTCGGACCAAAGTCACGTCATCTCTATGTAACAGACGTAAGAATGAAGTTTCACTTTTCATCACCCAGAAGGTTTCCTTCTGAACTGCAGGAAAGCTTCTGGGTGGAAAGACCTCTAACTTGCCTTGATTTAAGTCTTTGAAAACTTTTGTCGGCTCAATTTACACACATGAGAGCAAATATCCATTAACCAATCCAAGTACGTCAAACATCAAAGTACAGTAAGTTTTGCCCATGACAGGTGGTAAAATGTTGCTGTCAACTTATTTTTCAGTCCTGTATGCTTAGTTTTGGTTCGTATTTATTTGTTGTCGTTTTTAAACCTTTCTGTATTCGCTGCGTCCATTACTTCAGGGCCAGGAACTGCTGAGCTCGGCAGAACGCATAAACCAGTATCGGTAGAGCTGAATGTTCCCACAGTAATTGATGAGTTAGTCCATCCATGAGAAGTCTGGTTTGCTTCAGTTGGACTACAATGTTCACATCGATATTCAAATTACAATTTCAGACAGATTAATACAATACAAAGTTATTTTCTAAGGTCATGTGAACACCCTGAATAATGACAAAAATGGACACAATTTATACACTCAACAAGTGGGACGAAATCTATAGATGTGCTAGTTACAGGTTCCCCTAAAAGGAACATTTTAAAATCACTCCAGTGTTCATTTCACACCTTGACTGATTTCTACAAAGTATGCTTGAATTTGCTTGAGTCTCAACCGATGTAGCCAGACTGAATGTTTAACAAAACCACGTAAGACGTTAAAGAGTGCTTGAACGATGCCTGTCATTTGCAAAAGAAAATATTATCACCACCTGTCATTAGAAAACTTCAATCAACCAGAACAATCTTACGTTTACCGAAAACTAAAAACATAAAAAATTCACGCATACAATTAACATTGAGATGGAGCCCAGGCGTGAGCCTTGAGGAACTCCCCTCGTAACTGGGCCTACAGTTACAAAATATTCATGGCTGTTATTTGGAAAAAAACTGTTATCCAAATGTCTAGGTTTTGTCCAATGGACAGCGAGCTATGGCATCCTCCATTACCATGGCAACTGCATTCACGCTGCTAGTCTTGGCTGTGTCTGACACTGCAGCAAATTCAAAAATATATACGTTTTGTTGAAAAGCACTTTGTTGCTGCAGCAGCACAACAACATGCTCATAGACATTCTCAAGTGCATAACTGTGGTTTATACTTTCTATATTATCTGACAATGTCAAGTCTTAGAAATTAGAATCAACCTACACCTATCAACCTGCACTTACTACGAGTCCTGTATACCTAAGATTGTGTTGCTTGGATGGATATGTGAGAGGTGTTTGGAGAATTCTGTTATTAGGATAACGGGAAAGGAAATTGACTCTCTTTGGTAGGGCTTTATGCAGCTAAAGAAAAGAAAAATGTTATTTAGCTTAAAGCTTTTGGACATGAAAGGACGAGATCTAATTCTAAAGCAGAGAAAAGAGCCACAGGAAACTTAGTGTCATGTCACTTATTGTCATATATGATATAATATTAATAATTTTTACATCAGTAAAACAATCAAAAAACTAAGGTAGAACATTGATCCTTGAGCGGCCCTCTTGTTTTTTGTCTATCGTACATTTACTTGTTCTGCTAGTTTTGTATATTTGCTGTATACACTTAGACTCAATGTGTTGTTTTTTTTGTCTATGCATAAGAAAATGTAAATTTGTGTAATTTATTTGTAATAATTGAATGTTAATGGAGTAAATGTTTTAAAATGAATGTATGAAAAGTCATTAACACCTTTGAAATATGATAAGTATGTATATGTGTATATATCAGAATTTGATTTGTTTTTCCCCTGTTTGAGAAAATCTTCTGTATAGTATTAACGTTTTTTTTGTTTGTTTTACCTAATTTTTTTTCAATAAAAAAATAAATGAATTAAAAAAAAATATTCATGGCTTTTTTTTCATGAATCTTACTGAGTACTGCAAGTACTGTATGGAACCGTACAGAGTACTGCCCTTTACTGAGTTTTAGACAGTTTACAACGGGTTTAAGCGACTTCTGTCCTGCCAGATCTGATAGAGATCAGTATCCAGTGATCCAGTGTTTTCCCAGAAACCAAAACTGAAACAATTGAAACCAATCCAGAGCAGCGATGATAACATTTAGGTCTTTCAAAGCAATAAAAATATTTGAAGATCATGCAAAATATGGAGAGAAAAATGCAACACTGGCTTTTATAAGTTGCAAAAGAAGTGGGAAAGCATTAAAGTTTGGGTGTTCTTGTGAAGTATTGCAGGACATTAGACCTTTTAACCATAATTTTCACTAAGATGCACTATTTCCTCGGGACCCGATTATACACATCTTAAGGGTCTGTTGCTCCACTGTGTTCAGTATCTGTAGAAGACTTCTTGAGGGTAATTAGGCTGAATTATCACAACATTCCTGTTTATTATGTGTCACTGTAATTGGTTTTCAGCGTCATTGTTACAACAGGGAACTTAAAAAAGCCAACTCTTTAACTACCTCTGGATCTGTGCGACAAACGCAACATTTATAGTTTGGTTGCAGCGCCTGCATTTCTGTCTGCAGAGTCTCACGTTATCAAAATCCTCTGGAATGCGAGATAATGAGAGCTTGCAGAGGCACATCAATAATAAAACGCAGTCATCTTTGATTTGTGCACGTTTCTCGCACTGCAGAGGAATCAAACCGAACTGATGCAACCTTGACTGAAAATCTAGTTAGTGGTCCTGCACAACAAAATAAGAGTCAAAGTGGTTGCCTAGCAACAGATGTATTGCTCTGGCCTTCCTCCAGTCGGAGGATGTTTTTCATCCCATCACAGAAAAAAATCACAGGTTGAAATGACTCAGGCTGGCTGCCTTCAGTCAACAAAAACATGAAAAATGGGGCTCCTGTGAGAAATTTCTCCTAAAAATCCGGGAGGTCGGACTGGGCAGCATCGGAATATTAGAGGTGGGACAGAACCGGAGATCTGTTTGTTTGGAGTTATGAACCTCAAATTCTAGTGTCAGAACAATACGGCTGCTGCTCTCCCCTCATTTATCCTGATTTCCAAGACACAGGCGGGAGTTTCTCCACATCTGTGGCTCCTTATCTCCAGCGGTTTCTCCTTTTATTCACACAAATCCTGACCCGCCCGCGGACGGTACTTAAACTCCCCACGTGATGGCGACATTGCTTCAAGTTAGACACATCCTGAGCCTGAGCCGACCCCTGTTGCAGCTCGCATGGAGAGATAACCCTCCTCGCGCCGGTATGGTAATGACAGCAGACTAAATATGGGATTCAGTGTGTGCCCTCACACTGTGGCACGAGCACTCAGGCTAGTTGATCCTTTGATGTAGCAGAAATAGGCCCCTCAGAAGGTGTCATTAGGGTTTCAGAGAGCGAGCAGCACCGGAGCAGGTCCTCTTCCCTTTGTAGCAGAAGCACCCCGCCAAAGCTGCACCCAAGGAGTCAAGCTGTGAGCTTCCCTGGCGACAGGAATAAAAACACGCCACATGCTGCAAAACCACGATTCACCCGAGTTTCTGTTCATAAGAAAGGAACATTTATGTTGCACTACACTAAAATAAACCCATACATTCAGATTCACCAACTACAGCAGGGGTCGGCAACCCGCGGCTCTAAAGCTGCATGCGGCTCTTTAGCGCCGCCCTAGTGGCTCCTGGAGCTTTTTCAAAAATGTTTGACCTTTTTTTCTTCTTTTTTTTTTTCTTTTTTTCCTTTTTCTTCTTTTTTTCTTTTTTTCATTTCCTTTCTCTTTTTTTCTTCTTTTTTTCCTTCTTTTTTTTTCTTTTTTCCTTTTCTTTCTCTTTTTTTTTCTTTTTTTTCCCTTTTTTTCCTTTATCTTGTTTTTTTCCTTTTCTTTCTCTTTTTTTCTCCTTTTTTCCTTCTTTCTTTTTTTCCTTTTTTCCTCTTTTTTCCTTTCCTTTTTAATCAACATTTCGACTTTTTTTCTTCTTTTTTTTCCTTTTCTTTCTCTTTTTTTTCTTTTTTCCTTTTTCTTGTTTTTTTCCTTTTCTTTCTCTTTTTTTCTCCTTTTTTTCTTCTTCTTTTTTTTCTTTTTTCCTTTTTCTTTTTTCTTCTTTTTTTCCTCTTTTTTCCTTTCCTTTTTAATCAACATTTCGACTTTTTTCTCAAAATTTCGACTTTTTTCTCGAGATTGTACTTCAGCCTTAATCTCGACATTTCGACTTTTTCCTCGACATTTTGACTTTTTTCTCGACATTTCGACTTTTTTCTCGAAGTGCATAATGAAAAAAAAATCTTCCCCCAGTTATAACTAATAGAGATACATGCAGCATGTGTTGTCTTCATTCTAAGGCTGATACAAGACTTTTCATTTTTTGCAGCTCCAGACATATTTGTTTTTTGTGTTTTTGGTCCAATACGGCTATTTCAACATTTTGAGTTGCCGACCCCTGAACTACAGAAACTACACGGATGGAAGACACGATAAATCGGTCTCACGGCGGATGATTGGGAAAGATTCTTTACCTTCTGTTTTGAATACGAACTGATACCAGAGAAGTAATATTCAAACTAGGCAACGTGTTAGTTTTTGCATCAAGTTTAAACTCTCTTAGGAATTCGTGCTTATTTCAGCTCATCATCACTTTTGTTGAGTTTGTAAAAGGCAGCGCTGGCCTTGGTGGGAGATGCGCTCGCTCAACACAGTCGCTCGCAGTTGTTCTCGGATAAAAGCAGAAACAAATAGTCAATCAGTTGAATAACTCGTCTCCGGAAATGTAACTGAAATTATGAAAAATACTCAGTGATTTAAACAAACAAAAAGAAAAAATATGTGTGAAAATTGAACACAATGGCTTCAGAACTGTAAAACCCTGTCTCTTGGAAGTATAATGACATTCCTGTCACGCATAAGCAAAAACAACGTTTTGAAGGAAACATGTCAGCGACATTAGAGAGTATCAAACCAAATAAGAAACCGTGGTTTGGATTAGGGGATTGGGGAAATTTATGGTTTCCTACTTCCTGTTCGCAATGGCTTGAAACATTTGACTGTTATTATTAAAACCTCATCAAAAGTGAGTTTTTTATTATTTTTTTAACATCAATCCCTACTTGTTGTTTATTTAAACGGTCTGTTTAAGTTTATCTCCACTGGTGCATCACACTTGCTCAGGATGGGGGTGTTTCACCGTAAGAAGAACTGGACAACCCCCCTGAGAAGTTTCTGAAGAGTGACTTTGAAGCCTCTTTTGTCCCGTAATAGTCTAATAGTCGCCTTATGTCGATCATAGGAAGCTTTGTTAGAATAGAATAGAAATAGAATAGAAAGCCTTTATTGTCATTATATTTCTACAATGGAATTAGGCAGCAGCTCCGTCAAAGTGCAAAACAAATGTAATATAAACTAGAACATTTCTGGAAATTTTGATATGGGCATGCCCTACCGCCCATTCGAGCCCTCTCGCTGCTCTGGTTTGGGGCTGCAGTGTTTGTGTTCGGGGCGGTTTTATGTCAGTTTGAGGTGTTTACGGTTGTATTTCATTCATTCCTGTGCTCCCAATAGCTATTAATGGGGCGCGCTTTTTGCCGTCTAGCGTCCCCACGGTAACGCTTTTGACTGAGAAAAGCAATGGCCATCGAGGCACGATGGAGACGCATCCAACGATGTATGCCATGCATGGGTGCACGTTCCGGTTCAGGCTATGTTAACGGATAGGTTTTTTTTCCACCATGGTTTTAAAAAACCCATCCGAATGAATGGGGCCATTTGGCATGGATTTTACATTAAACTTTCCTTAAATCACAGCTTCATGAAATTTTAATATGTTGAAGGTCACAGCGTGCCGAGTCAGGGAACATTTGTATGATGTCTCTACGATAATCTGTTGCCTAGCAACAAGCGTCCAAAGTCAAACGGAAATTAAAAAAAAAATGAAAGGTCAATATCACAAAAACTTAAAAAAATGGCATAATGAGGTTCTAGGCTCCGTTAGTGCCAATCGGGCCGAGTGTTTGAAAGTTTGAACTATGTGTCTACGATAAAGTCCGGCCGAGCAATAAGCGTCTGAATTTTCGCCTTTTTTTTGGCTTTTTGGCATCTAGCGTTGCCACGGTAGCACTTTTGACTGAAAAAAGTAATGCCCATCGAGGCACGATGGAGACGCATCCAACGATATATGCAATGCCTGGGTGCACATTGCGGTCCGAGCAGTATTAACAGATTGTTTATTCACATGCTCTCCCATACAAATGCATAGGTTTTTGTTGCCATGGTAACAAGCCCCGTAGGATAGAATGGGACAATTTGGCTTTAATATCTCAAAAGCTGTAAACGACAGCGTAATGAGACCTCAGTATGTTGTAGTCCACATCAACCTGAGTCTTTTAACGTTGGAACAAAGTCTCTGCGATACCGCGTTGCCGCGCAACAAGCATCCGAAGTTCCGTTAGCATCAAAATGAACAATGTGGAATATCTCAAAAACCGTAGTAGCAAGCATGACGAGACTAAAATATGTTGCAGTACAAAGCGTCCCGGGTTTGTCAATGTTGTAATGATGTCTGTACGATAAACCGTTGCCTAGCAACAAGCGTCCAAAATAAAATAGATTTTTTTTTTAAATTGAAAGTTAAATATCGCAAAAACCGTAATAAGTAGCATGATGAAGTTTTATGGTCCTTTAGTGACTATCGGGCCGAGTGTTTGAAAGTTTGAACGATGTCTCTACGATAAAGTTCGGCCGAGCAATAAGCGTGGGAATTTTCGCCTTTTTTTTTGCTTTTTGGCAACTAGCGTTGCCACGGTAACCCCTATTACGGAGAAAAGTAATGCCCATCGAATCACGATGGAGACGCATCCAACGATGTATGCCATGCATGGGTGCACGTTGCGGTTCGGGCCGTATTAACGGACGAAAAAAAGTGCGGAATAAGAATAATAACTAGAAAATTTCTGGAAATTTTGATATGGGCATGCCCTACCGCCCATTCGAGCCCTCTCGCTGCTCTGGTTTGGGGCTGCAGTGTTTGTGTTCGGGGCGGTTTTATGTCAGTTTGAGGTGTTTACGGTTGTATTTCATTCATTCCTGTGCTCCCAATAGCTATTAATGGGGCGCGCTTTTTGCCGTCTAGCGTCCCCACGGTAACGCTTTTGACTGAGAAAAGCAATGGCCATCGAGGCACGATGGAGACGCATCCAACGATGTATGCCATGCATGGGTGCACGTTCCGGTTCAGGCTATGTTAACGGATAGGTTTTTTTTCCACCATGGTTTTAAAAAACCCATCCGAATGAATGGGGCCATTTGGCATGGATTTTACATTAAACTTTCCTTAAATCACAGCTTCATGAAATTTTAATACGTTGAAGGTCACAGCGTGCCGAGTCAGGGAACATTTGTATGATGTCTCTACGATAATCTGTTGCCTAGCAACAAGCGTCCAAAGTCAAACGGAAATTAAAAAAAAAATGAAAGGTCAATATCACAAAAACTTAAAAAAATGGCATAATGAGGTTCTAGGCTCCGTTAGTGCCAATCGGGCCGAGTGTTTGAAAGTTTGAACTATGTCTCTACGATAAAGTCCGGCCGAGCAATAAGCGTCTGAATTTTCGCCTTTTTTTTGGCTTTTTGGCATCTAGCGTTGCCACGGTAGCACTTTTGACTGAAAAAAGTAATGCCCATCGAGGCACGATGGAGACGCATCCAACGATATATGCAATGCCTGGGTGCACATTGCGGTCCGAGCAGTATTAACAGATTGTTTATTCACATGCTCTCCCATACAAATGCATAGGTTTTTGTTGCCATGGTAACAAGCCCCGTAGGATAGAATGGGACAATTTGGCTTTAATATCTCAAAAGCTGTAAACGACAGCGTAATGAGACCTCAGTATGTTGTAGTCCACATCAACCTGAGTCTTTTAACGTTGGAACAAAGTCTCTGCGATACCGCGTTGCCGCGCAACAAGCATCCGAAGTTCCGTTAGCATCAAAATGAACAATGTGGAATATCTCAAAAACCGTAGTAGCAAGCATGACGAGACTAAAATATGTTGCAGTACAAAGCGTCCCGGGTTTGTCAATGTTGTAATGATGTCTGTACGATAAACCGTTGCCTAGCAACAAGCGTCCAAAATAAAATAGATTTTTTTTTTAAATTGAAAGTTAAATATCGCAAAAACCGTAATAAGTAGAATGATGAAGTTTTATGGTCCTTTAGTGACTATCGGGCCGAGTGTTTGAAAGTTTGAACGATGTCTCTACGATAAAGTTCGGCCGAGCAATAAGCGTGGGAATTTTCGCCTTTTTTTTTGCTTTTTGGCAACTAGCGTTGCCACGGTAACCCCTATTACGGAGAAAAGTAATGCCCATCGAATCACGATGGAGACGCATCCAACGATGTATGCCATGCATGGGTGCACGTTGCGGTTCGGGCCGTATTAACGGACGAAAAAAAGTGCGGAATAAGAATAATAATAACTAGACCAAAATTCCCGGGAAATTTTGAAGTGCCACGGACTACTGCCGGATGATCGCGGGATGCACCCATGAAGGTCAGGGACTCGATACTTAGTCATTTGACACCACCCATGTCTCTGTATGTCAAACCATTCAAAAGATATTGGACTTTAACGTATCAGCCAATCAGAAGAAGGGGCGGGGCTAATTTGCACCAATGAGGGTCAGGGACTCCATACTTAGTCATTTGACACCACCCATGTCTCTGTATGTCAAACCATTCAAAAGATATTGGACTTTAACGTATCAGCCAATCAGAAGAAGGGGCGTGGCTAATTTGCACCAATGAGGGTCAGGGACTCGATACTTAGTCATTTGACACCACCCATGTCTCTGTATGTCAAACCATTCAAAAGATATTGGACATTAACGTATCAGCCAATCAGAAGAAGGGGCGTGGCTAATTTGCACCAATGAGGGTCAGGGACTCGATACTTAGTCATTTGACACCACCCATGTCTCTGTATGTCAAACCATTCAAAAGATATTGGACTATAACGTATCGGCCAATCAGAAGAAGGGGCGTGGCTAATTTGCACCAATGAGGGTCAGGGACTCGATACTTAGTCATTTGACACCACCCATGTCTCTGTATGTCAAACCATTCAAAAGATATTGGACTTTAACGTATCAGCCAATCAGAAGAAGGGGCGGGGCTAATTTGCACCAATGAGGGTCAGGGGCTCAATACTTAGTCATTTGATACCACCCGTGAGTCTCTATGTCAAACCATTCAAAAGATATTGGACTATAACGTATCGGCCAATCAGAAGAAGGGGCGGGGCTAATATGTATATATAATATGCAAATGTAAATATTTATATGTATAATAATAATAATATACATATATATCCCATGAACCTGTCCCCAGCAGGACTGGGGATCATGTAAGGTCAAAAGGTCAGGGTTCAGATTCCTCCATTATCCAGGTTATATTACATGAAGTCTGTAATGACTGTGTCATGTGACAAGGTCTGGGTCAGTCTAATCAGCACAGCTGTTCTCTGGTTGTTAGGGGCAACAAGAACCTGATACAGAGGGAGCGGGAATGACAGCTAGATTTTCGGTTGTGACAAACCTCAAATCACTCCACTTTGCGGTCAAACCGTAGCTCTTAGCAGAAAAATGAAAACATCGTGAGAGACGGAGAACCCAGAACATTCTGTCAATCTTATTTTCATTCAGATATTCCTTAAAATGTGTTAGTAACGGCAATTCGAAAACAAAAATGAGATTTTTTTGAAGAAAACTTCATTTAACATGGGACTCAATGGAGAGCGAGACAGGATTTGGCGTGTCTGTTGGGCCCCCCGTTAAAATTGTGTGCACACCACGCCTGTCAAAGTCACATTTTATGAATCTCAACATCCATGTCTACATTCTGACCAAAAATTATCTTTCTAGCTTTTACGGTTTGCCCGTGAGCTCGAGTTACAAATAAAAATGATGATCATTTTTCGAAAGTCTCTCCACTCTAATGAATTCGAACCGCACTGAAGATTTGACAAAAAAGTGATTTCCAGTCCTCGCTTGAGCGCTCATATCTTGAAAAGTGTACATTTTAGGAAAAAACAGTCCGGGGTTTGTAGAGAGAAGAGAAGTTTTCCTCCGTTTTGAAGTTTGAATGACGTTTCTACGTGCAAGTATGAGAAAGATACGTGACTTGGAAAAAAGGTGAATTTTGTCTTTTTTTTCTCAACATTTTCCCATCCGCTTATAATGGCGCCATTGAAATGCATGGGAAAATCTTCCCCATTAGTTTGGAAATTTGGAAATGTTTTTGCACTTCGTGCAAAAACTATTCGTGCCATCGTTCTGAAAATCCACAGGACTGTAGTTAAATTCAGGGCCTACAACTTTCTAAATCGGTTCAGAATTTTTCGAGTAACGGTGTGCGAGTGGTGAGGCCCCAAAGTTCACGCAATGCGTTCCGGATGGGGCAAAAAGCGCACGTTTGTGCACGTTGCGCAAAAACGTGCACGCCAATTGCTTATAAAAGTCATACCAATCGATTCCCGATTAAGGCGCACGTTTGTACGTTTTTACTTTTCGCGTTTTCTCAAAGCTGCGGGACTAGTTACGCGCCGAAGTTTTTACGGAAGAATATATAATAATAATAAGCCTGAGCAATAGTATGAGTGCCTCGTGCTGCGCACGAGGCACTCCTCCTCCATTGAGCTTGCGCAGCTCAATGGAGGAGGAGTGCCACGTGGCGCAGCCGTGGCACTAATAATAAGCCTGAGCAATAGTATTAGTGCCTCGTGCTGCGCACGAGGCACTCCTCCTCCATTGAGCTTGCGCATCTCAATGGAGGAGGCGTGCCACGTGGCGCAGCCGTGGCACTAACTAGACCAAAATTCCCGGGAAATTTTGAAGTGCCACGGACTACTGCCGGATGATCGCGGGATGCACCCATGAAGGTCAAGGACTCGATACTTAGTCATTTGACACCACCCATGACTCTCTATGTCAAACCATTCAAAAGATATTGGACTATAACGTATCGGCCAATCAGAAGAAGGGGCGTGGCTAATTTGCACCAATGAGGGTCAGGGACTCGATACTTGGTCATTTGACACCACCCATGTCTCTGTATGTCAAACCATTCAAAAGATATTGGACAATAACGTATCGGCCAATCAGAAGAAGGGGCGTGGCTAATTTGCACCAATGAGGGTCAGGGACTCCATACTTAGTCATTTGACACCACCCATGTCTCTGTATGTCAAACCATTCAAAAGATATTGGACTTTAACGTATCAGCCAATCAGAAGAAGGGGCGGGGCTAATTTGCACCAATGAGGGTCAGGGACTCGATACTTAGTCATTTGACACCACCCATGTCTCTGTATGTCAAACCATTCAAAAGATATTGGACTTTAACGTATCAGCCAATCAGAAGAAGGGGCGTGGCTAATTTGCACCAATGAGGGTCAGGGACTTGATACTTAGTCATTTGACACCACCCATGTCTCTGTATGTCAAACCATTCAAAAGATATTGGACTATAACGTATCGGCCAATCAGAAGAAGGGGCGTGGCTAATTTGCACCAATGAGGGTCAGGGACTCGATACTTAGTCATTTGACACCACCCATGTCTCTGTATGTCAAACCATTCAAAAGATATTGGACTTTAACGTATCAGCCAATCAGAAGAAGGGGCGGGGCTAATTTGCACCAATGAGGGTCAGGGGCTCGATACTTAGTCATTTGATACCACCCGTGAGTCTCTATGTCAAACCATTCAAAAGATATTGGACTATAACGTATCGGCCAATCAGAAGAAGGGGCGGGGCTAATTTGCACCAATGAGGGTCAGGGGCTCGATACTTAGTCATTTGATACCACCCGTGAGTCTCTATGTCAAACCATTCAAAAGATATTGGACTATAACGTATCGGCCAATCAGAAGAAGGGGCGGGGCTAATATGTATATATAATATACAAATGTAAATATTTATATGTATAATAATAATAATATACATATATATCCCATGAACCTGTCCCCAGCAGGACTGGGGATCATGTAAGGTCAAAAGGTCAGGGTTCAGATTCCTCCATTATCCAAGGTAAAGTATTATGAAGTCTGCATTGAGTGGGTCATGTGACTAGTTCTGGGTCACATGACCCGGAAGTATGGTAGTGTATATTGTATTGGAATGACTCAGCTAGTTCTTCGGATTTGACAAGCCTCAAATAACTTCACCTTGTAAACAAACTGTAGCTCCTAGCAGAAAAACAAAGACATCGTGAGAGAGACAGAACCCGGAAGATTCTCACAATCTTAATTTTATTCAGATATTCCTTAAAATGTGTTAGTAACGGCAATTCGAAAACAAAAATGAGATTTTTTTGAAGAAATTTTTATTTAACATTGCAGTGAATGGAGAGAGAGACAGGAATTGGCATGGCTCTTAGTCTCCCCGTTTAAATTTTGTGCACACCACGCCTGTCAAAGTCACATTTTAAGAATACCAAAATGTATGTCTACATTCTGACCAAAAATTATCTGTCCAGCTTTTACGGTTCGGCCGTGAGGTCGAGTTACAAATAAAAATTATGGTCATTTTTTCAGGGTTCTGCTCACTCTGATCAATTAAAACCTCCACTCTAGATTTGAAAAAGGGGGTTTTTTAGTCCTCGCTTGAAGGCTCATATCTTGAAAAGTGTACATTTTAGGAAAAAACAGTCCGGGGTTCAGAGAGAGAAGAGAAGTTTTCCTCCGTTTTGAAGTTTGAATGACGTTTCTACGTGCAAGTATGAGAAAGATAGGTGACTCAGAAAAAAGGTGATTTTTTTTTTTTTTTAACCTTCACCGGACATTTTACACCCACAGTGTGAAATGCTGCCCCATACAAATACATGGGAAAATCTTCCCCATTAGTTTGGAAATTTGGAAATGTTTTTGCACTTCGTGCAAAAACTATTCGTGCCATCGTTCTGAAAATCCAGAGGACTGTAGTTAAATTCAGGGCCTACAACTTTCTAAATCGGTTCAGAATTTTTCGAGTAACGGTATGCGAGTGGTGAGGCCCCAAAGTTCACGCAATGCGTTCCGGATGGGGCAAAAAGTGCACGTTTGTGCACGTTGCGCAAAAACGTGCACGCCAATCGCTTATAAAAGTCATACCAATTGATTCCCGATTAAGTCGCACGTTTCTACGTTTTTACTTTTTGAGTTTTCTCAAAGCTGCGCAACTAGTTACGCGCCGAAGTTTATACGGAAGAATATGGAATAAATAATAAATAAATAACTAGACCAAAATTCCCGGGAAATTTTGAAGTGCCACGGACTACTGCCGGATGATCGCGGGGCTCGATACTGAATAATATACTGATTAATATACTGATTAATATACTGATTAATATGACATCATCCATGACTCTGTATGTCAAACCATTCAAAAGATATTGGACTATAACGTATCGGCCAATCAGAAGAAGGGGCGGGGCTAATTTGCACCAATGAGGGTCAGGGACTCGATACTTAGTCATTTGACACCACCCATGTCTCTGTATGTCAAACCATTCAAAAGATATTGGACTTTAACGTATCAGCCAATCAGAAGAAGGGGCGGGGCTAATTTGCACCAATGAGGGTCAGGGACTCGATACTTAGTCGTTTGACACCACCCATGTCTCTGTATGTCAATCCATTCAAAAGATATTGGACTATAACGTATCAGCCAATCAGAAGAAGGGGCGGGGCTAATTTGCACCAATGAGGGTCAGGGACTCGATACTTAGTCATTTGACACCACCCATGTCTCTGTATGTCAAACCATTCAAAAGATATTGGACTATAACGTATCAGCCAATCAGAATAAGGGGCGTGGCTAATTTGCACCAATGAGGGTCAGGGACTCGATACTTAGTCATTTGACACCACCCATGTCTCTGTATGTCAAACCATTCAAAAGATATTGGACTATAACGTATCGGCCAATCAGAAGAAGGGGCGTGGCTAATTTGCACCAATGAGGGTCAGGGACTCGATACTTAGTCATTTGACACCACCCATGTCTCTGTATATCAAACCATTCAAAAGATATTGGACTTTAACGTATCAGCCAATCAGAAGAAGGGGCGGGGCTAATTTGCACCAATGAGGGTCAGGGGCTCGATACTTAGTCATTTGACACCACCCATGTCTCTGTATGTCAAACCATTCAAAAGATATTGGACTATAACGTATCGGCCAATCAGAAGAAGGGGCGGGGCTAATTTGCACCAATGAGGGTCAGGGACTCCATACTTAGTCATTTGACACCACCCATGTCTCTGTATGTCAAACCATTCAAAAGATATTGGACTATAACGTATCGGCCAATCAGAAGAAGGGGCGTGGCTAATTGTCACCAATGAGGGTCAGGGACTCGATACTTAGTCATTTGACACCACCCATGTCTCTGTATGTCAAACCATTCAAAAGATATTGGACTATAACGTATCGGCCAATCACAAGAAGGGGCGGGGCTAATTTGTATATATAATATACAAATGTAAATATTTATATGTATAATAATAATAATATACACATATATCCAATGAACCTGTTCCCAGCAGGACTGGGGATCATGTAAGGTCAAAAGGTCAGGGTTCAGATTTCTCCATTATCCAGGTTATATTACATGAAGTCTGTAATGACTGTGTCATGTGACAAGGTCTGGGTCAGTCTAATCAGTACACCTGAGTTCTGGTTGTTAGGGGCAACAAGAACCTGATACAGAGGGAGCGGGAATGACAGCTAGATTTTCGGTTGTGACAAACCTCAAATCACTCCACTTTGCGGTCAAACCGTAGCTCTTAGCAGAAAAATGAAAACATCGTGAGAGACGGAGAACCCAGAACATTCTGTCAATCTTATTTTCATTCAGATATTCCTTAAAATGTGTTAGTAACGGCAATTCGAAAACAAAAATGAGATTTTTTTGAAGAAAACTTCATTTAACATGGGACTCAATGGAGAGCGAGACAGGATTTGGCGTGTCTGTTGGGCCCCCCGTTAAAATTGTGTGCACACCACGCATGTCAAAGTCACATTTTATGAATCTCAACATCCATGTCTACATTCTGACCAAAAATTATCTTTCTAGCTTATACGGTTTGCCCGTGAGCTCGAGTTACAAATAAAAATTATGATCATTTTTCGAAAGTCTCTCCACTCTAATGAATTCGAACCGCACTGAAGATTTGACAAAAAAGTGATTTCCAGTCCTCGCTTGAGCGCTCATATCTTGAAAAGTGTACATTTTAGGAAAAAACAGTCCGGGGTTTGGAGAGAGAAGAGAAGTTTTCCTCCGTTTTGAAGTTTGAATGACGTTTCTACGTGCAAGTATGAGAAAGATACGTGACTCAGAAAAAAGGTGTTTTTTTTTTTTTTTAACCTCCTCCCACGCACAGTGTGAAATGCTGCCCCATACAAATACATGGGAAAATCTCCCCATTAGTTTGGAAATTTGGAAATGTTTTTGCACTTCGTGCAAAAACTATTCGTGCCATCGTTCTGAAAATCCACAGGACTGTAGTTAAATTCAGGGCCTACAACTTTCTAAATCGGTTCATAATTTTTCGAGTAACGGTGTGCGAGTGGTGAGGCCCCAAACTTCACGCAATGCGTTCCGGATGGGGCAAAAAGCGCACGTTTGTGCACGTTGCGCAAAAACGTGCACGCCAATCGCTAATAAAAGTCATACCAATCGATTCCCGAGTAAGGCGCACGTTTCTACGTTTTTACTTTTCGCGTTTTCTCAAAGCTGCGGGACTAGTTACGCGCCGAAGTTTTTACGGAAGAATATATAATAATAATAATAAGCCTGAGCAATAGTATGAGTGCCTCGTGCTGCGCACGAGGCACTCCGCCTCCATTGAGCTTGCGCAGCTCAATGGAGGAGGAGTGCCACGTGGCGCAGCCGTGGCACTAACTAGACAAAATTCCCGGGAAATTTTGAAGTGCCACGGACTACTGCCGGATGATCGCGGGATGCACCCATGAAGGTCAAGGACTCGATACTTAGTCATTTGACACCACCCATGACTCTCTATGTCAAACCATTCAAAAGATATTGGACTATAACGTATCGGCCAATCAGAAGAAGGGGCGGGGCTAATTTGCACCAATGAGGGTCAGGGACTTGATACTTAGTCATTTGACACCACCCATGTCTCTGTATGTCAAACCATTCAAAAGATATTGGACTTTAACGTATCAGCCAATCAGAAGAAGGGGCGTGGCTAATTTGCACCAATGAGGGTCAGGGACTCGATACTTAGTCATTTGACACCACCCATGTCTCTGTATGTCAAACCATTCAAAAGATATTGGACTATAACGTATCGGCCAATCAGAAGAAGGGGCGTGGCTAATTTGCACCAATGAGGGTCAGGGACTCCATACTTAGTCATTTGACACCACCCATGTCTCTGTATGTCAAACCATTCAAAAGATATTGGACTTTAACGTATCAGCCAATCAGAAGAAGGGGCGGGGCTAATTTGCACCAATGAGGGTCAGGGACTCGATACTTAGTCATTTGACACCACCCATGTCTCTGTATGTCAAACCATTCAAAAGATATTGGACTTTAACGTATCAGCCAATCAGAAGAAGGGGCGTGGCTAATTTGCACCAATGAGGGTCAGGGACTCGATACTTAGTCATTTGACACCACCCATGTCTCTGTATGTCAAACCATTCAAAAGATATTGGACTATAACGTATCGGCCAATCAGAAGAAGGGGCGGGGCTAATTTGCACCAATGAGGGTCAGGGACTCGATACTTAGTCATTTGACACCACCCATGTCTCTGTATGTCAAACCATTCAAAAGATATTGGACTTTAACGTATCGGCCAATCAGAAGAAGGGGCGGGGCTAATTTGCACCAATGAGGGTCAGGGACTCGATACTTAGTCATTTGACACCACCCATGTCTCTGTATGTCAAACCATTCAAAAGATATTGGACTAAAACGTATCGGCCAATCACAAGAAGGGGCGGGGCTAATATGTATATATAATATACAAATGTAAATATTTATATGTATAATAATAATAATATACATATATATCCCATGAACCTGTCCCCAGCAGGACTGGGGATCATGTAAGGTCAGGGTTCAGATTCCTCCATTATCTAAGGTAAAGTATTATGAAGTCTGCATTGACTGTGTCATGTGACCAGTTCTGGGTCACATGACCCGGAAGTATGGTAGTGTATATTGTATTGGAATGACTCAGCTAGTTTTTCGGATTTGACAAGCCTCAAATAACTTCACCTTGTAATCAAACTGTAGCTCCTAGCAGAAAAACAAAGACATCGTGAGAGAGACAGAACCCGGAAGATTCTGACAATCTTAATTTTATTCAGATATTCCTTAAAATGTGTTAGTAACGGCAATTCGAAAACAAAAATGAGATTTTTTTGAAGAAAACTTTTTTTAACATTAGAGTCAATGGAGACAGAGGCAGGATTTGGCGTGACTCTTGGCTCCCCCGTTCAAATTTTGTGCACACCACGCCTGTCAAAGTCATATTATTTGAATCTCAACATCTATGTCTACATTCTGACCAAAGATTATCTTTCTAGCTTTTACGGTTCGGCCGTGAGCTCGAGTTACAAATAAAAATTATGGTCATTTTTTCAAAGTCTCTCGCACTCTGATCAATTAGAACCGCACTGAAGATTTGACAAAAAAGTGATTTCCAGTCCTCGCTTGAGGGCTCATATCTTGAAAAGTGTACATTTTAGGAAAAAACAGTCTGGGGTTTAGAGAGAGAAGAGAAGTTTTCCTCCGTTTTGAAGTTTGAATGACGTTTCTACGTGCAAGTATGAGAAAGATAGGTGACTCAGAAAAAAGGTGATTTTTTTTTTTTTTAACCTCATCCCACACACAGTGTGAAATGCTGCCCCATACAAATACATGGTCCCCATTAGTTTGGAAATTTGGAAATGTTTTTGCACTTCGTGCAAAAACTATTCGTGCCATCGTTCTGAAAATCCACAGGAATGTAGTTAAATTCAGGGCCTACAACTTTCTAAATCGGTTCATAATTTTTCGAGTAACGGTGTGCGAGTGGTGAGGCCCCAAAGTTGACGCAATGCGTTCCGGATGGGGCAAAAAGTGCACGTTTGTGCACGTTGCGCAAAAACGTGCACGCCAATCGCTAATAAAAGTCATACCAATCGATTCCCGATTAAGGCGCACGTTTCTACGTTTTTACTTTTCGCGTTTTCTCAAAGCTGCGGGACTAGTTACGCGCCGAAGTTTATACGGAAGAATATGGAATAAATAAATAATAAGCCTGAGCAATAGTATGAGTGCCTCGTGCTGCGCACGAGGCACTCCTCCTCCATTGAGCTTGCGCATCTCAATGGAGGAGGAGTGCCACGTGGCGCAGCCGTGGCACTAACTAGACCAAAATTCCCGGGAAATTTTGAAGTGCCACGGACTACTGCCGGATGATCGCGGGATGCACCCATGAAGGTCAAGGACTCGATACTTAGTCATTTGACACCACCCATGACTCTCTATGTCAAACCATTCAAAAGATATTGGACTATAACGTATCGGCCAATCAGAAGAAGGGGCGTGGCTAATTTGCACCAATGAGGGTCAGGGACTCGATACTTGGTCATTTGACACCACCCATGTCTCTGTATGTCAAACCATTCAAAAGATATTGGACTATAACGTATCGGCCAATCAGAAGAAGGGGCGTGGCTAATTTGCACCAATGAGGGTCAGGGACTCCACACTTAGTCATTTGACACCACCCATGTCTCTGTATGTCAAACCATTCAAAAGATATTGGACTTTAATGTATCAGCCAATCAGAAGAAGTGGCGGGGCTAATTTGCACCAATGAGGGTCAGGGACTCGATACTTAGTCATTTGACACCACCCATGTCTCTGTATGTCAAACCATTCAAAAGATATTGGACTTTAACGTATCAGCCAATCAGAAGAAGGGGCGTGGCTAATTTGCACCAATGAGGGTCAGGGACTCGATACTTAGTCATTTGACACCACCCATGTCTCTGTATGTCAAACCATTCAAAAGATATTGGACTATAACGTATCGGCCAATCAGAAGAAGGGGCGTGGCTAATTTGCACCAATGAGGGTCAGGGACTCGATACTTAGTCATTTGACACCACCCATGTCTCTGTATGTCAAACCATTCAAAAGATATTGGACTATAACGTATCGGCCAATCAGAAGAAGGGGCATGGCTAATTTGCACCAATGAGGGTCAGGGACTCGATACTTAGTCATTTGATACCACCCGTGAGTCTCTATGTCAAACCATTCAAAAGATATTGGACTATAACGTATCAGCCAATCAGAAGAAGGGGCGGGGCTAATTTGCACCAATGAGGGTCAGGGACTCGATACTTAGTCATTTGATACCACCCGTGAGTCTCTATGTCAAACCATTCAAAAGATATTGGACTATAACGTATCAGCCAATCAGAAGAAGGGGCGGGGCTAATTTGCACCAATGAGGGTCAGGGGCTCGATACTTAGTCATTTGATACCACCCGTGAGTCTCTATGTCAAACCATTCAAAAGATATTGGACTATAACGTATCGGCCAATCAGAAGAAGGGGCGGGGCTAATATGTATATATAATATCCAAATGTAAATATTTATATGTATAATAATAATAATATACATATATATCCCATGAACCTGTCCCCAGCAGGACTGGGGATCATGTAAGGTCAAAAGGTCAGGGTTCAGATTCCTCCATTATCCAAGGTAAAGTATTATGAAGTCTGCATTGAGTGGGTCATGTGACTAGTTCTGGGTCACATGACCCGGAAGTATGGTAGTGTATATTGTATTGGAATGACTCAGCTAGTTCTTCGGATTTGACAAGCCTCAAATAACTTCACCTTGTAAACAAACTGTAGCTCCTAGCAGAAAAACAAAGACATCGTGAGAGAGACAGAACCCGGAAGATTCTGACAATCTTAATTTTATTCAGATATTCCTTAAAATGTGTTAGTAACGGCAATTCGAAAACAAAAATGAGATTTTTTTGAAGAAATTTTTATTTAACATTGCAGTGAATGGAGAGAGAGACAGGAATTGGCATGGCTCTTAGTCTCCCCGTTTAAATTTTGTGCACACCACGCCTGTCAAAGTCACATTTTAAGAATACCAAAATGTATGTCTACATTCTGACCAAAAATTATCTGTCCAGCTTTTACGGTTCGGCCGTGAGGTCGAGTTACAAATAAAAATTATGGTCATTTTTTCAGGGTTCTGCTCACTCTGATCAATTAAAACCTCCACTCTAGATTTGAAAAAGGGGGTTTTTTAGTCCTCGCTTGTAGGCTCATATCTTGAAAAGTGTACATTTTAGGAAAAAACAGTCCGGGGTTTAGAGAGAGAAGAGAAGTTTTCCTCCGTTTTGAAGTTTGAATGACGTTTCTACGTGCAAGTATGAGAAAGATAGGTGACTCAGAAAAAAGGTGATTTTTTTTTTTTTTTAACCTTCACCGGACATTTCACACCCACAGTGGTGAAATGCTGCCCCATACAAATACATGGGAAAATCTCCCCATTAGTTTGGAAATTTGGAAATGTTTTTGCACTTCGTGCAAAAACTATTCGTGCTATCGTTCTGAAAATTCACAGGAATGTAGTTAAATTCAGGGCCTACAACTTTCTAAATCGGTTCATAATTTTTCGAGTAACGGTGTGCGAGTGGTGAGGCCCCAAAGTTGACGCAATGCGTTCCGGATGGGGCAAAAAGTGCACGTTTGTGCACGTTGCGCAAAAACGTGCACGCCAATCGCTAATAAAAGTCATACCAATCGATTCCCGATTAAGGCGCACGTTTCTACGTTTTTACTTTTCGCGTTTTCTCAAAGCTGTGGGACTAGTTACGCGCCGAAGTTTATACGGAAGAATATGGAATAAATAAATAATAAATAATAAGCCTGAGCAATAGTAAGAGTGCCTCGTGCTGCGCACGAGGCACTCCTCCTCCATTGCGCAGCTCAATGGAGGAGGAGTGCCACGTGGCGCAGCCGTGGCACTAATAAGCCTGAGCAATAGTATTAGTGCCTCGTGCTGCGCACGAGGCACTCCTCCTCCATTGAGCTTGCGCATCTCAATGGAGGAGGAGTGCCACGTGGCGCAGCCGTGGCACTAATAAGCCTGAGCAATAGTATTAGTGCCTCGTGCTGCGCACGAGGCACTCCTCCTCCATTGAGCTTGCGCATCTCAATGGAGGAGGAGTGCCACGTGGCGCAGCCGTGGCACTAACTAGACCAAAATTCCCGGGAAATTTTGAAGTGCCACGGACTACTTCCGGATGATCGCGGGATGCACCCATGAAGGTCAAGGACTCGATACTTGGTCATTTGACACCACCCATGACTCTCTATGTCAAACCATTCAAAAGATATTGGACTATAACGTATCGGCCAATCAGAAGAAGGGGCGGGGCTAATTTGCACCAATGAGGGTCAGGGACTCCATACTTAGTCATTTGACACCACCCATGTCTCTGTATGTCAAACCATTCAAAAGATATTGGACATTAACGTATCAGCCAATCAGAAGAAGGGGCGTGGCTAATTTGCACCAATGAGGGTCAGGGACTCGATACTTAGTCATTTGACACCACCCATGACTCTCTATGTCAAACCATTCAAAAGATATTGGACTATAACGTATCGGCCAATCAGAAGAAGGGGCGGGGCTAATTTGCACCAATGAGGGTCAGGGACTCGATACTTAGTCATTTGACACCACCCATGTCTCTGTATGTCAAACCATTCAAAAGATATTGGACTATAACGTATCGGCCAATCAGAAGAAGGGGCGTGGCTAATTTGCACCAATGAGGGTCAGGGACTCGATACTTAGTCATTTGACACCACCCATGTCTCTGTATGTCAAACCATTCAAAAGATATTGGACTTTAACGTATCAGCCAATCAGAAGAAGGGGCGGGGCTAATTTGCATCAATGAGGGTCAGGGGCTCGATACTTAGTCATTTGAGACCACCCATGTCTCTGTATGTCAAACCATTCAAAAGATATTGGACTATAACGTATCGGCCAATCAGAAGAAGGGGCGGGGCTAATATGTATATATAATATACAAATGTAAATATTTATATGTATAATAATAATAATAATATACATATATATCCCATGAACCTGTCCCCAGCAGGACTGGGGATCATGTAAGGTCAGGATTCAGATTCCTCCATTATCCAAGGTAAAGTATTATGAAGTCTGCAATGAGTGGGTCATGTGACTAGTTCTGGGTCACATGACCCGGAAGTATGGTAGTGTATATTGTATTGGAATGACTCAGCTAGTTTTTGGGATTTGACAAGCCTCAAATAACTTCACCTTGTAATCAAACTGTAACTCCTAGCAGAAAAACAAAGACATCGTGAGAGAGACAGAACCCGGAAGATTCTGACAATCTTAATTTTATTCAGATATTCCTTAAAATGTGTTAGTAACGGCAATTCGAAAACAAAAATGAGATTTTTTTGAAGAAATTTTTTTTTAACATTGCAGTGAATGGAGAGAGAGACAGGAATTGGCATGGCTCTTAGTCTCCCCGTTTAAATTTTGTGCACACCACGCCTGTCAAAGTCACATTTTAAGAATACCAAAATGTATGTCTACATTCTGACCAAAAATTATCTGTCCAGCTTTTACGGTTCGGCCGTGAGGTCGAGTTACAAATAAAAATTATGGTCATTTTTTCAGGGTTCTGCAGACTCTGATCAATTAAAACCTCCACTCTAGATTTGAAAAAGGGGGTTTTTTAGTCCTCGCTTGAAGGCTCATATCTTGAAAAGTGTACATTTTAGGAAAAAACAGTCCGGGGTTTAGAGAGAGAAGAGAAGTTTTCCTCCGTTTTGAAGTTTGAATGACGTTTCTACGTGCAAGTATGAGAAAGATAGGTGACTCGGAAAAAAGGTGATTTTTTTTTTTTTTTAACCTTCACCGGACATTTCACACCCACAGTGTGAAATGCTGCCCCATACAAATACATGGGAAAATCTTCCCCATTAGTTTGGAAATTTGGAAATGTTATTGCACTTCGTGCAAAAACTATTCGTGCCATCGTTCTGAAAATCCACAGGACTGTAGTTAAATTCAGGGCCTACAACTTTCTAAATCGGTTCATAATTTTTCGAGTAACGGTGTGCGAGTGTTGAGGCCCCAAAGTTCACGCAATGCGTTCACGATGGGGCAAAAAGCGCACGTTTGTGCACGTTGCGCAAAAACGTGCACGCCAATCACTAATAAAAGTCATTCCCATGAAGTCCCGATTAAGTCGCACGTTTCTACGTTTTTACTTTTTGAGTTTTCTCAAAGCTGCGCAACTAGTTACGCGCCGAAGTTTATACGGAAGAATATATAATAATAATAATAAACTAGACAAAATTCCCGGGAAATTTTGAAGTGCCACGGACTACTGCCGGATGATCGCGGGATGCATCCATGAAGGTCAAGGACTCGATACTTGGTCATTTGACACCACCCATGACTCTCTATGTCAAACCATTCAAAAGATATTGGACTATAACGTATCGGCCAATCAGAAGAAGGGGCGGGGCTAATTTGCACCAATGAGGGTCAGGGACTCGATACTTAGTCATTTGACACCACCCATGTGTCTGTATGTCAAACCATTCAAAAGATATTGGACTTTAACGTATCGGCCAATCAGAAGAAGGGGCGGGGCTAATTTGCACCAATGAGGGTCAGGGACTCGATACTTAGTCATTTGACACCACCCATGTCTCTGTATGTCAAACCATTCAAAAGATATTGGACTTTAACGTATCAGCCAATCAGAAGAAGGGGCGTGGCTAATTTACACCAATGAGGGTCAGGGACTCGATACTTGGTCATTTGACACCACCCATGTCTCTGTATGTCAAACCATTCAAAAGATATTGGACTATAACGTATCGGCCAATCAGAAGAAGGGGCGTGGCTAATTTGCACCAATGAGGGTCAGGGACTCCATACTTAGTCATTTGACACCACCCATGTCTCTGTATGTCAAACCATTCAAAAGATATTGGACTATAACGTATCGGCCAATCAGAAGAAGGGGCGTGGCTAATTTGCACCAATGAGGGTCAGGGACTCGATACTTAGTCATTTGACACCACCCATGTCTCTGTATGTCAAACCATTCAAAAGATATTGGACTTTAACGTATCAGCCAATCAGAAGAAGGGGCGGGGCTAATTTGCACCAATGAGGGTCAGGGGCTCGATACTTAGTCATTTGATACCACCCGTGAGTCTCTATGTGAAACCATTCAAAAGATATTGGACTATAACGTATCGGCCAATCAGAAGAAGGGGCGGGGCTAATATGTATATATAATATACAAATGTAAATATTTATATGTATAATAATAATAATATACATATATATCCCATGAACCTGTCCCCAGCAGGACTGGGGATCATGTAAGGTCAAAAGGTCAGGGTTCAGATTCCTCCATTATCCAAGGTAAAGTATTATGAAGTCTGCATTGAGTGGGTCATGTGACTAGTTCTGGGTCACATGACCCGGAAGTATGGTAGTGTATATTGTATTGGAATGACTCAGCTAGTTTTTGGGATTTGACAAGCCTCAAATAACTTCACCTTGTAATCAAACTGTAGCTCCTAGCAGAAAAACAAAGACATCGTGAGAGAGACAGAACCCGGAAGATTCTGACAATCTTAATTTTATTCAGATATTCCTTAAAATGTGTTAGTAACGGCAATTCGAAAACAAAAATGAGATTTTTTTGAAGAAATTTTTTTTTAACATTGCAGTGAATGGAGAGAGAGACAGGAATTGGCATGGCTCTTAGTCTCCCCGTTTAAATTTTGTGCACACCACGCCTGTCAAAGTCACATTTTAAGAATACCAAAATGTATGTCTACATTCTGACCAAAAATTATCTGTCCAGCTTTTACGGTTCGGCCGTGAGGTCGAGTTACAAATAAAAATTATGGTCATTTTTTCAGGGTTCTGCTCACTCTGATCAATTAAAACCTCCACTCTAGATTTGAAAAAGGGGGTTTTTTAGTCCTCGCTTGAGGGCTCATATCTTGAAAAGTGTACATTTTAGGAAAAAACAGTCCGGGGTTTAGAGAGAGAAGAAAAGTTTTCCTCCGTTTTGAAGTTTGAATGACGTTTCTACGTGCAAGTATGAGAAAGATACGTGACTCAGAAAAAAGGTGATTTTTTTTTTTTTTTAACCTTCACCGGACATTTCACACCCACAGTGTGAAATGCTGCCCCATACAAATACATGGGAAAATCTTCCCCATTAGTTTGGAAATTTGGAAATGTTTTTGCACTTCGTGCAAAAACTATTCGTGCCATCGTTCTGAAAATCCACAAGACTGTAGTTAAATTCAGGGCCTACAACTTTCTAAATCGGTTCAGAATTTTTCGAGTAACGGTGTGCGAGTGGTGAGGCCCCAAAGTTCACGCAATGCGTTCACGATGGGGCAAAAAGCGCACGTTTGTGCACGTTGCGCAAAAACGTGCACGCCAATCGCTAATAAAAGTCATTCCCATGAAGTCCCGATTAAGTCGCACGTTTCTACGTTTTTACTTTTTGAGTTTTCTCAAAGCTGCGCAACTAGTTACGCGCCGAAGTTCATACGGAAGAATATGGAATAATAATAATAACTAGACAAAATTCCCGGGAAATTTTGAAGTGCCACGGACTACTGCCGGATGATCGCGGGGCTTATTTGCACCCATGAAGGTCAAGGACTCGATACAGATTCCAATGACACCACCCATGACTCTCTATGTCAAACCATTCAAAAGTTATTACAGAAAATATAGAACCGCTAACTGAACCGCTAACGGGATCGCTAACGGGATCGCTAACGGGACCGCTAACGGGACCGCTAACCGAGCCGCTAACGGGATCGCTAACCGAGCCGCTAACAACCGCTAACGGAACCGCTAACGGGACCGCTAATGGGATCGCTAACGGAACCGCTAACGGGACCGCTAACGGGATCGCTAACGGGATCGCTAACGGGATCGCTAACGGGATCGCTAACGGGATCGCTAACGGGACCGCTAACCGAGCCGCTGATGGGATCGCTAACGGGACCGCTAACAACCGCTAACAGAACCGCTAACGTGACCGCTAACATAACCGCTAACAGAACCGCTAACGGGATCGCTAACAACCGCTAGCGGAACCGCTAACGGGACCGCTAATGGGATTGCTAACGGGACCGCTAACGGGGTCGCTAACTGGACCGCTAACGGGACCGCTAACGGGACCGCTAACCGAGCCGCTAACGGGATCGCTAACCGAGCCGCTAACAACCGCTAATGGAACCGCTAACGGGACCGCTAATGGGATCGCTAACGGAACCGCTAACGGGACCGCTAACGGGATCGCTAACGGGATCGCTAACGGGATCGCTAACGGGATCGCTAACGGGACCGCTAACCGAGCCGCTAATGGGATCGCTAACGGGACCGCTAACAACCGCTAACAGAACCGCTAACGGGACCGCTAACAGAACCGCTAACAGAACCGCTAACGGGATCGCTAACAACCGCTAGCGGAACCGCTAACGGGACCGCTAATGGGATTGCTAACGGGACCGCTAACGGGGTCGCTAACTGGACCGCTAACGGGATCGCTAACTGGACCGCTAACGGTACCGCTAACGGGATCGCTAACGGAATCGCTAACTGAACCGCTAACGGGACCACTAACCGAGCCGCTAACGGGATTGCTAACCGAGCCGCTAATGGGATCGCTAACGGGACCGCTAACAACCGCTAACGGAACCGCTAACAGAACCGCTAACAGAACCGCTAAGGGGACCGCTAACGGGATCGCTAACAACCGCTAACGGGACCGCTAACGGGGTCGCTAACTGGACCGCTAACGGGATCGCTAACTGGACCGCTAACGGGACCGCTAACGGGATCGCTAACGGAATCGCTAACTGAACCGCTAACGGGACCGCTAACGGGATCGCTAACAACCGCTAGCGGAACCGCTAACGGGACCGCTAACGGGGTCGCTAACTGGACCGCTAACTGGACCGCTAAAGGGACCGCTAACGGGACCGCTAACGGGATCGCTAACGGAATCGCTAACTGAACCGCTAACGGGACCGCTAACCGAGCCGCTAACGGGATCGCTAACCAAGCCGCTAACGGGATCGCTAACGGGATCGCTAACAACCGCTAACGGGACCGCTAACGGGATTGCTAACGGGACCGCTAACGGGGTCGCTAACTGGACCGCTAACGGGATCGCTAACTGGACCGCTAACGGGACCGCTAACGGGATCGCTCACAGGACCGCTAACAGAACCGCTAACGGGACCACTAACACCAATAACACCACCATCCCATAATAAACACCTACCATCCCATAATAACACTAACATCCCATAATAACACTAACATCCTATAAAAACACCTGCCATCCCATAATAACACTAACATCCTATAAAAACACCTGCCATCCCATAATAACACTAACATCCTATAAAAACACCTGACATCCCATAATAACACTAACATCCTATAAAAACACCTGACATCCCATAATAACACTAACATCCTATAAAAACACCTGACATCCCATAATAACACCTATCGTGTGTGTGTGTGTGTGTGTGTGTGTGTGTGTGTTCATCTAAGGTTAAAAGGTCAGGGTTCAGATTTCTCCATTTTCCAGGTTATACTATGAATTCTGTACTGAGTGAGTCATGTGACCAGTTCTGGGTCAGTCTAATCAGTCAACAGCTGAGCTCTGGTTGCTAGGGGCAACAAGAACCTGATACAGAGGGAGCGGGAATGACTCAGCTGGATTTTTGGTTGTGACAAACCTGAAATCACTCCACTTTGCGCTCAAACCGTAGCTCTTAGCAGAAAAACGAAAACATTTTGAGAAACAGAGAACCTACCAGATTATCTAAATGTTATTTTCATACAGATATTCCTTAAAATGTGTTAGTAACGGCAATTCGAAAACAAAAATGAGATTTTTTTTAAGAAAACTTCATTTAACATGGGAGTCAATGAAGAGAGAGACAGGAACTGGCGTGTCTGTTGGCTCCCCCGTTAAAATTTTGTGCACACCACGCCTGTCAAAGTCACATTTTATAAATCACAACACCTATGTCTATATTCTGACCAAAAATTATCCGTCTACCTTTTACGGTTTGGCCGTGACCTCGAGTTACAAATAAGAAATCATGTTTTTTTTTCAGTGTAACTACACTCTAGCAAACTGACTCCCGTGCTCTAGATTTGAAAAAAAGTGATTTCCAGTCCTCGCTTGAGGGCTCATATCTTGAAAAGTGTACATTTTAGGAAAAAACTGTTTCGGGTTTGGAGAGAGAAGAGAAGTTTTCCTCCGTTTTGAAGTTTGAATGACGTTTCTACGTGCAAGTATGAGAAAGATACGTGACTCAGAAAAAAGGTGAATTTTGTCTTTTTCTCGACATTTTCCCATCCGCTTTGAATGGCGCCATAGGAATACATAGGGAAAATGAGCTCCCCATTAGTTTGGAAATTTGGAAATGTTTTTGCACTTCGTGCAAAAACTATTCGTGCCATCGTTCTGAAAATCCACAGGACTGTAGTTAAATTCAGGGCCTACAACTTTCTAAATCGGTTCAGAATTTTTCGAGTAACGGTGTGCGAGTGGTGAGGCCCCAAAGTTCACGCAATGCGTTCCGGATGGGGCAAAAAGCGCACGTTTGTGCACGTTGCGCAAAAACGTGCACGCCAATCGCTAATAAAAGTCATACCCATCGATTCCCGATTAAGGCGCACGTTTCTACGTTTTTACTTTTCGCGTTTTCTCAAAGCTGTAGGAGGAGTAGCCGGACAAAGTTTTTACGGAAGAATATATAATAATAAGCCTGAGCAATAGTATGAGTGCCTCGTGCTGCGCACGAGGCACTCCTCCTCCATTGAGCTTGCGCAGCTCAATGGAGGAGGCGTGCCACGTGGCGCAGCCGTGGCACTAATAATAATAAGCCTGAGCAATAGTATGAGTGCCTCGTGCTGCGCACGAGGCACTCCTCCTCCATTGAGCTTGCGCATCTCAATGGAGGAGGAGTGCCACGTGGCGCAGCCGTGGCACTAATAAATAAGCCTGAGCAATAGTATGAGTGCCTCGTGCTGCGCACGAGGCACTCCTCCTCCATTGAGCTTGCGCATCTCAATGGAGGAGGAGTGCCACGTGGCGCCTGCCGGACTACTGCCGGATGATCGCGGGGCTTATTTGCACCCATGAAGGTCAAGGACTCGATACAGATTCCAATGACACCACCCATGACTCTCTATGTCAAACCATTCAAAAGTTATTACAGAAAATATAGAACCGCTAACTGAACCGCTAACGGGATCGCTAACGGGATCGCTAACGGGACCGCTAACGGGACCGCTAACCGAGCCGCTAACGGGATCGCTAACCGAGCCGCTAACAACCGCTAACGGAACCGCTAACGGGACCGCTAACGGGACCGCTAACGGAACCGCTAACGGGGCCGCTAACGGGACCGCTAACGGGACCGCTAACGGGATCGCTAACGGGATCGCTAACGGGACCGCTAACCGAGCCGCTAATGGGATCGCTAACAGGACCGCTAACAACCGCTAACAGAACCGCTAACGGGACCGCTAACAGAACCGCTAACAGAACCGCTAACGAGATCGCTAACAACCGCTAGCGGAACCGCTAACGGGACCGCTAATGGGATTGCTAACGGGACCGCTAACGGGGTCGCTAACTGGACCGCTAACGGGATCGCTAACTGGACTGCTAACGGTACCGCTAACGGGATCGCTAACGGAATCGCTAACTGAACCGCTAACGGGACCGCTAACCGAGCCGCTAACGGGATTGCTAACCGAGCCGCTAATGGGATCGCTAACGGGACCGCTAACAACCGCTAACGGAACCGCTAACAGGACCGCTAACAGAACCGCTAACAGAACCGCTAACGGGACCGCTAACGGGATCGCTAACAACCGCTAGCGGAACCGCTAACGGGACCGCTAACGGGGTCGCTAACTGGACCGCTAACGGGATCGCTAACTGGACCGCTAACGGGACCGCTAACGGGATCGCTAACGGAATCGCTAACTGAACCGCTAACGGGACCGCTAACGGGATCGCTAACGGAATCGCTAACTGAACCGCTAACGGGACCGCTAACCGAGCCGCTAACGGGATTGCTAACCGAGCCGCTAATGGGATCGCTAACGGGACCGCTAACAACCGCTAACGGAACCGCTAACAGGACCGCTAACAGAACCGCTAACAGAACCGCTAACGGGACCGCTAACGGGATCGCTAACAACCGCTAGCGGAACCGCTAACGGGACCGCTAACGGGGTCGCTAACTGGACCGCTAACGGGATCGCTAACTGGACCGCTAACGGGACCGCTAACGGGATCGCTAACGGAATCGCTAACTGAACCGCTAACAGGACCGCTAACGGGATCGCTAACAACCGCTAGCGGAACCGCTAACGGGACCGCTAACGGGGTCGCTAACTGGACCGCTAACGGGATCGCTAACTGGACCGCTAACGGGACCGCTAACGGGACCGCTAACGGGATCGCTAACGGAATCGCTAACTGAACCGCTAACGGGACCGCTAACCGAGCCGCTAACGGGATCGCTAACCAAGCCGCTAACGGGATCGCTAACGGGATCGCTAACAACCGCTAACGGGACCGCTAACGGGATTGCTAACGGGACCGCTAACGGGGTCGCTAACTGGACCGCTAACGGGATCGCTAACTGGACCGCTAACGGGACCGCTAACGGGATCGCTAACAGGACCGCTAACAGAACCGCTAACGGGACCGCTAACACCAATAACACTACCATCCCATAATAAACACCTACCATCCCATAATAACACTAACATCCTATAAAAACACCTGCCATCCCATAATAACACTAACATCCTATAAAAACACCTGCCATCCCATAATAACACTAACATCCTATAAAAACACCTGACATCCCATAATAACACTAACATCCTATAAAAACACCTGCCATCCCATAATAACACTAACATCCTATAAAAACACCTGACATCCCATAATAACACCTATCGTGTGTGTGTGTGTGTGTGTGTGTGTGTGTGTGTGTGTGTGTGTGTGTGTGTGTGTGTGTGTGTGTGTGTGTGTGTGTTCATCTAAGGTTAAAAGGTCAGGGTTCAGATTTCTCCATTTACTGAGTGAGTCATGTGACCAGTTCTGGGTCAGTCTAATCAGTCAACAGCTGAGCTCTGGTTGCTAGGGGCAACAAGAACCTGATACAGAGGGAGCGGGAATGACTCAGCTGGATTTTTGGTTGTGACAAACCTGAAATCACTCCACTTTGCGCTCAAACCGTAGCTCTTAGCAGAAAAACGAAAACATTTTGAGAAACAGAGAACCTACCAGATTATCTAAATGTTATTTTCATACAGATATTCCTTAAAATGTGTTAGTAACGGCAATTCGAAAACAAAAATGAGATTTTTTTTAAGAAAACTTCATTTAACATGGGAGTCAATGAAGAGAGAGACAGGAACTGGCGTGTCTGTTGGCTCCCCCGTTAAAATTTTGTGCACACCACGCCTGTCAAAGTCACATTTTATAAATCACAACACCTATGTCTATATTCTGACCAAAAATTATCTGTCTACCTTTTACGGTTTGGCCGTGACCTCGAGTTACAAATAAGAAATCATGTTTTTTTTTCAGTGTAACTACACTCTAGCAAACTGACTCCCGTGCTCTAGATTTGAAAAAAAGTGATTTCCAGTCCTCGCTTGAGGGCTCATATCTTGAAAAGTGTACATTTTAGGAAAAAACAGTTTCGGGTTTGGAGAGAGAAGAGAAGTTTTCCTCCGTTTTGAAGTTTGAATGACGTTTCTACGTGCAAGTATGAGAAAGATACGTGACTCGGAAAAAAGGTGAATTTTGTCTTTTTTTTCTCAACATTTTCCCATCCGCTTATAATGGCGCCATTGAAATGCATGGGAAAATCTTCCCCATTAGTTTGGAAATTTGGAAATGTTTTTGCACTTCGTGCAAAAACTATTCGTGCCATCGTTCTGAAAATCCACAGGACTGTAGTTAAATTCAGGGCCTACAACTTTCTAAATCGGATCAGAATTTTTCGAGTAACGGTGTGCGAGTGGTGAGGCCCCAAAGTTCACGCAATGCGTTCCGGATGGGGCAAAAAGCGCACGTTTGTGCACGTTGCGCAAAAACGTGCACGCCAATTGCTTATAAAAGTCATACCCATCGATTCCCGAATAAGGCGCAGGTTTCTACGTTTTTACTTTTCGCGTTTTCTCAAAGCTGCGGGACAAGTTACGCGCCGAAGTTTTTACGGAAGAATATGGAATAACTAGACCAAAATTCCCGGGAAATTTTGAAGTGCCACGGACTACTGCCGGATGATCGCGGGATGCACCCATGAAGGTCAAGGACTCGATACTTAGTCATTTGACACCACCCATGACTCTCTATGTCAAACCATTCAAAAGATATTGGACTATAACGTATCGGCCAATCAGAAGAAGGGGCGGGGCTAATTTGCACCAATGAGGGTCAGGGACTCGATACTCAGTCATTTGACACCACCCATGTCTCTGTATGTCAAACCATTCAAAAGATATTGGACTATAACGTATCGGCCAATCAGAAGAAGGGGCGGGGCTAATTTGCACCAATGAGGGTCAGGGACTCGATACTTTGTCATTTGACACCACCCATGTCTCTGTATGTCAAACCATTCAAAAGATATTGGACTATAACGTATCGGCCAATCAGAAGAAGGGGCGTGGCTAATTTGCACCAATGAGGGTCAGGGACTCGATACTTAGTCATTTGACACCACCCATGTCTCTGTATGTCAAACCATTCAAAAGATATTGGACTTTAACGTATCAGCCAATCAGAAGAAGGGGCGTGGCTAATTTGCACCAATGAGGGTCAGGGACTCGATACTTAGTCATTTGACACCACCCATGTCTCTGTATGTCAAACCATTCAAAAGATATTGGACTATAACGTATCGGCCAATCAGAAGAAGGGGCGTGGCTAATTTGCACCAATGAGGGTCAGGGACTCGATACTTAGTCATTTGACACCACCCATGTCTCTGTATGTCAAACCATTCAAAAGATATTGGACTTTAACGTATCAGCCAATCAGAAGAAGGGGCGGGGCTAATTTGCACCAATGAGGGTCAGGGGCTCGATACTTAGTCATTTGATACCACCCGTGAGTCTCTATGTCAAACCATTCAAAAGATATTGGACTATAACGTATCGGCCAATCAGAAGAAGGGGCGGGGCTAATATGTATATATAATATACAAATGTAAATATTTATATGTATAATAATAATAATATACATATATATCCCATGAACCTGTCCCCAGCAGGACTGGGGATCATGTAAGGTCAAAAGGTCAGGGTTCAGATTCCTCCATTATCCAAGGTAAAGTATTATGAAGTCTGCATTGAGTGGGTCATGTGACTAGTTCTGGGTCACATGACCCGGAAGTATGGTAGTGTATATTGTATTGGAATGACTCAGCTAGTTTTTAGGATTTGACATGCCTCAAATAACTTCACCTTGTAATCAAACTGTAGCTCCTAGCAGAAAAACAAAGACATCGTGAGAGAGACAGAACCCGGAAGATTCTAACAATCTTAATTTTATTCAGATATTCCTTAAAATGTGTTAGTAACGGCAATTCGAAAACAAAAATGAGATTTTTTTTAAGAAAACTTCATTTAACATGGGAGTCAATGAAGAGACAGACAGGAATTGGCGTGTCTGTTGGCTCCACCGTTAAAATTTTGTGCACACCACGCCTGTGAAAGTCACATTTTATAAATCACAACACCTATGTCTATATTCTGACCAAAAATGATCTGTCTACCTTTTACGGTTTGGCCGTGACCTCGAGTTACAAATAAGAAATCATGTTTTTTTTTCAGTGTAACTACACTCTAGCAAACTGACTCCCGTGCTCTAGATTTGAAAAAAAGTGATTTCCAGACCTCGCTTGAGGGCTCATATCTTGAAAAGTGTACATTTTAGGAAAAAACAGTCCGGGGTTTAGAGAGAGAAGAGAAGTTTTCCTCCGTTTTGAAGTTTGAATGACGTTTCTACGTGCAAGTATGAGAAAGATACGTGACTCTGAAAAAAGGTGAATTTTGTCTTTTTTCTCGACATTTTCCCATCCGCTTTGAATGGCGCCATAGGAATACATGGGAAAATGCTCTCCCCATTAGTTTGGAAATTTGGAAATGTTTTTGCACTTCGTGCAAAAACTATTTGTGCCATCGCTCTGAAAATCCACAGGACTGTAGTTAAATTCAGGGCCTACAACTTTCTAAATCGGTGCAGAATTTTTCGAGTAACGGTGTGCGAGTGGTGAGGCCCCAAAGTTCACACAATGCGTTCCGGATGGGGCAAAAAGCGCACGTTTGTGCATGTTGCGCAAAAACGTGCACGTCAATCGCTAATAAAAGTCATACCCATCGATTCCCGATTAAGGCGCACGTTTCTACGTTTTTACTTTTCGCGTTTTCTCAAAGCTGTGGGACTAGTTACGCGCCGAAGTTTATACGGAAGAATAAATAAATAAAGAAGCCTGAGCAATAGTATGAGTGCCTCGTGCTGCGCACGAGGCACTCCTCCTCCATTGAGCTTGCGCATCTCAATGGAGGAGGAGTGCCACGTGGCGCAGCCGTGGCACTAACTAGACCAAAATTCCCGGGAAATTTTGAAGTGCCACGGACTACTGCCGGATGATCGCGGGATGCACCCATGAAGGTCAAGGACTTGATACTTAGTCATTTGACACCACCCATGTCTCTGTATGTCAAACCATTCAAAAGATATTGGACTATAACGTATCGGCCAATCAGAAGAAGGGGCGTGGCTAATTTGCACCAATGAGGGTCAGGGACTCCATACTTAGTCATTTGACACCACACATGTCTCTGTATGTCAAACCATTCAAAAGATATTGGACTTTAACGTATCGGCCAATCAGAAGAAGGGGCGTGGCTAATTTGCACCAATGAGGGTCGGGGACTCGATACTTAGTCATTTGACACCACCCATGTCTCTGTATGTCAAACCATTCAAAAGATATTGGACTATAACGTATCGGCCAATCAGAAGAAGGGGCGTGGCTAATTTGCACCAATGAGGGTCAGGGACTCGATACTTAGTCATTTGACACCACCCATGTCTCTGTATGTCAAACCATTCAAAAGATATTGGACTTTAACGTATCAGCCAATCAGAAGAAGGGGCGGGGCTAATTTGCACCAATGAGGGTCAGGGACTCGATACTTAGTCATTTGACACCACCCATGTCTCTGTATGTCAAACCATTCAAAAGATATTGGACTATAACGTATCGGCCAATCAGAAGAAGGGGCGTGGCTAATTTGCACCAATGAGGGTCAGGGACTCCATACTTAGTCATTTGACACCACCCATGTCTCTGTATGTCAAACCATTCAAAAGATATTGGACTTTAACGTATCGGCCAATCAGAAGAAGGGGCGTGGCTAATTTGCACCAATGAGGGTCGGGGACTCGATACTTAGTCATTTGACACCACCCATGTCTCTGTATGTCAAACCATTCAAAAGATATTGGACTATAACGTATCGGCCAATCAGAAGAAGGGGCGTGGCTAATTTGCACCAATGAGGGTCAGGGACTCGATACTTAGTCATTTGACACCACCCATGTCTCTGTATGTCAAACCATTCAAAAGATATTGGACTTTAACGTATCAGCCAATCAGAAGAAGGGGCGGGGCTAATTTGCACCAATGAGGGTCAGGGACTCGATACTTAGTCATTTGACACCACCCATGTCTCTGTATGTCAAACCATTCAAAAGATATTGGACTTTAACGTATCAGCCAATCAGAAGAAGGGGCGTGGCTAATTTGCACCAATGAGGGTCAGGGACTCGATACTTAGTCATTTGACACCACCCATGTCTCTGTATGTCAAACCATTCAAAAGATATTGGACTATAACGTATCGGCCAATCAGAAGAAGGGGCGTGGCTAATTTGCACCAATGAGGGTCAGGGACTCGATACTTAGTCATTTGACACCACCCATGTCTCTGTATGTCAAACCATTCAAAAGATATTGGACTTTAACGTATCAGCCAATCAGAAGAAGGGGCGGGGCTAATTTGCACCAATGAGTGTCAGGGGCTCGATACTTAGTCATTTGATACCACCCGTGAGTCTCTATGTCAAACCATTCAAAAGATATTGGACTATAACGTATCGGCCAATCAGAAGAAGGGGCGGGGCTAATATGTATATATAATATACAAATGTAAATATTTATATGTATAATAATAATAATAAACATATATATCCCATGAACCTGTCCCCAGCAGGACTGGGGATCATGTAAGGTCAAAAGGTCAGGGTTCAGATTCCTCCATTATCCAAGGTAAAGTATTATGAAGTCTGCATTGAGTGGGTCATGTGACTAGTTCTGGGTCACATGACCCGGAAGTATGGTAGTGTATATTGTATTGGAATGACTCAGCTAGTTCTTCGGATTTGACAAGCCTCAAATAACTTCACCTTGTAATCAAACTGTAGCTCCTAGCAGAAAAACAAAGACATCGTGAGAGAGACAGAACCCGGAAGATTCTGACAATCTTAATTTTATTCAGATATTCCTTAAAATGTGTTAGTAACGGCAATTCGAAAACAAAAATGAGATTTTTTTGAAGAAAACGTTATTTATTATGGGAGTCAATGGAGAGAAAGACAGGATTTGGCATGGCTGTTAGTCTCCCCGTTCAAATTTTGTGCACACCACGCCTGTCAAAGTCACATTTTATGAATCACAAAACCTATGTCTATATTCTGACCAAAAATGATCTGTCTACCTTTTACGGTTTGGCCGTGAGGTCGAGTTACAAATAAAAATTATGATCATTTTTTTAAAGTCTCTCGCACTCTGATCAATTAGAACCGCACTGAAGATTTGACAAAAAAGTGATTTCCAGTCCTCGCTTGAGCGCTCATATCTTGAAAAGTGTACATTTTAGGAAAAAACAGTCCGGGGTTTAGAGAGAGAAGAGAAGTTTTCCTCCGTTTTGAAGTTTGAATGACCTTTCTACGTGCAAGTATGAGAAAGATAGGTGACTCAGAAAAAAGGTGATTTTTTTTTTTTTAACCTCATCCCACACACAGTGTGAAATGCTGCCCCATACAAATACATGGTCCCCATTAGTTTGGAAATTTGGAAATGTTTTTGCACTTCGTGCAAAAACTATTCGTGCCATCGTTCTGAAAATCCACAGGAATGTAGTTAAATTCAGGGCCTACAACTTTCTAAATCGGTTCAGAATTTTTCGAGTAACGGTATGCGAGTGGTGAGGCCCCAAAGTTCACGCAATGCGTTCCGGATGGGGCAAAAAGCGCACGTTTGTGCACGTTGCGCAAAAACGTGCACGCCAATCGCTTATAAAAGTCATACCAATTGATTCCCGATTAAGGCGCACGTTTCTACGTTTTTACTTTTTGAGTTTTCTCAAAGCTGCGCAACTAGTTACGCGCCGAAGTTTATACGGAAGAATATGGAATAATAAATAAATAAGCCTGAGCAATAGTATTAGTGCCTCGTGCTGCGCACGAGGCACTCCTCCTCCATTGAGCTTGCGCATCTCAATGGAGGAGGCGTGCCACGTGGCGCAGCCGTGGCACTAATAATAAGCCTGAGCAATAGTATGAGTGCCTCGTGCTGCGCACGAGGCACTCCTCCTCCATTGAGCTTGCGCATCTCAATGGAGGAGGAGTGCCACGTGGCGCAGCCGTGGCACTAACTAGACAAAATTCCCGGGAAATTTTGAAGTGCCACGGACTACTGCCGGATGATCGCGGGGCTCGATACTGATTAATATACTGATTAATATGACATCATCCATGACTCTGTATGTCATACCATTCAAAAGATATTTGACTATAACGTATCAGCCAATCAGAAGAAGGGGCGGGGCTAATTTGCACCAATGAGGGTCAAGGACTCGATACAGATTCCAATGACACCACCCATGACTCTCTATGTCAAACTATTCAAAAGTTATTACAGAAAATATGTAATAGGCTAATAGAACCGCTAACAAGACCGCTAACGGGACCGCTAACGGGATAGCTAACAGAACCGCTAACGGAACCTCTAACAGTATCGCTAACTGAACCGCTAACGGGATCGCTAAAGGGATCGCTAACGGGACCGCTAACGGGACCGCTAACGGGACTGCTAACCGAGCCGCTAACGGAATCGCTAACCGAGCCGCTAACAACCGCTAACGGAACCGCTAACGGGACCGCTAATGGGACCGCTAATGGGATCGCTAACGGAACCGCTAATGGGACCGCTAACGGGACCGCTAACGGGATCGCTAACCGAGCCGCTAACGGAATCGCTAACCGAGCCGCTAACAACCGCTAACGGAACCGCTAACGAGACCGCTAATGGGACCGATAATGGGATCGCTAACGGGATCGCTAACGGGACCGCTAACGGGATCGCTAACGGGATCGCTAACGGGATCGCTAATGGGACCGCTAACCGAGCCGCTAATGGGGTCGCTAACGGGACCGCTAACAACCGCTAACGGAACCGCTAACGGGACCGCTAACAGAACCGCTAACAGAACCGCTAACAGGACCGCTAACGGGATCGCTAACAACCGCTAGCGGAACCGCTAACGGGACCGCTAATGGGATTGCTAACGGGACCGCTAACGGGGTCGCTAAATGGACCGCTAACGGGATCGCTAACGGGACCGCTAACGGGATCGCTAACGGAATCGCTAACTGAACCGCTAACGGGACCGCTAACCGAACCGCTAACGGGATCGCTAACTGAGCCGCTAACGGGATCGCTAACGGGATCGCTAACAACCGCTAACGGGACCGCTAACGGGGTCGCTAACTGGACCGCTAACGGGATCGCTAACTGGACCGCTAACGGGACCGCTAACGGGATCGCTAACAGGACCGCTAACAGAACCGCTAACGGGAGCGCTAACACCAATAACACTACCATCCCATAATAAACACCTACCATCCCATAATAACACTAACATCCCATAATAACACTAACATCCTATAAAAACACCTGACATCCCATAATAACACTAACATCCTATAAAAACACCTGCCATCCCATAATAACACTAACATCCTATAAAAACACCTGCCATCCCATAATAACACTAACATCCTATAAAAACACCTGACATCCCATAATAACACTAACATCCTATAAAAACACCTGCCATCCCATAATAACACTAACATCCTATAAAAACACCTGCCATCCCATAATAACACTAACATCCTATAAAAACACCTGACATCCCATAATAACAATAACATCCTATAAAAACACCTGACATCCCATAATAACACTAACATCCTATAAAAACACCTGACATCCCATAATAACACTAATATCCTATAAAAACACCTGCCATCCCATAATAACACTAACATCCTATAAAAACACCTGCCATCCCATAATAACACCTATCGTGTGTGTGTGTGTGTGTGTGTGTGTGTGTGTGTGTGTGTGTGTGTGTTCATCTAAGGTTAAAAGGTCAGGGTTCAGATTTCTCCATTTTCCAGGTTATACTATGAATTCTGTACTGAGTGAGTCATGTGACCAGTTCTGGGTCAGTCTAATCAGTACAGCTGAGCTCTGGTTGCTAGGGGCAACAAGAACCTGATACAGAGGGAGCGGGAATGACTCAGCTGGATTTTCGGTTGTGACAAACCTGAAATCACTCCACTTTGCGCTCAAACCGTAGCTCTTAGCAGAAAAACGAAAACATTTTGAGAAACGGAGAACCTACCAGATTATCTAAATGTTATTTTCATACAGATATTCCTTAAAATGTGTTAGTAACGGCAATTCGAAAACAAAAATGAGATTTTTTTTAAGAAAACTTCATTTAACATGGGAGTCAATGAAGGGCGAGACAGGAACTGCCGTGTCTGTTGGCTCCCCCGTTAAAATTTTGTGCACACCACGCCTGTCAAAGTCACATTTTATGAATCACAAAACCTATGTCTATATTCTGACCAAAAATTATCTGTCTACCTTTTACGGTTTGGCCGTGACCTCGAGTTACAAATAAGAAATCATGTTTTTTTTTCAGTGTAACTACACTCTAGCAAACTGACTCCCGTGCTCTAGATTTGAAAAAAAGTGGTTTCCAGTCCTCGCTTGAGGGCTCATATCTTGAAAAGTGTACATTTTAGGAAAAAACAGTCCGGGGTTTGGAGAGAGAAGAGAAGTTTTCCTCCGTTTTGAAGTTTGAATGACGTTTCTACGTGCAAGTATGAGAAAGATACGTGACTTGGAAAAAAGGTGAATTTTGTCTTTTTTTTCTCAACATTTTCCCATCCGCTTTGAATGGCGCCATTGAAATGCATGGGAAAACAGTTCCCCATTAGTTTGGAAATTTGGAAATGTTTTTGCACTTCGTGCAAAAACTATTTGTGCCATCGCTCTGAAAATCCAAAGGACTGTAGTTAAATTCAGGGTCTACAACTTTCTAAATCGGTTCAGAATTTTTCGAGCAACGGTGTGCGAGTGGTGAGGCCCCAAACTTCTCGCAATGCGTTCCGGATGGGGCAAAAAGCGCACGTTTGTGCACGTTGCGCAAAAACGTGCACGCCAATTGCTTATAAAAGTCATACCCATCGATTCCCGATTAAGGCGCACGTTTCTACGTTTTTACTTTTCGCGTTTTCTCAAAGCTGCGGGACAAGTTACGCGCCGAAGTTTTTACGGAAGAATATGGAATAATAACTAGACCAAAATTCCCGGGAAATTTTGAAGTGCCACGGACTACTGCCGGATGATCGCGGGATGCACCCATGAAGGTCAAGGACTTGATACTTAGTCATTTGACACCACCCATGTCTCTGTATGTCAAACCATTCAAAAGATATTGGACTTTAACGTATCAGCCAATCAGAAGAAGGGGCGTGGCTAATTTGCACCAATGAGGGTCAGGGACTCGATACTTGGTCATTTGACACCACCCATGACTCTCTATGTCAAACCATTCAAAAGATATTGGACTATAACGTATCGGCCAATCAGAAGAAGGGGCGTGGCTAATTTGCACCAATGAGGGTCAGGGACTCGATACTTAGTCATTTGACACCACCCATGTCTCTGTATCTCAAACCATTCAAAAGATATTGGACTTTAACGTATCAGCCAATCAGAAGAAGGGGCGTGGCTAATTTGCACCAATGAGGGTCAGGGACTCGATACTTAGTCATTTGACACCACCCATGTCTCTGTATGTCAAACCATTCAAAAGATATTGGACTATAACGTATCGGCCAATCAGAAGAAGGGGCGTGGCTAATTTGCACCAATGAGGGTCAGGGACTCCATACTTAGTCATTTGACACCACCCATGTCTCTGTATGTCAAACCATTCAAAAGATATTGGACTTTAACGTATCAGCCAATCAGAAGAAGGGGCGGGGCTAATTTGCACCAATGAGGGTCAGGGGCTCGATACTTAGTCATTTGATACCACCCGTGAGTCTCTATGTCAAACCATTCAAAAGATATTGGACTATAACGTATCGGCCAATCAGAAGAAGGGGCGGGGCTAATATGTATATATAATATCCAAATGTAAATATTTATATGTATAATAATAATAATATACATATATATCCCATGAACCTGTCCCCAGCAGGACTGGGGATCATGTAAGGTCAGGGTTCAGATTCCTCCATTATCCAAGGTAAAGTATTATGAAGTCTGCATTGACTGTGTCATGTGACCAGTTCTGGGTCACATGACCCGGAAGTATGGTACTGTATATTGTATTGGAATGACTCAGCTAGTTCTTCGGATTTGACAAGCCTCAAATAACTTCACCTTGTAATCAAACTGTAGCTCCTAGCAGAAAAACAAAGACATCGTGAGAGAGACAGAACCCGGAAGATTCTGGCAATCTTAATTTTATTCAGATATTCCTTAAAATGTGTTAGTAACGGCAATTCGAAAACAAAAATGAGATTTTTTTGAAGAAAACGTATTTTAACATGGGACTCAATGGAGAGAGAGACATGATTTGGCGTGTCTGTTGGGCCCCCTGTTAAAATTTTGTACACACCACGCCTGTCAAAGTCACATTATTTGAATCTCAACACCTATGTCTATATTCTGACCAAAAATGATCTGTCTACCTTTTACGGTTTGGCCGTGACCTCGAGTTACAAATAAGAAATCATGTTTTTTTTTCAGTCTAACTACACTCTAGCGAACTGACTCCCGTGCTCTAGATTTGAAAAAAAGTGATTTCCAGTCCTCGCTTGAGCGCTCATATCTTGAAAAGTGTACATTTTAGGAAAAAACAGTCCGGGGTTTAGAGAGAGATGAGAAGTTTTCCTCCGTTTTGAAGTTTGAATGACGTTTCTACGTGCAAGTATGAGAAAGATAGGTGACTCAGAAAAAAGGTGATTTTTTTTTTTTTTAACCTTCACCGGACATTTCACACCCACAGTGTGAAATGCTGCCCCATACAAATACATGGGAAAATCTTCCCCATTAGTTTGGAAATTTGGAAATGTTTTTGCACTTCGTGCAAAAACTATTCGTGCCATCGTTCTGAAAATCCACAGGACTGTAGTTAAATTCAGGGCCTACAACTTTCTCAATCGGTTTATAATTTTTCGAGTAACGGTGTGCGAGTGGTGAGGCCCCAAAGTTCACGCAATGCGTTCACGATGGGGCAAAAAGCGCACGTTTGTGCACGTTGCGCAAAAACGTGCACGCCAATCGCTAATAAAAGTCATACCAATCGATTCCCGATTAAGTCGCACGTTTCTACGTTTTTACTTTTCGCGTTTTCTCAAAGCTGTGGGACTAGTTACGCGCCGAAGTTTATACGGAAGAATATGGAATAAATAATAAATAAATAACTAGACAAAATTCCCGGGAAATTTTGAAGTGCCACGGACTACTGCCGGATGATCGCGGGATGCACCCATGAAGGTCAAGGACTCGATACTTGGTCATTTGACACCACCCATGACTCTCTATGTCAAACCATTCAAAAGATATTGGACTATAACGTATCGGCCAATCAGAAGAAGGGGCGTGGCTAATTTGCACCAATGAGGGTCAGGGACTCGATACTTAGTCATTTGACACCACCCATGTCTCTGTATGTCAAACCATTCAAAAGATATTGGACTTTAACGTATCAGCCAATCAGAAGAAGGGGCGTGGCTAATTTGCACCAATGAGGGTCAGGGACTCGATACTTGGTCATTTGACACCACCCATGTCTCTGTATGTCAAACCATTCAAAAGATATTGGACTATAACGTATCGGCCAATCAGAAGAAGGGGCGTGGCTAATTTGCACCAATGAGGGTGAGGGACTCCATACTTAGTCATTTGACACCACCCATGTCTCTGTATGTCAAACCATTCAAAAGATATTGGACTTTAACGTATCAGCCAATCAGAAGAAGGGGCGGGGCTAATTTGCACCAATGAGGGTCAGGGACTCGATACTTAGTCATTTGACACCACCCATGTCTCTGTATGTCAAACCATTCAAAAGATATTTGACTTTAACGTATCAGCCAATCAGAAGAAGGGGCGTGGCTAATTTGCACCAATGAGGGTCAGGGACTCGATACTTAGTCATTTGACACCACCCATGTCTCTGTATGTCAAACCATTCAAAAGATATTGGACTATAACGTATCGGCCAATCAGAAGAAGGGGCGTGGCTAATTTGCACCAATGAGGGTCAGGGACTCGATACTTAGTCATTTGACACCACCCATGTCTCTGTATGTCAAACCATTCAAAAGATATTGGACTTTAACGTATCAGCCAATCAGAAGAAGGGGCGGGGCTAATTTGCACCAATGAGTGTCAGGGGCTCGATACTTAGTCATTTGATACCACCCGTGAGTCTCTATGTCAAACCATTCAAAAGATATTGGACTATAACGTATCGGCCAATCAGAAGAAGGGGCGGGGCTAATATGTATATATAATATACAAATGTAAATATTTATATGTATAATAATAATAATATACATATATATCCCATGAACCTGTCCCCAGCAGGACTGGGGATCATGTAAGGTCAAAAGGTCAGGGTTCAGATTCCTCCATTATCCAAGGTAAAGTATTATGAAGTCTGCATTGAGTGGGTCATGTGACTAGTTCTGGGTCACATGACCCGGAAGTATGGTAGTGTATATTGTATTGGAATGACTCAGCTAGTTCTTCGGATTTGACAAGCCTCAAATAACTTCACCTTGTAATCAAACTGTAGCTCCTAGCAGAAAAACAAAGACATCGTGAGAGAGACAGAACCCGGAAGATTCTGACAATCTTAATTTTATTCAGATATTCCTTAAAATGTGTTAGTAACGGCAATTCGAAAACAAAAATGAGATTTTTTTGAAGAAAACGTTATTTAACATGGGAGTCAATGGAGAGAAAGACAGGATTTGGCATGGCTGTTAGTCTCCCCGTTCAAATTTTGTGCACACCACGCCTGTCAAAGTCACATTTTATGAATCACAAAACCTATGTCTATATTCTGACCAAAAATGATCTGTCTACCTTTTACGGTTTGGCCGTGAGGTCGAGTTACAAATAAAAATTATGATCATTTTTTTAAAGTCTCTCGCACTCTGATCAATTAGAACCGCACTGAAGATTTGACAAAAAAGTGATTTCCAGTCCTCGCTTGAGCGCTTATATCTTGAAAAGTGTACATTTTCGGAAAAAACAGTCTGGGGTTTAGAGAGAGAAGAGAAGTTTTCCTCCGTTTTGAAGTTTGAATGACGTTTCTACGTGCAAGTATGAGAAAGATAGGTGACTCAGAAAAAAGGTGATTTTTTTTTTTTTTAACCTCATCCCACACACAGTGTGAAATGCTGCCCCATACAAATACATGGTCCCCATTAGTTTGGAAATTTGGAAATGTTTTTGCACTTCGTGCAAAAACTATTTGTGCCAACGTTCTGAAAATCCACAGGACTGTAGTTAAATTCAGGGCCTACAACTTTCTAAATCGGTTCATAATTTTTCGAGTAACGGTGTGCGAGTGGTGAGACCCCAAAGTTCACGCAATGCGTTCCGGATGGCTCAAAAAGCGCACGTTTGTGCACGTTGCGCAAAAACGTGCACGCCAATCGCTTATAAAAGTCATACCAATCGATTCCCGATTAAGGCGCACGTTTCTACGTTTTTACTTTTCGCGTTTTCTCAAAGCTGTGGGACTAGTTACGCGCCAAAGTTTTTACGGAAGAATCTATAATAATAAGCCTGAGCAATAGTATGAGTGCCTCGTGCTGCGCACGAGGCACTCCTCCTCCATTGAGCTTGCGCATCTCAATGGAGGAGGAGTGCCACGTGGCGCAGCCGTGGCACTAACTAGACCAAAATTCCCGGGAAATTTTGAAGTGCCACGGACTACTGCCGGATGATCGCGGGATGCACCCATGAAGGTCAAGGACTCGATACTTAGTCATTTGACACCACCCATGTCTCTGTATGTCAAACCATTCAAAAGATATTGGACTTTAATGTATCAGCCAATCAGAAGAAGGGGCGTGGCTAATTTGCACCAATGAGGGTCAGGGACTCGATACTTGGTCATTTGACACCACCCATGTCTCTGTATGTCAAACCATTCAAAAGATATTGGACTATAACGTATCGGCCAATCAGAAGAAGGGGCGTGGCTAATTTGCACCAATTAGGGTCAGGGACTCCATACTTAGTCATTTGACACCACCCATGTCTCTGTATGTCAAACCATTCAAAAGATATTGGACTATAAGGTATCGGCCAATCAGAAGAAGGGGCGGGGCTAATTTGCACCAATGAGGGTCAGGGACTCGATACTTAGTCATTTGACACCACCCATGTCTCTGTATGTCAAACCATTCAAAAGATATTGGACTATAAGGTATCGGCCAATCAGAAGAAGGGGCGGGGCTAATTTGCACCAATGAGGGTCAGGGGCTCGATACTTAGTCATTTGACACCACCCGTGACTCTTTATGTCAAACCATTCAAAAGATATTGGACTATAACGTATCGGCCAATCAGAAGAAGGGGCGGGGCTAATTTGCACCAATGAGGGTCAGGGGCTCGATACTTAGTCATTTGACACCACCCGTGACTCTTTATGTCAAACCATTCAAAAGATATTGGACTATAACGTATCGGCCAATCAGAAGAAGGGGCGGGGCTAATATGTATATATAATATACAAATGTAAATATTTATATGTATAATAATAATAATATACATATATATCCCATGAACCTGTCCCCAGCAGGACTGGGGATCATGTAAGGTCAGGGTTCAGATTCCTCCATTATCCAAGGTAAAGTATTATGAAGTCTGCATTGAGTGGGTCATGTGACTAGTTCTGGGTCACATGACCCGGAAGTATGGTAGTGTATATTGTATTGGAATGACTCAGCTAGTTCTTCGGATTTGACAAGCCTCAAATAACTTCACCTTGTAATCAAACTGTAGCTCCTAGCAGAAAAACAAAGACATCGTGAGAGAGACAGAACCCGGAAGATTCTGACAATCTTAATTTTATTCAGATATTCCTTAAAATGTGTTAGTAATGGCAATTCGAAAACAAAAATGAGATTTTTTTGAAGAAAACGTTATTTATTATGGGAGTCAATGGAGAGAAAGACAGGATTTGGCATGGCTGTTAGTCTCCCCGTTCAAATTTTGTGCACACCACGCCTGTCAAAGTCACATTTTATGAATCACAAAACCTATGTCTATATTCTGACCAAAAATGATCTGTCTACCTTTTACGGTTTGGCCGTGAGGTCGAGTTACAAATAAAAATTATGATCATTTTTTTAAAGTCTCTCGCACTCTGATCAATTAGAACCGCACTGAAGATTTGACAAAAAAGTGATTTCCAGTCCTCGCTTGAGCGCTCATATCTTGAAAAGTGTACATTTTAGGAAAAAACAGTCCGGGGTTTAGAGAGAGAAGAGAAGTTTTCCTCCGTTTTGAAGTTTGAATGACCTTTCTACGTGCAAGTATGAGAAAGATAGGTGACTCAGAAAAAAGGTGATTTTTTTTTTTTTAACCTCATCCCACACACAGTGTGAAATGCTGCCCCATACAAATACATGGTCCCCATTAGTTTGGAAATTTGGAAATGTTTTTGCACTTCGTGCAAAAACTATTCGTGCCATCGTTCTGAAAATCCACAGGAATGTAGTTAAATTCAGGGCCTACAACTTTCTAAATCGGTTCAGAATTTTTCGAGTAACGGTATGCGAGTGGTGAGGCCCCAAAGTTCACGCAATGCGTTCCGGATGGGGCAAAAAGCGCACGTTTGTGCACGTTGCGCAAAAACGTGCACGCCAATCGCTTATAAAAGTCATACCAATTGATTCCCGATTAAGGCGCACGTTTCTACGTTTTTACTTTTTGAGTTTTCTCAAAGCTGCGCAACTAGTTACGCGCCGAAGTTTATACGGAAGAATATGGAATAATAAATAAATAAGCCTGAGCAATAGTATTAGTGCCTCGTGCTGCGCACGAGGCACTCCTCCTCCATTGAGCTTGCGCATCTCAATGGAGGAGGCGTGCCACGTGGCGCAGCCGTGGCACTAACTAGACAAAATTCCCGGGAAATTTTGAAGTGCCACGGACTACTGCCGGATGATCGCGGGATGCACCCATGAAGGTCAAGGACTCGATACTTGGTCATTTGACACCACCCATGACTCTCTATGTCAAACCATTCAAAAGATATTGGACTATAACGTATCGGCCAATCAGAAGAAGGGGCGTGGCTAATTTGCACCAATGAGGGTCAGGGACTCGATACTTAGTCATTTGACACCACCCATGTCTCTGTATGTCAAACCATTCAAAAGATATTGGACTTTAACGTATCAGCCAATCAGAAGAAGGGGCGTGGCTAATTTGCACCAATGAGGGTCAGGGACTCGATACTTGGTCATTTGACACCACCCATGTCTCTGTATGTCAAACCATTCAAAAGATATTGGACTATAACGTATCGGCCAATCAGAAGAAGGGGCGTGGCTAATTTGCACCAATGAGGGTGAGGGACTCCATACTTAGTCATTTGACACCACCCATGTCTCTGTATGTCAAACCATTCAAAAGATATTGGACTTTAACGTATCAGCCAATCAGAAGAAGGGGCGGGGCTAATTTGCACCAATGAGGGTCAGGGACTCGATACTTAGTCATTTGACACCACCCATGTCTCTGTATGTCAAACCATTCAAAAGATATTGGACTTTAACGTATCAGCCAATCAGAAGAAGGGGCGTGGCTAATTTGCACCAATGAGGGTCAGGGACTCGATACTTAGTCATTTGACACCACCCATGTCTCTGTATGTCAAACCATTCAAAAGATATTGGACTATAACGTATCGGCCAATCAGAAGAAGGGGCGTGGCTAATTTGCACCAATGAGGGTCAGGGACTCGATACTTAGTCATTTGACACCACCCATGTCTCTGTATGTCAAACCATTCAAAAGATATTGGACTTTAACGTATCAGCCAATCAGAAGAAGGGGCGGGGCTAATTTGCACCAATGAGTGTCAGGGGCTCGATACTTAGTCATTTGATACCACCCGTGAGTCTCTATGTCAAACCATTCAAAAGATATTGGACTATAACGTATCGGCCAATCAGAAGAAGGGGCGGGGCTAATATGTATATATAATATACAAATGTAAATATTTATATGTATAATAATAATAATATACATATATATCCCATGAACCTGTCCCCAGCAGGACTGGAGATCATGTAAGGTCAAAAGGTCAGGGTTCAGATTCCTCCATTATCCAAGGTAAAGTATTATGAAGTCTGCATTGAGTGGGTCATGTGACTAGTTCTGGGTCACATGACCCGGAAGTATGGTAGTGTATATTGTATTGGAATGACTCAGCTAGTTCTTCGGATTTGACAAGCCTCAAATAACTTCACCTTGTAATCAAACTGTAGCTCCTAGCAGAAAAACAAAGACATCGTGAGAGAGACAGAACCCGGAAGATTCTGAAAATCTTAATTTTATTCAGATATTCCTTAAAATGTGTTAGTAACGGCAATTTGAAAACAAAAATGAGATTTTTTTGAAGAAAACGTTATTTATTATGGGAGTCAATGGAGAGAAAGACAGGATTTGGCATGGCTGTTAGTCTCCCCGTTCAAATTTTGTGCACACCACGCCTGTCAAAGTCACATTTTATGAATCACAAAACCTATGTCTATATTCTGACCAAAAATGATCTGTCTACCTTTTACGGTTTGGCCGTGAGGTCGAGTTACAAATAAAAATTATGATCATTTTTTTAAAGTCTCTCGCACTCTGATCAATTAGAACCGCACTGAAGATTTGACAAAAAAGTGATTTCCAGTCCTCGCTTGAGCGCTCATATCTTGAAAAGTGTACATTTTAGGAAAAAACAGTCCGGGGTTTAGAGAGAGAAGAGAAGTTTTCCTCCGTTTTGAAGTTTGAATGACCTTTCTACGTGCAAGTATGAGAAAGATAGGTGACTCAGAAAAAAGGTGATTTTTTTTTTTTTAACCTCATCCCACACACAGTGTGAAATGCTGCCCCATACAAATACATGGTCCCCATTAGTTTGGAAATTTGGAAATGTTTTTGCACTTCGTGCAAAAACTATTCGTGCCATCGTTCTGAAAATCCACAGGAATGTAGTTAAATTCAGGGCCTACAACTTTCTAAATCGGTTCATAATTTTTCGAGTAACGGTGTGCGAGTGGTGAGGCCCCAAAGTTGACGCAATGCGTTCCGGATGGGGCAAAAAGTGCACGTTTGTGCACGTTGCGCAAAAACGTGCACGCCAATCGCTAATAAAAGTCATACCAATCGATTCCCGATTAAGGCGCACGTTTCTACGTTTTTACTTTTTGAGTTTTCTCAAAGCTGCGCAACTAGTTACGCGCCGAAGTTTATACGGAAGAATATGGAATAATAATAAATAACTAGACCAAAATTCCCGGGAAATTTTGAAGTGCCACGGACTACTGCCGGATGATCGCGGGATGCACCCATGAAGGTCAAGGACTCGATACTTAGTCATTTGACACCACCCATGTCTCTGTATGTCAAACCATTCAAAAGATATTGGACTTTAACGTATCAGCCAATCAGAAGAAGGGGCGTGGCTAATTTGCACCAATGAGGGTCAGGGACTCGATACTTAGTCATTTGACACCACCCATGTCTCTGTATGTCAAACCATTCAAAAGATATTGGACTATAACGTATCGGCCAATCAGAAGAAGGGGCGTCGCTAATTTGCACCAATGAGGGTCAGGGACTCCATACTTGGTCATTTGACACCACCCATGTCTCTGTATGTCAAACCATTCAAAAGATATTGGACTATAACGTATCGGCCAATCAGAAGAAGGGGCGTGGCTAATTTGCACCAATGAGGGTCAGGGACTCCATACTTAGTCATTTGACACCACCCATGTCTCTGTATGTCAAACCATTCAAAAGATATTGGACTTTAACGTATCAGCCAATCAGAAGAAGGGGCGGGGCTAATTTGCACCAATGAGGGTCAGGGACTCCATACTTAGTCATTTGACACCACCCATGTCTCTGTATGTCAAACCATTCAAAAGATATTGGACTTTAACGTATCAGCCAATCAGAAGAAGGGGCGTGGCTAATTTGCACCAATGAGGGTCAGGGACTCGATACTTAGTCATTTGACACCACCCATGTCTCTGTATGTCAAACCATTCAAAAGATATTGGACTATAACGTATCGGCCAATCAGAAGAAGGGGCGTGGCTAATTTGCACCAATGAGGGTCAGGGACTCGATACTTAGTCATTTGACACCACCCATGTCTCTCTATGTCAAACCATTCAAAAGATATTGGACTATAAGGTATCGGCCAATCAGAAGAAGGGGCGGGGCTAATTTGCACCAATGAGGGTCAGGGGCTCGATACTTAGTCATTTGACACCACCCGTGACTCTTTATGTCAAACCATTCAAAAGATATTGGACTATAACGTATCGGCCAATCAGAATAAGGGGCGGGGCTAATTTGCACCAATGAGGGTCAGGGGCTCGATACTTAGTCATTTGACACCACCCGTGACTCTTTATGTCAAACCATTCAAAAGATATTGGACTATAACGTATCGGCCAATCAGAAGAAGGGGCGGGGCTAATATGTATATATAATATACAAATGTAAATATTTATATGTATAATAATAATAATATACATATATATCCCATGAACCTGTCCCCAGCAGGACTGGGGATCATGTAAGGTCAGGGTTCAGATTCCTCCATTATCCAAGGTAAAGTATTATGAAGTCTGCATTGAGTGGGTCATGTGACTAGTTCTGGGTCACATGACCCGGAAGTATGGTAGTGTATATTGTATTGGAATGACTCAGCTAGTTCTTCGGATTTGACAAGCCTCAAATAACTTCACCTTGTAATCAAACTGTAGCTCCTAGCAGAAAAACAAAGACATCGTGAGAGAGACAGAACCCGGAAGATCCTGACAATCTTAATTTTATTCAGATATTCCTTAAAATGTGTTAGTAACGGCAATTCGAAAACAAAAATGAGATTTTTTTGAAGAAAACTTATTTTAACATTAGAGTCAATGGAGACAGAGGCAGGATTTGGCGTGACTCTTGGCTCCCCCGTTCACATTTTGTGCACACCACGCCTGTCAAAGTCACATTATTTGAATCTCAACATCTATGTCTACATTCTGACCAAAGATTATCTTTCTAGCTTTTACGGTTCGGCCGTGAGCTCGAGTTACAAATAAAAATTATGGTCATTTTTTCAAAGTCTCTCGCACTCTGATCAATTAGAACCGCACTGAAGATTTGACAAAAAAGTGATTTCCAGTCCTCGCTTGAGGGCTCATATCTTGAAAAGTGTACATTTTAGGAAAAAACAGTCTGGGGTTTAGAGAGAGAAGAGAAGTTTTCCTCCGTTTTGAAGTTTGAATGACGTTTCTACGTGCAAGTATGAGAAAGATAGGTGACTCAGAAAAAAGGTGATTTTTTTTTTTTTTAACCTCATCCCACACACAGTGTGAAATGCTGCCCCATACAAATACATGGTCCCCATTAGTTTGGAAATTTGGAAATGTTTTTGCACTTCGTGCAAAAACTATTCGTGCCATCGTTCTGAAAATCCACAGGAATGTAGTTAAATTCAGGGCCTACAACTTTCTAAATCGGTTCATAATTTTTCGAGTATCGGTGTGCGAGTGGTGAGGCCCCAAAGTTGACGCAATGCGTTCCGGATGGGGCGAAAAGTGCACGTTTGTGCACAATGCGCAAAAACGTGCACGCCAATCGCTAATAAAAGTCATACCAATCGATTCCCGATTAAGGCGCACGTTTCTACGTTTTTACTTTTCGCGTTTTCTCAAAGCTGTGGGACTAGTTACGCGCCAAAGTTTATACGGAAGAATATGTAATAATAAATAAATAATAAGCCTGAGCAATAGTAAGAGTGCCTCGTGCTGCGCACGAGGCACTCCTCCTCCATTGAGCTTGCGCATCTCAATGGAGGAGGAGTGCCACGTGGCGCAGCCGTGGCACTAACTAGACCAAAATTCCCGGGAAATTTTGAAGTGCCACGGACTACTGCCGGATGATCGCGGGGCTCGATACTGAATAATATACTGATTAATATACTGATTAATATGACATCATCCATGACTCTGTATGTCAAACCATTCAAAAGATATTGGACTATAACGTATCGGCCAATCAGAAGAAGGGGCGGGGCTAATTTGCACCAATGAGGGTCAGGGACTCGATACTTAGTCATTTGACACCACCCATGTCTCTGTATGTCAAACCATTCAAAAGATATTGGACTTTAACGTATCAGCCAATCAGAAGAAGGGGCGTGGCTAATTTGCACCAATGAGGGTCAGGGACTCGATACTTAGTCATTTGACACCACCCATGTCTCTGTATGTCAAACCATTCAAAAGATATTGGACTTTAACGTATCAGCCAATCAGAAGAAGGGGCGTGGCTAATTTGCACCAATGAGGGTCAGGGACTCGATACTTAGTCATTTGACACCACCCATGTCTCTGTATGTCAAACCATTCAAAAGATATTGGACTTTAACGTATCAGCCAATCAGAAGAAGGGGCGGGGCTAATTTTTCACCAATGAGGGTCAGGGACTCCATACTTAGTCATTTGACACCACCCATGTCTCTGTATGTCAAACCAATCAAAAGATATTGGACTTTAACGTATCAGCCAATCAGAAGAAGGGGCGGGGCTAATTTGCACCAATGAGGGTCAGGGACTCCATACTTAGTCATTTGACACCACCCATGTCTCTGTATGTCAAACCATTCAAAAGATATTGGAATTTAACGTATCAGCCAATCAGAAGAAGGGGCGGGGCTAATTTGCACCGATGAGGGTCAGGGACTCCATACTTAGTCATTTGACACCACCCATGTCTCTGTATGTCAAACCATTCAAAAGATATTGGACTATAACGTATCGGCCAATCAGAAGAAGGGGCGTGGCTAATTGTCACCAATGAGGGTCAGGGACTCGATACTTAGTCATTTGACACCACCCATGTCTCTGTATGTCAAACCATTCAAAAGATATTGGACTATAACGTATCGGCCAATCACAAGAAGGGGCGGGGCTAATTTGTATATATAATATACAAATGTAAATATTTATATGTATAATAATAATAATATACATATATATCCAATGAACCTGTTCCCAGCAGGACTGGGGATCATGTAAGGTCAAAAGGTCAGGGTTCAGATTTCTCCATTATCCAGGTTATATTACATGAAGTCTGTAATGACTGTGTCATGTGACCAGGTCTGGGTCAGTCTAATCAGTACACCTGAGTTCTGGTTGTTAGGGGCAACAAGAACCTGATACAGAGGGAGCGGGAATGACAGCTAGATTTTCGGTTGTGACAAACCTCAAATAAATCCACTTTGCGGTCAAACCGTAGCTTTTAGCAGAAAAATGAAAACATCGTGAGAGACGGAGAACCCAGAACATTCTGTCAATCTTATTTTCATTCAGATATTCCTTAAAATGTGTTAGTAACGGCAATTCGAAAACAAAAATGAGATTTTTTTGAAGAAAACTTCATTTAACATGGGACTCAATGGAGAGCGAGACAGGATTTGGCGTGTCTGTTGGGCCCCCCGTTAAAATTGTGTGCACACCACGCCTGTCAAAGTCACATTTTATGAATCTCAACATCCATGTCTACATTCTGACCAAAAATTATCTTTCTAGCTTTTACGGTTTGCCCGTGAGCTCGAGTTACAAATAAAAATTATGATCATTTTTCGAAAGTCTCTCCACTCTAATGAATTCGAACCGCACTGAAGATTTGACAAAAAAGTGATTTCCAGTCCTCGCTTGAGCGCTCATATCTTGAAAAGTGTACATTTTAGGAAAAAACAGTCCGGGGTTTGGAGAGAGAAGAGAAGTTTTCCTCCGTTTTGAAGTTTGAATGACGTTTCTACGTGCAAGTATGAGAAAGATACGTGACTCGGAAAAAAGGTGAATTTTGTCTTTTTTTTCTCAACATTTTCCCATCCGCTTATAATGGCGCCATTGAAATGCATGGGAAAATCTTCCCCATTAGTTTGGAAATTTGGAAATGTTTTTGCACTTCGTGCAAAAACTATTCGTGCCATAGTTCTGAAAATCCACAGGACTGTAGTTAAATTCAGGGCCTACAACTTTCTAAATCGGTTCAGAATTTTTCGAGTAACGGTGTGCGAGTGGTGAGGCCCCAAACTTCACGCAATGCGTTCCGGATGGGGCAAAAAGCGCACGTTTGTGCACGTTGCGCAAAAACGTGCACGCCAATTGCTTATAAAAGTCATACCAATCGATTCCCGATTAAGGCGCACGTTTGTACGTTTTTACTTTTCGCGTTTTCTCAAAGCTGCGGGACTAGTTACGCGCCGAAGTTTTTACGGAAGAATATATAATAATAATAAGCCTGAGCAATAGTATGAGTGCCTCGTGCTGCGCACGAGGCACTCCTCCTCCATTGAGCTTGCGCAGCTCAATGGAGGAGGAGTGCCACGTGGCGCAGCCGTGGCACTAATAATAATAAGCCTGAGCAATAGTATGAGTGCCTCGTGCTGCGCACGAGGCACTCCTCCTCCATTGAGCTTGCGCATCTCAATGGAGGAGGAGTGCCACGTGGCGCAGCCGTGGCACTAACTAGACCAAAATTCCCGGGAAATTTTGAAGTGCCACGGACTACTGCCGGATGATCGCGGGATGCACCCATGAAGGTCAAGGACTCTATACTTGGTCATTTGACACCACCCATGACTCTCTATGTCAAACCATTCAAAAGATATTGGACTATAACGTATCGGCCAATCAGAAGAAGGGGCGTGGCTAATTTGCACCAATGAGGGTCAGGGACTCGATACTTAGTCATTTGACACCACCCATGTCTCTGTATGTCAAACCATTCAAAAGATATTGGACTTTAACGTATCAGCCAATCAGAAGAAGGGGCGTGGCTAATTTGCACCAATGAGGGTCAGGGACTCGATACTTGGTCATTTGACACCACCCATGTCTCTGTATGTCAAACCATTCAAAAGATATTGGACTATAACGTATCGGCCAATCAGAAGAAGGGGCGTGGCTAATTTGCACCAATGAGGGTCAGGGACTCGATACTTAGTCATTTGACACCACCCATGTCTCTGTATGTCAAACCATTCAAAAGATATTGGACTTTAACGTATCAGCCAATCAGAAGAAGGGGCGTGGCTAATTTGCACCAATGAGGGTCAGGGACTCGATACTTGGTCATTTGACACCACCCATGTCTCTGTATGTCAAACCATTCAAAAGATATTGGACTATAACGTATCGGCCAATCAGAAGAAGGGGCGTGGCTAATTTGCACCAATGAGGGTGAGGGACTCCATACTTAGTCATTTGACACCACCCATGTCTCTGTATGTCAAACCATTCAAAAGATATTGGACTTTAACGTATCAGCCAATCAGAAGAAGGGGCGGGGCTAATTTGCACCAATGAGGGTCAGGGACTCGATACTTAGTCATTTGACACCACCCATGTCTCTGTATGTCAAACCATTCAAAAGATATTGGACTTTAACGTATCAGCCAATCAGAAGAAGGGGCGTGGCTAATTTGCACCAATGAGGGTCAGGGACTCGATACTTAGTCATTTGACACCACCCATGTCTCTGTATGTCAAACCATTCAAAAGATATTGGACTTTAACGTATCAGCCAATCAGAAGAAGGGGCGGGGCTAATTTGCACCAATGAGGGTCAGGGACTCGATACTTAGTCATTTGACACCACCCATGTCTCTGTATGTCAAACCATTCAAAAGATATTGGACTTTAACGTATCAGCCAATCAGAAGAAGGGGCGGGGCTAATTTGCACCAATGAGTGTCAGGGGCTCGATACTTAGTCATTTGATACCACCCGTGAGTCTCTATGTCAAACCATTCAAAAGATATTGGACTATAACGTATCGGCCAATCAGAAGAAGGGGCGTGGCTAATTTGCACCAATGAGGGTCAGGGACTCGATACTTAGTCATTTGACACCACCCATGTCTCTGTATGTCAAACCATTCAAAAGATATTGGACTTTAACGTATCAGCCAATCAGAAGAAGGGGCGGGGCTAATTTGCACCAATGAGTGTCAGGGGCTCGATACTTAGTCATTTGATACCACCCGTGAGTCTCTATGTCAAACCATTCAAAAGATATTGGACTATAACGTATCGGCCAATCAGAAGAAGGGGCGGGGCTAATATGTATATATAATATACAAATGTAAATATTTATATGTATAATAATAATAATATACATATATATCCCATGAACCTGTCCCCAGCAGGACTGGGGATCATGTAAGGTCAAAAGGTCAGGGTTCAGATTCCTCCATTATCCAAGGTAAAGTATTATGAAGTCTGCATTGAGTGGGTCATGTGACTAGTTCTGGGTCACATGACCCGGAAGTATGGTAGTGTATATTGTATTGGAATGACTCAGCTAGTTCTTCGGATTTGACAAGCCTCAAATAACTTCACCTTGTAATCAAACTGTAGCTCCTAGCAGAAAAACAAAGACATCGTGAGAGAGACAGAACCCGGAAGATTCTGACAATCTTAATTTTATTCAGATATTCCTTAAAATGTGTTAGTAACGGCAATTCGAAAACAAAAATGAGATTTTTTTGAAGAAAACGTTATTTATTATGGGAGTCAATGGAGAGAAAGACAGGATTTGGCATGGCTGTTAGTCTCCCCGTTCAAATTTTGTGCACACCACGCCTGTCAAAGTCACATTTTATGAATCACAAAACCTATGTCTATATTCTGACCAAAAATGATCTGTCTACCTTTTACGGTTTGGCCGTGAGGTCGAGTTACAAATAAAAATTATGATCATTTTTTTAAAGTCTCTCGCACTCTGATCAATTAGAACCGCACTGAAGATTTGACAAAAAAGTGATTTCCAGTCCTCGCTTGAGCGCTCATATCTTGAAAAGTGTACATTTTAGGAAAAAACAGTCCGGGGTTTAGAGAGAGAAGAGAAGTTTTCCTCCGTTTTGAAGTTTGAATGACCTTTCTACGTGCAAGTATGAGAAAGATAGGTGACTCAGAAAAAAGGTGATTTTTTTTTTTTTAACCTCATCCCACACACAGTGTGAAATGCTGCCCCATACAAATACATGGTCCCCATTAGTTTGGAAATTTGGAAATGTTTTTGCACTTCGTGCAAAAACTATTCGTGCCATCGTTCTGAAAATCCACAGGAATGTAGTTAAATTCAGGGCCTACAACTTTCTAAATCGGTTCAGAATTTTTCGAGTAACGGTATGCGAGTGGTGAGGCCCCAAAGTTCACGCAATGCGTTCCGGATGGGGCAAAAAGCGCACGTTTGTGCACGTTGCGCAAAAACGTGCACGCCAATCGCTTATAAAAGTCATACCAATTGATTCCCGATTAAGGCGCACGTTTCTACGTTTTTACTTTTTGAGTTTTCTCAAAGCTGCGCAACTAGTTACGCGCCGAAGTTTATACGGAAGAATATGGAATAATAAATAAATAAGCCTGAGCAATAGTATTAGTGCCTCGTGCTGCGCACGAGGCACTCCTCCTCCATTGAGCTTGCGCATCTCAATGGAGGAGGCGTGCCACGTGGCGCAGCCGTGGCACTAACTAGACCAAAATTCCCGGGAAATTTTGAAGTGCCACGGACTACTGCCGGATGATCGCGGGATGCACCCATGAAGGTCAAGGACTCGATACTTTGTCATTTGACACCACCCATGACTCTCTATGTCAAACCATTCAAAAGATATTGGACTATAACGTATCGGCCAATCAGAAGAAGGGGCGTGGCTAATTTGCACCAATGAGGGTCAGGGACTCGATACTTAGTCATTTGACACCACCCATGTCTCTGTATGTCAAACCATTCAAAAGATATTGGACTTTAACGTATCAGCCAATCAGAAGAAGGGGCGTGGCTAATTTGCACCAATGAGGGTCAGGGACTCGATACTTGGTCATTTGACACCACCCATGTCTCTGTATGTCAAACCATTCAAAAGATATTGGACTATAACGTATCGGCCAATCAGAAGAAGGGGCGTGGCTAATTTGCACCAATGAGGGTCAGGGACTCGATACTTGGTCATTTGACACCACCCATGTCTCTGTATGTCAAACCATTCAAAAGATATTGGACTATAACGTATCGGCCAATCAGAAGAAGGGGCGTGGCTAATTTGCACCAATGAGGGTGAGGGACTCCATACTTAGTCATTTGACACCACCCATGTCTCTGTATGTCAAACCATTCAAAAGATATTGGACTTTAACGTATCAGCCAATCAGAAGAAGGGGCGGGGCTAATTTGCACCAATGAGGGTCAGGGACTCGATACTTAGTCATTTGACACCACCCATGTCTCTGTATGTCAAACCATTCAAAAGATATTGGACTTTAACGTATCAGCCAATCAGAAGAAGGGGCGTGGCTAATTTGCACCAATGAGGGTCAGGGACTCGATACTTAGTCATTTGACACCACCCATGTCTCTGTATGTCAAACCATTCAAAAGATATTGGACTATAACGTATCGGCCAATCAGAAGAAGGGGCGTGGCTAATTTGCACCAATGAGGGTCAGGGACTCGATACTTAGTCATTTGACACCACCCATGTCTCTGTATGTCAAACCATTCAAAAGATATTGGACTTTAACGTATCAGCCAATCAGAAGAAGGGGCGGGGCTAATTTGCACCAATGAGTGTCAGGGGCTCGATACTTAGTCATTTGATACCACCCGTGAGTCTCTATGTCAAACCATTCAAAAGATATTGGACTATAACGTATCGGCCAATCAGAAGAAGGGGCGGGGCTAATATGTATATATAATATACAAATGTAAATATTTATATGTATAATAATAATAATATACATATATATCCCATGAACCTGTCCCCAGCAGGACTGGGGATCATGTAAGGTCAAAAGGTCAGGGTTCAGATTCCTCCATTATCCAAGGTAAAGTATTATGAAGTCTGCATTGAGTGGGTCATGTGACTAGTTCTGGGTCACATGACCCGGAAGTATGGTAGTGTATATTGTATTGGAATGACTCAGCTAGTTCTTCGGATTTGACAAGCCTCAAATAACTTCACCTTGTAATCAAACTGTAGCTCCTAGCAGAAAAACAAAGACATCGTGAGAGAGACAGAACCCGGAAGATTCTGACAATCTTAATTTTATTCAGATATTCCTTAAAATGTGTTAGTAACGGCAATTCGAAAACAAAAATGAGATTTTTTTGAAGAAAACGTTATTTATTATGGGAGTCAATGGAGAGAAAGACAGGATTTGGCATGGCTGTTAGTCTCCCCGTTCAAATTTTGTGCACACCACGCCTGTCAAAGTCACATTTTATGAATCACAAAACCTATGTCTATATTCTGACCAAAAATGATCTGTCTACCTTTTACGGTTTGGCCGTGAGGTCGAGTTACAAATAAAAATTATGATCATTTTTTTAAAGTCTCTCGCACTCTGATCAATTAGAACCGCACTGAAGATTTGACAAAAAAGTGATTTCCAGTCCTCGCTTGAGCGCTCATATCTTGAAAAGTGTACATTTTAGGAAAAAACAGTCCGGGGTTTAGAGAGAGAAGAGAAGTTTTCCTCCGTTTTGAAGTTTGAATGACCTTTCTACGTGCAAGTATGAGAAAGATAGGTGACTCAGAAAAAAGGTGATTTTTTTTTTTTTAACCTCATCCCACACACAGTGTGAAATGCTGCCCCATACAAATACATGGTCCCCATTAGTTTGGAAATTTGGAAATGTTTTTGCACTTCGTGCAAAAACTATTCGTGCCATCGTTCTGAAAATCCACAGGAATGTAGTTAAATTCAGGGCCTACAACTTTCTAAATCGGTTCAGAATTTTTCGAGTAACGGTATGCGAGTGGTGAGGCCCCAAAGTTCACGCAATGCGTTCCGGATGGGGCAAAAAGCGCACGTTTGTGCACGTTGCGCAAAAACGTGCACGCCAATCGCTTATAAAAGTCATACCAATTGATTCCCGATTAAGGCGCACGTTTCTACGTTTTTACTTTTTGAGTTTTCTCAAAGCTGCGCAACTAGTTACGCGCCGAAGTTTATACGGAAGAATATGGAATAACTAGACCAAAATTCCCGGGAAATTTTGAAGTGCCACGGACTACTGCCGGATGATCGCGGGATGCACCCATGAAGGTCAAGGACTCGATACTTGGTCATTTGACACCACCCATGACTCTCTATGTCAAACCATTCAAAAGATATTGGACTATAACGTATCGGCCAATCAGAAGAAGGGGCGGGGCTAATTTGCACCAATGAGGGTCAGGGACTCGATACTTAGTCATTTGACACCACCCATGTGTCTGTATGTCAAACCATTCAAAAGATATTGGACTTTAACGTATCGGCCAATCAGAAGAAGGGGCGGGGCTAATTTGCACCAATGAGGGTCAGGGAGTCCATACTTAGTCATTTGACACCACCCATGTCTCTGTATGTCAAACCATTCAAAAGATATTGGACTTTAACGTATCAGCCAATCAGAAGAAGGGGCGTGGCTAATTTGCACCAATGAGGGTCAGGGACTCGATACTTGGTCATTTGACACCACCCATGTCTCTGTATGTCAAACCATTCAAAAGATATTGGACTATAACGTATCGGCCAATCAGAAGAAGGGGCGTGGCTAATTTGCACCAATGAGGGTGAGGGACTCCATACTTAGTCATTTGACACCACCCATGTCTCTGTATGTCAAACCATTCAAAAGATATTGGACTTTAACGTATCAGCCAATCAGAAGAAGGGGCGGGGCTAATTTGCACCAATGAGGGTCAGGGACTCGATACTTAGTCATTTGACACCACCCATGTCTCTGTATGTCAAACCATTCAAAAGATATTGGACTTTAACGTATCAGCCAATCAGAAGAAGGGGCGTGGCTAATTTGCACCAATGAGGGTCAGGGACTCGATACTTAGTCATTTGACACCACCCATGTCTCTGTATGTCAAACCATTCAAAAGATATTGGACTTTAACGTATCAGCCAATCAGAAGAAGGGGCGGGGCTAATTTGCACCAATGAGTGTCAGGGGCTCGATACTTAGTCATTTGATACCACCCGTGAGTCTCTATGTCAAACCATTCAAAAGATATTGGACTATAACGTATCGGCCAATCACAAGAAGGGGCGGGGCTAATATGTATATATAATATACAAATGTAAATATTTATATGTATAATAATAATAATATACATATATATCCCATGAACCTGTCCCCAGCAGGACTGGGGATCATGTAAGGTCAAAAGGTCAGGGTTCAGATTCCTCCATTATCCAAGGTAAAGTATTATGAAGTCTGCATTGAGTGGGTCATGTGACTAGTTCTGGGTCACATGACCCGGAAGTATGGTAGTGTATATTGTATTGGAATGACTCAGCTAGTTCTTCGGATTTGACAAGCCTCAAATAACTTCACCTTGTAATCAAACTGTAGCTCCTAGCAGAAAAACAAAGACATCGTGAGAGAGACAGAACCCGGAAGATTCTGACAATCTTAATTTTATTCAGATATTCCTTAAAATGTGTTAGTAACGGCAATTCGAAAACAAAAATGAGATTTTTTTGAAGAAAACGTTATTTATTATGGGAGTCAATGGAGAGAAAGACAGGATTTGGCATGGCTGTTAGTCTCCCCGTTCAAATTTTGTGCACACCACGCCTGTCAAAGTCACATTTTATGAATCACAAAACCTATGTCTATATTCTGACCAAAAATGATCTGTCTACCTTTTACGGTTTGGCCGTGAGGTCGAGTTACAAATAAAAATTATGATCATTTTTTTAAAGTCTCTCGCACTCTGATCAATTAGAACCGCACTGAAGATTTGACAAAAAAGTGATTTCCAGTCCTCGCTTGAGCGCTCATATCTTGAAAAGTGTACATTTTAGGAAAAAACAGTCCGGGGTTTAGAGAGAGAAGAGAAGTTTTCCTCCGTTTTGAAGTTTGAATGACCTTTCTACGTGCAAGTATGAGAAAGATAGGTGACTCAGAAAAAAGGTGATTTTTTTTTTTTTAACCTCATCCCACACACAGTGTGAAATGCTGCCCCATACAAATACATGGTCCCCATTAGTTTGGAAATTTGGAAATGTTTTTGCACTTCGTGCAAAAACTATTCGTGCCATCGTTCTGAAAATCCACAGGAATGTAGTTAAATTCAGGGCCTACAACTTTCTAAATCGGTTCAGAATTTTTCGAGTAACGGTATGCGAGTGGTGAGGCCCCAAAGTTCACGCAATGCGTTCCGGATGGGGCAAAAAGCGCACGTTTGTGCACGTTGCGCAAAAACGTGCACGCCAATCGCTTATAAAAGTCATACCAATTGATTCCCGATTAAGGCGCACGTTTCTACGTTTTTACTTTTTGAGTTTTCTCAAAGCTGCGCAACTAGTTACGCGCCGAAGTTTATACGGAAGAATATGGAATAATAAATAAATAAGCCTGAGCAATAGTATTAGTGCCTCGTGCTGCGCACGAGGCACTCCTCCTCCATTGAGCTTGCGCATCTCAATGGAGGAGGCGTGCCACGTGGCGCAGCCGTGGCACTAATAAATAAATAAGCCTGAGCAATAGTATTAGTGCCTCGTGCTGCGCACGAGGCACTCCTCCTCCATTGAGCTTGCGCATCTCAATGGAGGAGGAGTGCCACGTGGCGCAGCCGTGGCACTAATAAGCCTGAGCAATAGTATTAGTGCCTCGTGCTGCGCACGAGGCACTCCTCCTCCATTGAGCTTGCGCATCTCAATGGAGGAGGCGTGCCACGTGGCGCAGCCGTGGCACTAATAATAAATAAGCCTGAGCAATAGTATGAGTGCCTCGTGCTGCGCACGAGGCACTCCTCCTCCATTGAGCTTGCGCAGCTCAATGGAGGAGGCGTGCCACGTGGCGCAGCCGTGGCACTAATAATAAAATATCTCAAAAACCGTAATAGCAAGCATGACGAGACTAAAATATGTTGCAGTACAAAGCGTCCCGGGTTGGTCAATGTTGTAATGATGTCTGTACGATAAACCGTTGCCTAGCAACAAGCGTCCAAAATAAAAGTGATTTTTTTTTTAAATTGAAAGTTAAATATCGCAAAAACCGTAATAACTAGAATGATGAAGTTGTATGGTCCTTTAAAGACTATCGGGCCGAGTGTTTTAAAGTTTGAACGATGTCTCTACGATAAAGTTCGGCCGAGCAATAAGCGCGGGAATTTTCGCCTTTTTTTTTGCTTTTTAGCAACTAGCGTTGCCATGGTAACCCCTATTACTGAGAAAAGTAATACCCATCGAATCACGATGGAGACGCATCCAACGATGTATGCCATGCATGGGTGCACGTTGCGGTTCGGGCCGTATTAACGGACGAAAAAAAGTGCGGAATAATAAGAATAACTAGAAAATTTCGGGAAATTTTGATATGGGCATGCCCTACCGCCCATTCGTCCCCTCTCGCTGCTTTGGTTTGGGGCTGTAGGGGTTGTGTTTAGGGTGGTTCTATGTCAGTTTGAGGTGTTTTTACGCTTGTATTTCATTCATTCCTGTGCTCCCAATAGTTATTAATGGAGCGCGCTTTTTGGCATCTAGCGTTGCCACGGTAACGCTTTTGACTGAGAATAGTAATGCCCATCGAGGCAAGATGGAGACGCATCTAACGATGTATGCCGTGCATGGGTGCATGTTCCGGTTCAGGCTATGTTAACGGATAGGTTTTTTTTTTCACCGTGGTACAAAACCCCATCCGAATGAATGGGGCCTGGATTTTGACATAAAATTTCCTTAAATCCCAGCTTCATGAAATTTGAGTATGTTGAAGTCCACAGCGTGCCGAGTCAGGGGACATTTGTACGATGTCTCTACGATAACCTGTTGCCTAGCAACAAGCGTCCAAATTCAAACAGAAATAAAAAAAAAAATGAAAGGCCAATATCGCAAAAACTGTAATAATTAGCATAATGAGGTTGTAGGGTATGTTAGTGCCAATCGGGCCGAGTGTTTGAAAGTTTCAACGATGTCTTTACGATAAAGTCCGGCCGAGCAATAAGCGTCCGAATTTTTGCCTTTTTTTTGCTTTTTGGCGTCTAGCGTTGCCACGGTAACACTTTTTACTGAGAAAAGTAATGCCCATCGAGGAACGATGGAGACGCATCCAACGATGTATGCCATGTATGGGTGCATGTTCCGGTTCAGGCTATGTTAAAGGATAGGTTTTTTTTTCACCATGGTACAAAACCCCATCCGAATGAATGGGGCCATGTGGCCTGGATTTTGACATAAAATTTCCTTAAATCCCAGCTTCATGAAATTTGAGTATGTTGAAGTCCACAGCGTGCCGAGTCGGGAAACATTTGTACGATGTCTCTACGATAACCTGTTGCCTAGCAACAAGCGTCCAAAGTCAAACAGAAAAAAAAAAAAAAATGAAAGGTCAATATCGCAAAAACTGTAATAATTAGCATAATGAGGTTGTAGGGTATGTTAGTGCCAATCGGGCCGAGTGTTTGAAAGTTTCAACGATGTCTCTACGATAAAGTCCGGCCGAGCAATAAGCGTCCGAATTTTTGCCTTTTTTTTTGCTTTTTGGCGTCTAGCGTTGCCACGGTAACACTTTTTACTGAGAAAAGTAATGCCCATCGAGGAACGATGGAGACGCATCCAACGATGTATGCCATGTATGGGTGCATGTTCCGGTTCAGGCTATGTTAAAGGATAGGTTTTTTTTTCACCATGGTACAAAACCCCATCCGAATGAATGGGGCCATGTGGCCTGGATTTTGACATAAAATTTCCTTAAATCCCAGCTTCATGAAATTTGAGTATGTTGAAGTCCACAGCGTGCCGAGTCGGGAAACATTTGTACGATGTCTCTACGATAACCTGTTGCCTAGCAACAAGCGTCCAAAGTCAAATGGAAAAAAAATAAAAAATGAAAGGTCAATATCACAGAAACTGTAATACTTGGCATAATGAGCTTGTACGTACCATTAGGGACAATCGGGCCGAGTGTTTGAAAGTTTGAACGATGTCTCTACGATAAAGTTCGGCCGAGCAATAAGCGTGGGAATTTTCGCCTTTTTTTTTGCTTTTTGGCAACTAGCGTTGCCACGGTAACCCCTATTACGGAGAAAAGTAATGCCCATCGAGGCATGATGGAGACGCATCCAACGATGTATGCCATGCATGGGTGCACGTTCCGGTTCGGGCCGTATTAACGGACGAAAAAAAGTGCGGAATAAGAATAATAATAAGAAAAGGGAAACCTTTTCTAGATACTAATATATCGCCTTCATTTTCATGTTTTTCCTCGTTTTTCCGGCCGTGTTTTAGTTTTTGGGGATTTTTTTTTTCCACATCCGAGCGGGGTCATGCTGTACACCCGCTGGTGCGCAGTGGGACTTTTGCGACTTTAGCTTGTTAGCAACATTGCCTTTTGGGCCATTCTGGACGATTGCAATATGGTCATGCCATTACTTGGCATGCCCATAATAATAAGAAAAGGGAAACCTTTTCTAGATACTAATATATCGCCTTCATTTTCATGTTTTTCCTCATTTTTTCGGCCGTGTTTTACTTTTTGGGGATTTTTTTTTCCACATCAGTGCGGGGTCATGCTGTACACCCGCTGGTGCGCAGTGGGACTTTTGCGACTTTAGCATGCTAGCAGCATTGCCCTTTGGGCCATTCTGGACGATTGCAATATGGTCATGCCACTACTTGGCATGCCCATAATAAAAATAAGAAAAGGGAAACTTTTTCTGGGTACTAATTTACGCCTTCATTTTCATGTTTTTCCTCATTTTTTCGGCCGTGTTTTACTTTTTGGGGATTTTTTTTTTCCACATCAGTGCGGGGTCATGCTGTACACCCGCTGGTGCGCAGTGGGACTTTTGCGACTTTAGCATGCTAGCAGCATTGCCCTTTGGGCCATTCTGGACGATTGCAATATGGTCATGCCACTACTTGGCATGCCCATAACAAGTAAACTGTACACAAGAAATATGAACAAAAGAAAAAAAAGTAAACATAAATATAAATATATACACTATAAGGAAAGAGTGAATGGGAGAATAAAATACTTGTTCACTTGGCTGACTTAGTTTATGCTAATCTCAAATGCTAATGACTAATATGTTATATGTATTCTGTGCCAGATTTGTCCAAAGATACCCCTTTACCACCAAACCGGTTCCAGAGCTGGTTCTGATTCACAACTCGTTCAACTTGGGAAACAGCTGAGAACCGGTTTGTTTTTCCACAGCTCTGGTGCTAAGGGAGCCACGTCATTACGTCACTGCAAACCGTCAGTTACATCGCTGCGTTTGCATTGGCGCAAAAGTTGAAGCAACAACCAGGTATCTGCTCTAATAGGACTTGGTCCACGTAGCTCCTCCGTGGACACATCTCTAAAAGACAGGTTGTCTCCTCCTCAGACCCATGATGCTTTGCTGCATCCAGACTAATTCTTATTTGAAAATGTCTTCGTCTCCCAGTCTTTCTATTGCCGTTGGTCTTAATAACTCCACCCCCTCCGCTTACGTAAGCGGTTCTTTCCTCTAGACCAGCCAAGAGTTGGTGCTACCTTGGAACTGTTTTTTCTGGCCCGGAGCAAGTTCGTCAGTGGAAACAGAAAGCCCGGTTCCAAACTCAGCACTGGCACAAAACCAGATCCAGCCCTGGAACCGGTTTGGTGGAAAAGGGGTAAGATAGTTATTACAAGTGGCGGTAGTGAAACAATATCCAAAACGCATGCTGCCCAAGCTGCAGCGAGGACGAGAAGAGCCCTGTTGGGACTTTGGTCCCACAGTCTCCCTACCGTTGGCATTGCGGTAACGGCAGGCCGTTTGGTCCAACAGATTTCCACCTGGAACAGTTCTGAAATCTGCGGGCCCGTCCAGACCAACTCACTTCCTGACAACACAACAAAACTTATTCTCCTAAAATATCAATCACTATGTGTTGGGTCTTTATTCACAGCTCAGAAGTAAATGCAGGGCTAAGAAGTCAAAGTAATGACAACCGGCAGTTGGCGCTGCTAGCTGCCAAATCCATACCCATACATACATACACATAAATGTGTTGCTTTTGTCTAATTTTACAGGACATGCTACAAAGAAATTGCACGTGACTGTACAGTTGTCATGGCTGTGAACCGAGGCTTCAGAAACCAAGAATGTTTTCAGAATCAGCCAGTAAATATGTTTATTTCTGCGGCAAAGTTATACATTTCAACATGGAAGTCAATGGAGATTGGAGAAGGCCCCTAGTGGAGGAACTCCAACTCCAAGGAACTGCAACTTCTCTTATTTCCATGTTTAATTCAACCGGGAAGTTGGAATATTGCCGCTTGGAAAAGATGGAGGAAAGGCAACTACTATATACAAGGGTAATTAGAGGGAGAAGGGGTATGAATAACTAAGTTTTGCTTCTTCATACCCCTTTTCAGACCATTTGCATCAATCAATGTCAGAGCGTGAAAGTTTCTGATATCAGCTACTTTTCTGCATGTTATTGATTACGGCGATGTTGTGTATGTGTGTGTCAGGCCAGCTGTCTGTAGTCTGATGTAACTGGATGTAGCATCTCACTCACCACTGTGAACTGTATGCTAAAGTTGGCTTGCCTTCTCTGAATGTAAGACGATTTACACACTGGATGACTCTGATTTATAACTAAAAGCCATTATCAAATGACATTTTGCACCCGGCGGTTCCTTGCGTTCGGACTCATTAGTTTCTCTGCTCCGTCTGCTTGGAATATCCTCCAATCTGAACTGAAAACTTATTTCACTTGAAGCCTTTCGCTCTATTCTAAAAGACCGACAACGAGAATCCTTTCGGCAGTGCCTGTGTTTTTAAACTACATGCGCCCGTGTTTTTAAATTATTACTGAAGTTGTTTTTTTTTTTCCTATATGTTACTGAAGTCACCACAACTGCACTTTATTTGCTGGAAACGGGCAGGTCGAATCTCTGCAGACCCCTCACACCCAGTCTGTTCCAACTCCTCCCTTCTGGACGGCGCCACAAATTTTGCACGCAAGTCAGGCGATAAATTTGATATTTCATGGTTTGCATTAATGGGCGTGGCCTAACGGCTCAACAGCGCCCCCTAGAAAACTATTCTCTGCCATAACTTTTGAATGGTTTGACATAAAGAGTTGTGGGTGGTGTCATCGGACTCGGTATTGAGTCCTTGACCATAATTGGTGAAAATTAGCCCCGCCCCTTATTCTGATTCGTTGTCACTATTTTCTGACTATAACTTTTGAATGGTTTGACATAGAGAGTCATGGGTGGTGTCATTTCTGATATGCTTATGGGGGAGGGTGGCCATGAGTGCGAGGGCCCGTTCATCGCTGCTTGCTCGCTCCTTGGCCAGGTCACCCTTGTGAAAGAGGTCTTGATCTCAATGGGTCTTTTATCTGGTTAAATAATGGTGACATAAAAAAAAAAAAAGGCCATATCTGAAGGTATAAATACTTAGAAGTTTATTCAATTGGAAATTGTGTTTATATTATTTGTCTATTATGTACAAATGTATATATGAATACAGTATATATTGCGATGATAAGCTAATACTGGTGAATATATATATATATATATATATATATATATATATATATATACACAGAGGTGGAAAAAGTACAAAAATATTGTACTTAAGTAAAAGTACAAATTTTCTGCTTGAAAATTACTTAAGTAAAAGTAAAAAGTACCCATTAAGAAAATTACTTAAGTAAAAGTATAAAAGTACCTCAAATTAAATATAATAAAGTACCAAAAGTACATGGTGTAAAATGTACTTAAGTACAAAAGTAAAAAGTAAAAAGTACAAAGTACAAAATTATTTTCAAAAGGATTGCAAAGAAATGAAGAATCCAAGAATTTGCTTACAACTCTAAATAATGGTGATATTATTCTGACCCCTTTAGCGTTTGTTTCCATTAACCCATTTTCATTTCGTCGGCTTGAGCGTCGGCTGCCGCTCAAGGCTGATTTATGGTTCCGCGTTACACCAACGCAGAGCCTACGGTGTAGGGTACGCGGCGACACGCACCGTACGGTGCGCTTCGCCGCGTACCCTACGCCGTACCTTACGTCGATTTAACGCGGACCGATAATTCAGGCTTCAGTCTTCATCGGTACTCGACGCGACGTCGGTTCCTCCGGCCTTTCCGGCCCGCCTCTGCGGCGCAACTCTCCCGGGGGCTGCGGCTCCTTCTCGGGGAGGCCGAGTCTCCCCGTCTGCCCCAGGTGTCTCGCATGGATCTATAATATTAACGGTATTAAAGGTGTCTCGTCACGGACCCGCCGCCGGGCAATCACGGGCAATTCACTCGCCCCCCTTCCTTCCCGTCCGCCTTATCGACGCACACCTACGCCGTAGGCTACGGCGTAGGGTGTGCGTCGCCGCGTACCCTACGCCGTAGCTCTGCGCCGGTGTAACGCAGAACTATAAATCAGCCCCCGCTGTGCTGTTCTCATGGCTTTAATTTGTAGCGAGTAACGACGTGTCCAATTTTAAATGTAGCGGATTAAAAGTACGATTTTTTCCTTGAAAATGTAACGAAGTAAAAGTAAAAGTACAGAAAAATGAAAGTATCAATAAAAGTACAAATTCTCAAAAATCTTACTTAAGTACAATAACGAAGTACTTGTACTTCGTTACTTTACACCACTGTATATATATATGTTGTTTGGGATTGTTCTATTGTAAATACTGTTTACGAATCACTTTTGTGGTAATTGTCTGGAATAAATAACTTCATTCATTCAACAGCTGACTCTTGTGTTTGATTTTGAAGACAGAAGTGAAGTCAGCCTGTTACCACCTAAAGATCATGTGGAGGATTAAAGGACTGATGTCTCAGCAGGACCAAGAAAATCTGGTCCAGGCTTTAATCTTCAGCAGACCAAACTAGTGTAACGCCGTTCTCAAGGGTCTCCCTAAAAACCTCCATCAAACCGCTGCAGTTAGTCCAAGTCAAGGTTGAAAACCTTTTTATTTACTGCTGCATTTCAGTCGCCTCCTTTACTTTTGAATGCTTTTGTTTCTTCTTTGTAAAAGCACTTTGAATTGTTTTGTACATAAAATACGTTACACAAACTTTCCTCGCTCTGCCTTTCAAGAATAAGAGACATTTTCAAAAGAAGGCCAGATGGGCCACAGCAATAACAAACAAAATTGCAGAAATAAACGTCTGGGATGACCGGCCCCCGTCGGTCATCAAAAATATCAGACTCCTTCGTTTAATTGAACCGTTTGAGCCGCGATACAGCTGAAATAAGACCTTTTTTCCCAGTGTGGGTCCCCTGACGGTAATTCAAGGTTAGCAATAAACATAGATTATGAAATACAGCAAATAGAAGGGAAAGAAAAGCGACATTTCAAATAAACATTGCATTTTTGTCTGTGTTGAAGGCTGTAAATATTTTACCACCTTTTCGTGTTCCCTCGGAGGTAAAATGTGCAGATTTAGGGATTTCTCTCACGAACACATGGTTTCACTAACAGGATCTCTTGATTGATATGAGAACAATAGAATATAAAGGTTGTGTTTAATTTACACATTGGGAAAGCATAATGAAGTAATTAAAGAAAAGCAATTTGTGAGTCACTGCGGATAATTTGAAAGTAATAAGGGCAGGTTTCAGAAGACAATTTGAAAAATTAAGTCTGACATTCAAGTGTCTCCTAATGACTTAAACTGTTTGCTTGAGCTGGAAATGACAACACTGCGTTTTCAGGCTGAACCTAATGTGCAGCCGCTGTGCTGGGGTGTATCCTGGTGGTTGGAGGGTTTTTTCTGGTCCGATATGGACCAATAGGACTTTCCAGATCCAGCTGCCTTTAGTCGTAAAAAAGCCACGACACGGTACAGTCTGCAGTGTTGTCTGCGCCGGCGTGGGCCGGACTAATTAGGCCTATAAATCTGATCAGGATCCACGCCGAGGCTCGTTTTTCCACTCGCGACTCTGCATCCCAGTTTTTACCTCAAGCCACCCGGGGCATCTCTCGGAGAACATAATCCTTAATGCTCCAATTCATCACGTCCCGGTACTGCAACATAATGACACCATGAAAAAGAAGAAGAGGAAGGAAGAAGGGAAAAAAAAAAAAAAACATACAGTAGCGAGAGTGCAAACTTTCAGGTTGTTAAAATTCGAAGCTTATCCATTTGGCATCAAGGCCGGTTTTGCTCTGCACTCACATTAGTCCAATCCCTTATCGCTCTCACGGTCCAGACACACTCAGATGTGGGCAGCGGAGGGAACATTGAGTTTTATATAAATCAATACTATGTCCCCAACACTTTGCTGCTCCTGGCACCCCAGGGAAGATTATAAAGTGCTTGGCGAGATCATCTCTCCACCATCATTTCTCTCTGAGGTGGGAACTAAGAGTGGAATTCAAGAAAGATTTTTTTTCCCTTCCTCTTGTATTATTATTATTATTATTATTTTCCCCCTCCGGGAGGGGGATACCGAGACAAACAATGTGGTGCAAAGTGGAGTCAACTCCATTTCCATTAGAGTCAACTGTCAACTGCCGGACACGCTGTAATGAACATTTTGGATTATTAAAGGAGACACGCGAAGCGAATCACAGAATTATCCAGCTTCTCCATCTTTATCAGCGCTCAATGTCAAATCACGCTGCATCTCAAATATAGAAAGCTGCAGCCATGTGTTTACAGCACCATTCACAGCAGCTGGTTATTAGGGGGTGCAGTCAACTTAAGAGGCTGACTCCACCCCCTAAAACCAGCTGCTGTGAATGATGGTATAAAAGAGTTTTTTTTAACATATTGCTGTAGTTTTGATCAAAGCAAGATCTCAGGAAAGTAATTAAATTTTTGAACAGTCATAATAAATCTATTCATTTGTTTTTTTTATCTTAAAAAGAAGGCTACACCCACATAAGTACGTTAACTTTCTGTTTTGGTCAGTCATCCGCGCCCCTCTGGTAAATTTGAAACCTTACTGACATAAATATTTTGAGCTCATGTTTCGGTTAAATGTCGACGAGAATAATTGTAAAATTTTATCCCGTAGTTGCAACAATTAAGTTTCATTATTATTATTTAAATTAAAATGTTTTATTTTCTATCAGGAGAGGCAAAAAAGGCGGTGGAACTGCATAAATTACACAAAGCTCAATCGTAACCAAGGCAATTTCTATAAACAATTATTTTTAATTTGAGCATCATTCTTTTGTTTTTAGCAATCAAACTGTTTTATGTATCACAGTCTACAGGCCACCCAAGCCAACCCAAGATTTTTCTGAATTTTTAACATGTTTCAATATCTATGTGGGGAGGAGGGATAAGTGTGCTGTGTGGAAATTAATGTGAGGATGTGTGAAAATGACCAGATGTGTGTTTTTAACCATGAGTGTGTGAGTTTTTCCTATGTTAAATGTTGATTTTATGATGTCAAATCAGAAAAACACTCCGTTCATGAGACTGTCAGGCCTGGAGGTCCGTCAGCGACCGGCTTCGTCACTGAGAGGCATCGCAGGTCCTTCCTCCCCGCTGCCATCAGACTCCACGACCAGGCCTGCTCTCAGTCAGGGGTGAAAGTAAGCCGGATCGGTCGGGAACGGGGATCCGGAAAGAAATATAGACCCGTATATACGCACAGGAACGCGTTTTGAGCAGAGTGGGAGGAGAGAAAAGAGTAGAGAGGACGGATGATCCACCGGTGTTATAGAGTGAATGCGCATGACGTCACAGATGTGACTTCACAGCGGGTTACGCCCACTGAGTGTCAGAAAGACTGAGTGTCATAGTACGGACAATACCAATATTTCTACTTCTTCATACATATCCTACCTGTTTTTTGCACTATTTTTTTCTCGTACTGCACTATTTTCTTCCATTGCATATACTATTTATATTTTTTTATTATATATGTTTTACTTTTTTATCCTTTTTTTCGCTGCGTGTGTGTGTTGCGTGTACTGCTGCTGCTCAAAGCGAATTTCCCCATTGATGGATTAATAAAGAACAATCTAACCTAATCTCTAATCTAATCTAAAGCACTTTGCGTTACTATTGTATGAAAAGTGCGATATAAATAAAGTTTGATTTGATTATTTGCTCTTCTTCATGTGGCCATCGCCAAAGTCTACATGTGCTAAAACTGCAAGAGCTTACATGTGCAGGAGGGAAGTCACTAGTAGGTATCTAGGGGATCTGTGGGGGTCTGATGTTGACGGAGTTTCATTCTGATGTGGCTTTCTGGGATGAACTTGGACCAAAGTGAACGCAACCCTGGTGGAATCTCTCCCCACACAACCGGGAGCCTGCACCAGCCTCGGCGTGAGCTATTATGTTGACAAACTCAAGCCGAATAAGGAGCGAGTTTAAAAAGCCTTTCATTTCGACAGGTATTCAGACGTCGGGGAGATGGGAACACGCTGGATGAGATGGGATAGTCTGTTGCCTAAGCAACTGGAACACTGCTGCTTTATCTGGGAGAATTACACGGCGCAGGAAAGGGGAGAGAAAAAGAGAAAAGGGAGGGGAGGAAAAAAAAGATGCTTGCCTGGAATCTAACGGTTTAGATCCGAGGCCAAATGCTGTGTCAGTGCAGGGCTAAACCCTCGCTCGGTTTAAACAACAAAAGAACCCAAGCTGTCAACAAGCACAAAAACAAAGTCGAATGAATCAAAGAAAAAGGTGACAAGGAGAAGGGAGGAGAGATAAGCAGCGGAAAATGAGCTTGATCTATGCTAAGTCCACTCCAGACAAAAATAATCCTGACGCAGCGGCGCTGCGTACCTAAGCTCTTAGGTGAAAAGAAACTGGATTATTATTTTTTTTTTTTCCCCCCAAAATGACAAGTGGAAACACTGAAACCACACGGGATGTTTGAAAATCCCAGTGAGCTCCTCCAGAACAGAGCGGTGACACCGGCTGATATTATTTATTTACATCTTTGTTTCATCACGTTGCCGAGTTACATCGTCTGGCCCGCGTCGCGCGTTGACGTGGTTGTTTATATTTATGAGTTTTTAGAAAGAGATTATACAAGCCGTGGAACAACAGAGGATTTGAAACACAATACAACAGAAAGCAACTTGCTTTCATCTCCGGAGTTCACAGGTGCCTTTGACAGACTTTGACTCGACTTACTACGCTACTGCACACCCCGCTTCCGCGCAAGTGCTCGGCTTCTGCCACGCAGAACCATTAAAGCTTCGCCTCGACCACGGAAACTTTCTCCAGGGACTAGAAAACTTTGAAGCAGCTCTTTTCTTGATCCACCAAAAGAACCAGGGACTACAAGTACCCTCGAGACCTTTTAACCCCCCAAAGGCCTTTTGAAGATATTCCCAGTAACTTTCAGACGGTGGTGAGGTGCCTGAGCCGGTGTCCTCCACAGATTTTAATTTGTTTTACGTAAGATATGTTCAAAATATACAACTTGTACTCTTTGTACACCTTTAACGAGGCAGATTTCCATTTGCCGAGCCGTTGTAGTACAAAGGGGTGGAACCTGGGAAACATGCCTACCTTATGTCAATCACAGTTGGCCATTTTAGCTTGGCTGACTTGGTTTATGCTAATCTATGATGCTTACTGCTAATGGAATCCCTGGCCCTGCCCCTTCTCAACCTTTTCCCGACCCTGAACCTAACCTGGGACTTGATGATTGGGCCGGAGCTTCGGGAGCTGCGTGCTGGCCTGCGGTCCCCACCCCGGGTCATCCCGTTGCTGCTTCCACCTGCCTGCTGTGCTGTTGACGTCCTCGACCCCCAGTCTGGCCTTCGGCAGGAGGGTCCCCCCTTATGAGCCTGGTCCTGCTCAAGGTTTCTTCTCTCCTAAAGGGGAGTTTTTGCTTGCCACTGTTTGGCTTAAGGTTTTTCTCCCACTATGGGAGTTTTTACCTGCCATTGTTTATGTAATAATTGCTCGGGGGTCATGTTCTGGGTCTCTGGAAAGCGTCTGGAGACAACTTTTGTTGTATTAGACGCTATATAAATAAAATTTAATTTAATTTAATTAATGAGGACTAGCAGACCTCCGCTGGGACCCGTGGCCACAGGAACCGCCACCACCGGGGTTAGGCCCGTTCTAGTCGGACAGGCTTCATCGCTACAATCACCATGTCTGGAAACACAAGGAAGAGAAATGCAGCAACTGTCTCACTTACTTTTTTATTCTTATTTCTTTTATTGGTGGTTGGAAAATTGTCAAAGTCATTTAAACATCTAAACATCTAAATCAAGCTATTGGCAACAATCTAGTTGAGGATTTAACTGGATTTTCCCAGAAATCCGCTTGGCTAAGCGTGGGTTGCGTATACATGCCGGAATAACTTGGATTAGGACGCATTATCTGGCTCTAAAAGCTCCATCTCTAGAGCTTCAGTCCGGTTCGACTACAGCCCGGCTAAGGTGTATACACAGATTTAAAACTCGGTCGGATTAAGGCAACAATTCGACTGTCTGTTAAGGCATGTAAACATACTGAATGATACATTTAATCCACTAAGCGTGATAGACTGTTATTTTGCTCAGTCAGTGAATCCTACCAGGCCCAACACTAATAAAAGCACAACAGCTGAGAAGTCAGAGGTGGTCGGCTCGGTTCCAGTTCAAGCCTCCGGGGTCAATGCGAATCGGCCTTCAGACAGTCCTAGTCTCGTTTAATGACTATATACTCCAAGACACAAATAGAAAACACAGGAACCTGGACCTTTTAAATTTAAACAGAATCCTAATTAATACCCTTAAAAAAAGTTAAGTTTCTTTTCAGTTTCAGATGTTTTTATTTCAGTTTCAGATCTTTTTTTTTCAGTTTCAGATCTTTTTATTTCAGTTTCAGATCTTTTTTTTTCAGTTTCAGATCTTTTTTTTTCAGTTTCAGATCTTTTTTTCAGTTTTCAGACTTTTGGCTTTTGGCAAACGATACTGCGATGTGTTCATGGTAGTATGTGGAAGTGGGAAATGTCAAAATTTAAAGTGTGGCTATTGAACTGTACAGTCTGGCATAGTTTATTGCTTTTTTTGAAACTGTAAAAAAAATAAGTTCATGATCAAAACTTGAATTTTCAGGTTCAAATCTTAGTTTTTCAATTACAATTTTATTTTCAAATTAGCTAAACTTTTTGCCTTGATTTGGCTCCATAATAGTAGATAGTCCAGCGCATTGCATTCTTTCATCTTGGCAAGAAGAAGATTTCTTGTTTCAGATAAGACTTAAAAATGGTGCATCTTATGTTTTATCTCCATGCCACACGATCAAGATGATGAAATCATTAACCAAACAACCAACCGTCCAACAGAAGGGTGGAATGAACCAGTATGAAATGGTACGCTTGTTTTAGTACAGTCCCCAACTTTTGATGATGGAACCAAATATCTGTGCAAATGGACCATTATGTACTTTCGAAGTACAAAAGCACAGTATAAGTAATCTTTTTTTTAGCGAAATGTGTCCAGATGACATTTAAATGCAATAATAATGAATGTATTACCCTTACATTGCCTCACCCCTGCCGAGTCTTTCAAATGTTCCTCCTTCATTTTCCACCAATGACGTTGACACACGTCTGCCGCTTGAAATTCCCATCTGTATCATCTCTTTTCTGATCTGCATCCAAGGATAAATGTATACATATGAGATGTTGCTGTTGTAACTTTTAAGTGTTGCTATGGTCAGTAAACACTTTCAAGAAGTGCTTTCATAATAAAAGCTTTTCACAGCATCTTTTACTTTGAGGATTAACCAAAATAACTTAATACCATGCAAGATGATGAAATTCGAACTGTCACAGAATATTCTAAGGTACTTTTATGTTTTTTTAACACCTAGTTTTACTATGTGCTAAGCCTTTTTATATTTGATTTTCTTATTTTTTGGAGGAAATGTCACTCAGAATGTCTGCGCTTTCATGCTTGGTCTGAGATTAGGAATCGCTTACTGTTGCCTGAAGCTGTAGAGTGAGATAAAGACTTCTCCGTGTGTCTGGTAAAACCCTCTACTTTAAGAACAAAGTCTTTCTCTGAAATTGTGTGCCTCATCAAGCTTCAATTAAAAGTCTTAGCTGAGTAATAGCACAATGGAAATGGGTAAATATTACACTTAGACACATGTGTTTCCAACAAATGGCAGCAGAACTAAATGGATTAACTCCCTCAGAGGTGATGTCAACAGCCAGTGCCGGATTTACGCCGGCGTGTGCGCTGCGACATGCGTGTGTGTGGCGGAGCTCAGAGAGCCGACTGCAGCCACGTAGAGGTTTGGATGCTGATGCAACCAGCGCTGTGAGTTGTGCACACATCGCCGGCGAAAAAACAAAAAACAAACATAGCGCTTACGCCATGCTTGCATGTTCCCCCACACCCCATCCTAGGAGACGTAATTATTTAGAAATAAAGAAATGAAAGCATCCCTGATGTAAATATGGACTCAGTGAACGCTCCATTAGCGTCGTGACAGGGTCCCCGCTGAGCCGAACCCTGCTCGTTGTGTTTGTTTGGCTGCTTGTGTTGTGATCCGGCCGCAACAGCGGGGCCTCCATTTAGTCAGGGTTCTCTGCAGGTCGGAGCGTTAATGGCAACGCGCCGAACGACGCTGGATCTGAGGCCAAAGGGGGAAGAGAGGAGTGATTTTATGGTGTGCTCCGTGGCGGGAGGACTTCTAGGAGTAAACACGAGCGCAAATGTGTACACTGAATAAAAAAAGACTCAAAGTGACACAAACAAGAGGGCAGGCTGAGCAGAAGCAACAGTGATGTTTAACGTTGCATAAGGCAGCTCCCAGCGGCGCGAGCTGTCGTCTTCTTTTTTAGATGAAATACTAACTGGCCTGTGTGCTTTGTACCGTGTTCTCGTCTACGACAACCAAAGACGAGATGGATTTTCACAGAGTCAAACTTCTCCGTGGAACAGTCACTTCACCGTCTTTTAGGAGAAATCCTGCTTCTGCAGAGTTGTGATCCACGTCCTGCTGTGAACGACAGGGTGCAGCTCCAGCTCACGGGCCTCCATCAAACAGCTCAAATCTGCTTTAGCAAAGTCGCTTTACATTTTCACAGATTTCCAAAGATCCAGACCACATCTAGTTAAAAATATGACTTATGTTTGATCCTGACATTGTCAAACTAAAAACTCTACAAATCCTATTCAAAACAAGAACTGATTCACTTCCAGGCAATTTACAGAAAGTGTTTTGTGACAGGGAGGGGCGTTATAATTTAAGAGGAAAATATCATTTCAAAAAACAATGTTTTCATTCTAAAAGGAAAAGCATGTGTATCTCAGTTGTTGGAGTGGATTTATGGAATGGGTTGGGTGATGGGTTGAAGCAATGTACAAATATAAATCAGTTTAAAAAACGGTACAGAGGGAGTTCTGGGAAGTTATTTGATTGAGGAGGAGTTATGTTAAGGAAAGATTGTGTTTGTTAGCTGGTCAGGTGGAAAGGCACAACCAATGGGAAAATCGGTAGCCTATTAGGTAATTGCAGCTATTTATTATTAATATTTATGTTTAATTTATGATAGAGGTAACAAAGGGGCAGGGTTAAATATGTTTTACTTCTACCTGCTCCTTTTCGGACACTGTTTTTTTCCCCCCTGTTTGTATTACGTTTTTGTTGTTGTTGCTTTTTTTTCTGTATGTTTTGAATTTGTTTTAAAATCTTATATTTCTTTCCTTATGTGTTTGAAATAAACAATTCAATCAATCAATCAATCAATCAATCAATCAATCAATCCTCCCTGCTCAGAATTATGCAGGAATACACGGTGATATTAAGCGATATGGTCCATGGAGGTGCTACGTGGACCAAGTCCTATTAGAGCAAATATAGGTATGTATGTGTATCTATATCTCTATTAATATATACTGATTTATAGTTCTATGTAGATATGTCGATATATAGATTTATAGTAATTTTTATGTATATAATTGGAGGTAAATATATGAACCAGTGTATATGTAGCATATCTACTCTTATATAGTTATTCAAGTATATTGTTATACAATTGCTGTCTATTGTTCTCTTATTACATTGTAGTATTATAGTAAAGTAATGATTATGTAATACTATACATTATAATAACTTCTATTAGTACATACATACATAGTATCACAACTAAATATATATATTTGTATTCTGTTTTTTCACTTTTTTGTATGCTTTTTTATCATGCATGTTCGCAATAAAATCTTTAAAACTAAAAAAAAGGGGGGGGGGTTGCGCCAATGCAAACGCAGCAACGTAACTGACGTTTACAGCGACGTAATGTCGTGGCTTCCCTTAGCACTCGAGCTATGGAAAAGCAAACCGGTTCTCAGCTGGTTCTCAAGTTGAACGATTTGTGAACCAGCACCAGCACTGGACCAGAAACGAGCTCTGGAACCGGTTTGGTGGAAAAGCGGTATGAAAGTGAGCGATAAATGCATGGACTTCAGAATAGGAACTGTAACTGTTGTGGCTTGTTTAGGAGCAAATCACGGTGCACAGTGATGTTCTCCACACTGAGCGTGGACTAGAGACAGCACGTTTAGGCTCCACAGGACTGTAGACGTGTGGATACAAGAGGACACCTGATGAAGGGACGGATGATACGAACGCAAACCAAAGGGTCCAGGACCAAACAGATTCAAGCGTTATCACAATTCATGTCATCTCTATGTTCACAGAGGAAAAAAAGTCAGAAAGAAAGAAAAAGCTGAGCATGAAACCAAACAAGCGTAAACCTTGGACAGCATCTCAGCAGCAACTCTCCTTCCACACTGAAAGGAGGGTCGACTGCATGAAAGTTTCCTCGAGCTGTTTAAGGTGAAGGCCATTCCAGGTTTTGAGAGCGAACAGTAATAATTTAAAGCAGGGTACCAGTGCAAGGCTGGAAGTACAGGGATGATGCTTGCATGCTTTTTTCATTAATTTAGCAACAGTGCTCTGAGCAAACTTGATGCAACGGAGGGTCCCCCTTACTGAAAGTTAGGAACAAGTGAAGAGAAGACGAAAGCTGACATAATTAGTCCTGAATATGTAGAAAACCAGGAATATTCAGTTTGGAGTCCGGAGGACGTGCCACGCTGAAGCCGTCTCTCCAGATGATACGAGACTGAATGATCCCGGCTAAAAGAATCACAATCAGCTCAAAAATGAACATTTGGACCCCTCACAGGTTCAAGTGTCAAAATATAAATACCCTTTTCTTTCATTTGTGGCTGCAATTCAACTTTAATTCCTGGATTTCTTTATTTATTAGTTTTTTGTTTTGTTTTTTTAACCTTTATTTTACCAGGAAGGTCCCATTGAGATTAAAAACCTTTTTTTCAAGGTAGTCCTGGCCAAGAGGAAGCAAAAAGTTACAGTTTCAAAAAAGTAAAATTACATATAAATTAGATAAAACAGTTAGAGGTTAAGGAAGCTGTCTCCCGTGCTCTCAGTCTGGATTTATGGTAATTTGTAAAAAATAATCAGGTATTAATCAAATGATATTAGAACATTCCTAGTGAGAACACAAGAGAAGGATGAGAGATCACAAAAAAGGGAGAGAAGATGAGAAAGGGATCCAAGAGAGAAGTTCAAAGGCAGTTGGTTGTGCTGGTCACGAATTGACCCGAGATCTCCCGCAGTTTTTAAAAATTGCCAAACAAAATCTCTTATTTACTTCCATTTAGCCAATTTCAATTAAAATGAAGACTTTAAATCCCCTGCATTGTGCCGTTAAAAGCTGCCTCCCAGTTGGGGATCTAAAACAACGCAGATTCATGGCTGAGAGTTATTCACAAGCACCTGCATCTCTTACCAAACTTTACATATTAATCAAAACATAAGGACATGCTTATGTGAAGCAGATTATCATCAAGAGTACAACATTTGCATCATGGCCATCGCCCCACTCCCATTTTGCAAGTGTTCACAGAGCCTGGTCGCCTGAATGAGACCAGCAGCAGAACCAAAATGAAACTAAAACCAACATAAATACTGGCAGGATTGATTATTTTACAGAGCTAACTTCTTGCCATCGATCACATGCGCGGTGGGTGTGCAGCTCTGCCAAACTCAGCATTCAAGACTCAACTCTGCCATCATTAATACTGTAATCAGTATGTTTGGTGCTTGTGAAGGACATGTTCTGTTTCCACAGCTCCTGGGATGCTTTGATGCATTTTTCTTTAATTATTGTATGAATTTTGTGGAAATCACCAATTTAAAATGACCAGTTCCTCCTGAGAGTCTTCTCTTTAAACTCATCACCGTCATGCCAGGTACATCCGCACAGACACATTCATTATGAAGCAAAATTGCTTTTAGAAGTCTACATTTTTTACCGAGCACCAAAAAGCAGGCCAAACATTTTTGAAACACATTATTTTCTGTTACCTCCTAAACAGCTCTGCATCCAGCAGAACTCCTGGCGGCTTGCTGATGGTCGGAGCTAAGTGTTTTCCTCATGTTTTCCTGTAAATTAAGTGAACACCTCTAGACATGTCTGTGTGATGTGAATTCTAAGCCCCAGCTGCAGAAAAGATAATGTCACCGGTTCAACGTTGTAGCACAAATCTCGTTTTAGGGTCAGTGTTCCCCAAGTCAAGCAGTTCCCTGCTCCAACAAACCTGATTTAAATGAACTGATCACCATCAGCTCATCACCAATGTCTGCTCAAGTGTGTTCATGACCCAACATTTGAAACATGCAGGACTCAAGGAACACTGTTAGAAGTGATAAATAAATGCTAAATATACATTTGTGTGAGAAAAATTCACGCTTTTATGTGACTTATGTGTTACTGAAGGGACACAGAAAATTATCTAAATCTAAAATCAAGTTATATTGAATGCAGTTTTGTAACGGACTTCGCTTATAAAACTGTCCTCCATGATGTGTTGCATGAAGAACAAATACTTTTGCTCCACTGCCAGTCTGAAAAACAAATTTTACTTGCATTTCTTTGGGGGCATCCCTGCAACAAAAGCAAACTGCTAAGTAAGAAGTACTTGTGAGGAATACAATTTAATTTCTGTATTTCATGAGGCATATAAAAAGAAATAAAATAAAAAGTTGGTCTCAAGGATTTATGGAAGTACACAAGCCTCTCAAACTCACTCTACGTTATCCATTAAACAAAAATGGGAGAAGGAGTCAGACACACAAATATCAGAAGAGACCTGGATAGAAATATTTGAGACACAAGCGAGAACCACAAACTCAAGGTCTTTAAGGGAGTTTGGCTGGAAAAATGTGGTGAGATTCTTCATAACTAAATTAACAGCACTACAAACAGGCTGACGGAGCCGGGCTCCTGCTGGAGACAGTGAGTACGTTTACACGCAGTCAAAATTTGGGTGATTGCTAATATTCCGGTTACTGAAACATTCGTAATATTCCGTTTACATGGTAATTAATCATTCGGGATATCTCGGTCAAACCAGCGACGCGCGGAGAACATAATGACGCAATTCCCGTCATTTCCGCTTGTTCTTCCTATATCCAAATTCAAAACAAATGCTGCTTCGCGCAACTTCTTGTAAATCTCGCTATCCCGGTACTTTCTACCGTCTACAAATGCCAAAATGTTCATATCCTTCATTACATTTATAAAATGATTAGTCTCCTCCTCACTCCAAAAGTGTGGTGTGGTCTTGGTTTCTCCATGTTTAGAAGAACTTCCTGGACTCAAAAGACCAAGATTCCTTGCGAACAGAGAATGCGCAGAAAACAAATTCCTGTTCCGTTTGATGGGGATATCCCGTTTATAATCTATAATCTATAATCCATCTATAATATAATATTGATAAATTATTAAGTTTTTTTGTCCTGCCAATGGAGGCTCAAATCCTCCATGGCAGGACCCTTCCACACCGCATTCTCACCGACACAGACACACAATCACGCACCGTTTCCCCCTCCCCGGGGGGTTCAGCACCGCCAGAAGGCACCCCAGGCTGCACAGCGAGCCCCGCCAGGCCCGGGTATACCAGACCGGTGAGGGAACGCGGGTGATGTGGAACCCCCTCCCGCCCCTGGTGTTGAGTGCATGTGATTAATGCCATAAAAACAGGGAGGGGGAGGGCCAAGTATCGATTTGACAATGACCCCCCCCTCCCGAACTACGTGTCCTTGTCAAATATATTTATTAAGTGTTGAATGTGCAGTGTCTACTTTGCTGTTAAAACCGTGAGGCGGGGAGTGCCGGGCCACGCGGGACAATGCCCCCCACGACCCGGACCCCCCGCCCCTTCGCCTATGTGCGTATGAATCGTGTAGGGGGGGAAGGAGGGGGAGCGGAGGCCGAAGCCAGGAGGCAGGACCAGCAAAGCCGGCCCTGGTAAGACAACCGCGCTCCCCCACCGGCCATCCAGTAGACGGGGGCCGGCCCTCCGAGCCGGGCCAGGGCCCCACCGTACCTCCACGGGCGCCCCCGGCGCCGCCGGAGCCCCCAGACGGAGGGGGAAACGGTCCAACATCCCCCCATTCATACTGACAACATAAGACATAGACACCTGTGAATGGTGCCACCCCGCCGCCGGACCCGGCCCCACCCCCCCCTGGGGCCAACCCGGCGGACACCCCAAGGGTCACGGAGTCCCCACATCCGCGGGGGCACGCGGCCCCCGCCCAGCGACGGAGGACCAAGGCAGCAATGCCCCCCCAGCGCAGACAGCCACCTCCCACCCAGGCAGGGCCGGGCCCTCCGAGTGGGACCCCCACGTCCACGGCCCCTCCCCGGGAGAGGGCTGGGCTGGGCAAATATTCAGGTTTTAAAAGGAGTAACCCAGGGGTCATATTTGGGTTTTTAAAAACCGGAATATGAGCAAATTCGGGTTATTAAAAGGGGTTATTAGTGTTTACATGGCCGTGCAAATTTGGGTTATTGCCAATATTCGGGTTTTAAAAGGGTTATTATTATTACATTCGGAATATTCCGTTTACATGCATGAGCAAACAGGGTTATCCCTGTTTACATGGTAATTAATCATTTGGGATATCTGGATCAAACCAGCGACGCGCGGAGAAGGTGATGACGCAATTAGCGTCATTTCCGCTTCTTCTTCCTGTATCCAAATTCAAAACAAATGCTGCTTCGCGCAACTTTTTGCTCACCTTCTTGTAAATCTCGCTATCCCCGTACTTTCTACCATCTACAAATGCCAAAATGTTCATATCTTTCATTACATTTATCAAGTGATTAGTCTCCTCCTCACTCCAAAAGTGAGGCCTGGTCTTGCGTTTCTCCGTGTTTAGAAGAACTTCCTGGACTCAAAAGACCAGGATTCCTTGGGAACAGAGAATGCGCAGAAAACAAATTCCTGTTCCGTTTGATCGGGATACCCGTTTGGCGTTTACATGACCGAATATTCAGGTTTTAAAAGGGGTAACCCAGGGGTCATATTCGGGTTTTTAAAAACCGGAATATGAGCAAATTCGGGTTATTCAAAGGGGTTATTGGTGTTTACATGGCCGTGCAAATTCGGGTTATTGCCAATATTCGGGTTTTAAAAGGGTTATTGACTGCATGTAAACGCAGTCAATGTGGAACCACTGTGGCTCAACACTTCCATGTCTTTTGGGCCTGTCCGAAAATCCAGTTATTTTGGAGGGAGGTGTCAACGAGATAAATAAAATAATAGGGGTGGATTTGGATTTTTCTTTTGTTATTCTATATCTCGGTAATATTCCAGAAATAGTCCTACATAAGGACAGGTACTTCCTGAAGATTATTTTGGTAGGTGGCAGGAAAGCTATAACTAGAAGGCGGTTGCAACTAGACCCTCCAACATTGGTCCAGTAGCGTGGGATCATTCAAGAAATTTACTGTATGGAGAAACTTACTTTTGTTTTAAGACTTCAGTTGGAAAAATCTATGGACGGTGAGTGCACCTTGAACAGTGTGACATTAGACTAGAATGCATGTGTAAAACATTATTTAGATTTTTCCTGTATCACCCATGATGAGCCCATGTTCTTTGTAGCCTATATGTAAATAAAAAGTTTAAAAAGAAGTACTTGCAAACAGACCAGGATGGACGTCTCGAGACCTCCACTTTTGAAATATTCACTCAAGTTCTTGCGCTTATGGACGCAACTGCCTGGAGACGACCACACAAGGTAATTCCGTCCTCTATGAAGTCATAAAGAGCCAATCTTGAAAAAAAAATTCCAGAACGAAGGTTTCTGAGTAGTTTGCATGGATGAATGCTAACGGCATATGATTAACCTCATTATTGAGCGCCTGGTCATGTCTGAGATGATTGTTCATCTCTGTAGACGAGTCAGAACACACAGAAAACCCTAACGTGGCCACTTTGGTAACAACACATACCAGAAGTGACAAACACACATTTAAAAAAGTGTTCAAGCAGTAAAAGAGAAAGAAAGAAAATCTCAACGTTATCTAACTGAACCACAGTGAAAACAACTGCAATGATTCACCTTCAGAGATACCAACAGGTACATCAACGAGATAGAAAATCTGTTTCTAAAATCACCTTCTTACAGAATAAACCCAAAATGGACTAGGCAATGCTGATGCATTATGTATCACAAAGACAAAAACAATGTGTTTTAAACTTAAATGGAGTATGTAGTGATTTAGAAGCTAAAGCAAGCAAACAGCTTTGATACAGAGAGCGTACAGGTCTGTCCTCATCCACGTCTGCTTCAGGGAAATCAAAGCCTTGTGTTAAAGAGAAATGTTCATCTCCTGCCAAGAATGTCACCAGCCACACTCTTGGAAATATACTATGAAGAGCTACTAGAACATATCATCCCAAATGGGATGTGTAAGAGCCGCTGCTCCTCCACTTTGAGAGGGGACAGATGTGGTGGCTTAGGCATCTTGTTAGGATGCCTCCTGGACACCTCCTTGGTGAGGTTTTTCAGACATGACCCACTGGAAGGAGACTCTAGGGAAGACCATGGACACATGGTCGAGGGACTAATACCCCGTTTTTCTGGCCCGGGCATCATTCACACTCTCCAGAAATTGTCCCCACTTGAATGGAGCTGCAATCTTTCTTGCAACAACTATACAAGCACATATTGGAAATCTTCATACCAGTGTTGTTTTAACCAAAGTTCTGGACTGTCCAATCGAGCTATCGACATCTTTTACCTCTTTTCCACCAAACCGGTTCCAGGGCTGGTTCTGGGCCAGTGCTGAGTTTGGAACCGGGCTTTCTGTTTACACGGACAAAGAACTGGCTCCAGGGCAGAAAAAACAGTTCCAAGGTAGCACCAACTCTTTGCTGGGCCAGAGGAAAGAACCGCTTACGTAAGCGGAGGGGGACGGAGTTGTTTAGACCAACGGCAATATCAAGACTGCGAGACGGCGATAAATTAATATGGATGCAGCAAAGCAGCAGTGGTCTGAGGAGGAGACAACCTGTCTTTTAGAGATGTGGTCCACGGAGGTGCTACGTGGACCAAGTCCTGTTAGAGCAAATACCTTGTTGTTGCTTCAACTTTTGAGCCAATGCAAACGCACCAAAGTAACTTACGTTTGCAGCAACATGATGAGATGGCTCCCCTTAGCACAGAGCTTTGAAATGAAATCAAACCGGTTCTCAGGTGGTTTGCAAGTTGAACGAGTTGTGAACCAGAACCAGCACTGGCCCAGAACCAGCCCTGGAACCAGCTTGGTGGAAAAGGGGTATTTGAGAGGAGCCAGATGAGGTGGCTTGGGCATCTTGTTAGGATGCCTCCTGGACACTTCCCTGGTGAAGTTGTCCAGGCATCTCCAACTGAGAGGAGACTCTAGGGAAGACCACGGACACATGGTGGAGGGACTATGTGTCTCAGGTGTTCTGGGAAGACCTTGGGATAGCACCAGGTGGGTTGGACAAAGTGGCTCGGGAGAGGGAAATCTGGGCTTCCCTGCTTAGGCTACTGTTCCCGTAACCTGACCCCATAAACAGGATGGAAGATGGAAGGATGGATAGATGGAAGGCATTCTTGTTAGCTTTACTTTGAATAACTATTCCTTTAGTTTCCTTTTGCTCTGCAGTTTCTGTTTCACAACATGGGTTCAATGAATAAATCCAGAAAACCCATCCACGTCTTTCTTTTCTATTGACAAACCGGTTTGAATGTGGTATGAATATGCAGTGAGGCCATTTATTCACACATTTCTATAGCAATTTATGGCTGATACGTTGAAATATATATGGATGGACGGTTGGATACACAGTAGCATCGTAAAGGTTCTGTGATAGCGTTAGAAGACTTTGATGTGCAAATTTCAGAGAACAAATAGTAAATTTGATTTGTTTTTTTGGCAGCAGATAATAGTTTGTCCATCTATGTTTCCCCCTGATCATTTCCACACAAAGCTACATGACACAGGGCTGCTGGTTCTCCCCCTGTAACGCTGATGTTGTCGTGCCGTGAGCTGATGCACCTTTGCCTGCTCGTTATCCAAGCATTTTTTGTCTTTTTTTTATTTCTTCTGACATCACCAGTTGTTTATTTGTGATTATTTGTGGCAAACACTCTTCATTATTGTCACAATAACTTTCACCTATTCTGCACAGCCCGTGTGCTTCTATTTGGATTTATGCTCTTTTCTTAGCCTTCCAGTGCTATCTTCAGCTCACTGAGTTAAAACAGTTTTGCGGCTGGTTTCTCACCAACCTTCACTCTCAGACATGCATTCAACTGCAGCTGACAGTTGGTGAGTAAACTAACGGTAAACTATGTGTTCTTACATGTACACTGCAGGGCATGAAGAAGCGCTGTCCCAATGTACAACTGTCATTGATGAACCTTCTTTGCCTTAATTACCACCAAGATTTGATTTTCTGTGAATTGTAAATTCTACACAAAATGAATGTGGTCTTCATTGATGTTTCTCATCTCTTCCATTTTGAAGAGAGATCAAAGTTACGTCATTGTAAATACCAACCGACTCAGCTCCAACCAAATGGGTAATGTCAGCTGCCCTTCAGCCAGCTGTGTCATAGATTGATCCCTCGAACCGTCACATTATTGTCCTTGAGTAGGATACTGAACCCCTACCCTTGCATGAAACTAACCCTATTAAAATAATCTACTCAGAGATACCCATCTACCTACCTAGACATGTATTCAGATACCTGCCTAGATTCAAACCAACCTACCTACCTAACCTGACACATACATACCTAGATATGTACCTATCCACTTACTTACCTACCTAGATACCAACCAAGATACCCAACACTTACATAGGTACCTACCTAACTCTTTTACCTACATAAAGATAAATACATTCCTACCTGGATACCTACTTACCAACCAACCTAAATTCCTACCTACCAGTCTACACAGATACCTAACGACAATCTTAGATATCCATCTACCAAGTACTTATTTTCCATCATACTTACCTCCTGCGATACCTGCCAACCTACATGCTTAGATGATATCTACCTACCTAGATATGTACCTAGATAGGTATATATCTAGGGAGCTATGCAAGTTTTTGCATAGCTACCTAGATATACAGTATACCAGTCTACTTACCTACACAAATACTCAGCTACTTACCGAACTTTTTTACCTACCTATCAAAATAACTACCGTCCCACCTGTATACCTGCTTACCAACCAACCTTACCTACCTACTAGTCTACATAGATACCCAACAACAGTCCTACATACCTATCTACCTTCCTACAGTCCTAGATACCTACACATTTACTTTCTTAGAAACCTACCTCCCTATCTGCCTAAATACATTACCTACCTATCGATCTAGATACCTACGTAAAGATCTACTTTCCTACCTAACTATCCACTACGAAACACAAGCTGCTGGTCCCAAGCCCAGGTTAATGGGAGCGGTTCTGTCAGGAAGGGCTTGTCTATGATTACCCAATGTGAGAAACACTTTGGCGGAGGGCTTAGAGAAAGGAAAAACCAAAAGCAGTTGCTTTTTTAGTTTGATGTTATTTTCCTACATGAATCTTTCAGTCATTCAAAAGTGGCTTTGATATATAATATTATGATCTCTATTTAGGATTTCATGAAACTACACAAAAAAAAGCTGTTGTAAGTTGTCCAGGTTATTCAGAGCAACTTTGAAAACTAGAGCTGTTGTATAAGTGTGCCAATACAAAAGCAATGAATTAATTTTGTTCCCCTCACTTCCCTTTATGTAAAGTTATTCTGCTAATATGAAAAAACAATGCAAATTTAATAAATGTTCAGAGAGTTCCTGGCGAGTTTGAAAATCAGTTTGTCACATGTTGTCAAGCGCAGAGCCTGCCTAGAGTTCTGAAAATTGACTTCACTGGACTTGAACGCCGGCTGCTCTGCGTGACGGAGCTTTATCTCGGATTCAAGCCGTGTTCATCAACTTTACTCTGGCTGAGGGCGTGGCGGCTGATTATCTTGATCCATTTTTCAGCACCGTGATGCGTAGGTATCCTTATCGTAAAAAAACAACCTTGATACTGTATGCCGCTACCTCGCCAACTGTCAGTCAACATGTTTCACTCCTCAGTTCCTCTGCAAACATATCAAGCCGCCTGTAACATTCAATAGCCTCTTAAAGTCCAACATCTTCTCAGCTTGTCAAAGCAAAAAAGAAAAAAAAACTATCTACTTACAATCTCTGGAAAAACTACTTTCCCTCAGGGGACCTGAATTTGATGCATCAACTTCTAGTTTTTCTTTTTGCAACAAAAACTGGAACGTACCTGCACGTAATCAGGCAGGATTAATCGACTTTATTTCAACATTCATGAAAAACTGGAGATTAAAACACTGAATCAATGCACTTCTTGATTATACATTTCTCCTGGGAACTAAGTTCAATTGATGTTGTTACATTGATAGTTAATGCAATGTCAGTTTTTCTTTTATGCTTGGGACCACACAAAAATACATTCTGAAGAAATGTATTGGGGAGACAAAGGATGGCTTAAAATAAGAAAAAACGGGGCTGTGTAGAGGGAAGAGGGAGAGCTCTTTAGATAAAGTGGAGTGACTGAATTTAAGGTAATCTATTAGCAAGCACTGTGACGGCAGAAGTGGGTGAGTGCTCGATATCGTAGCAGCGCAGGGCTAGATAGGCAAATCTCCCTCCACTCTGTCCCTGGTGCCTGTCCATCTTTACAATAGGAGAGAAGGGGTGGGGGGACGGTGGCGGGGGGCCTGTCAGTCCGGAGAGGAGCGAAATAGCTGGCTGAACAAGGGGAGGTACTCTTTTGAGAAGATATATTTACACACAAGCCCATATTCCCACATCTGGCACACCCCATCATTTCATAATTTAGGACATTGTCCTTTTTCACAACCCTGAATCAGAAAAACTTAAGTAGACAGAGACAATGCAAATAAAAGAAACCAGAAATTCTGAAATGTTTTCCTTAACCCTTGTGCTGTCTTTGGGTCAAAATGACCTCCCTCCCTCCCTCCCTCCCTCCCTTCCTCCCTTCCTTCCTTCCTTCCTTCCTTCCTTCCTTCCTTCCTTCCTTGACCCAAAGACAGCACAAGGGTTAAGAGGTGATATAAACCCAAAAATAGCCATCAATTATTTTATTTCAGGCCCAAAACAGCTGGTAAAAGGGCAATTCAGTGTTCTTAAGAGGATGAAAAAGAAATAACTGCAATGATGCCTTTATTTAAAACAAATAGATAATGATTTTAAAAAAAAAGGTAAGGAGCTTTTGTTAGGATTTTATGAAATTGTTTAAGAGTTTGAAGGGTTTTTCCACAAGATTCCACACTGGTGTTTTTTTGCTATTTGCAGGGTCAGCTCCTTTTATGATTAGGCTGTTTTCTCTAGTTGCAGGGTTTGTGACTAGGCTGTTAAAATATATGTAAAATATATTTACTCTTCGTTAGGTGAAGAAAATGAAGAAAAACAGATCTTTTAACACTGATGGTTCTTATCCGTTATCTGGGTTGACATCTTAAGTAGGAAGCAATAAACAGGGATATACGGCTGAAGGTCTGACATGTTTGGCAGACGGGTTCACTGCAAAGAACACCTCCCTTTTTAGTATAAATACGACTGGATCGATGACCACCGCGTGCATTCCTCTCCTGCCTATGTGGTTTGAGAGAGGTTTACCTCCAGCTGGAAAACATTGTGCATGATATAATAAAAGCTTGTATTAACTTTGATTCTATTTCACTGGTTTTCTTATGGTGCACCAGAAACGAACACGAGGATCTTTCACTTTTAAGAAGGAGAGATTGGCACAGGATTTCCATGTAGTCATCATCATAATCATCAACCTTTATTTGAATTTGGAGAAATCATTGAGAGCAAGCCCTCATTTACAATGATGCCGAATGTACAACAACCATATAAAAAGAATAATACAATAAAAATAAAAGAGAAAAATTAAAAACAATTACAAACATGAGTAAAATGGTCAGCAATCAAGGATTTGAATTGACCAAGCTGCACAAACGTTTCCAATTTCAATGCATGTTGCAAAATGTTCCAACTGTGAGCCGAGCAGTAGCTAAATGCAGTTTTTCCAAATTCAGTCCGTGGACATGACACTTCCAGCATAAGAAAATCAGAGGAGCGGGTGGTTGAGTATCTACCATTATGCCACCTCAGTAAGGAGCCATGGTAATGAGGAAGCCTTCCAATTAGGGCTTTATAAACAAAGAGAAACCAATGCCTATCACGTCTGACAGAAAGGGGAGTCCACCCAAGTTTTTCATATAAGATGCAGTGATGAGTAGAATAACTGTCACCAGTGATGAATCTTAGAGCTGAGTGATAAACAGCATCAAGTGATTTTGGGGTGGAAGCAGATGCGTGTTGATCAAAGAATGCATGCAGAAATCATTCACATTTTTAAATAAATTTTTTTGCCAAAGACAGATTATAAATATTTGCAAGTTTTTGTATATTTCTCCTTCTAAAGTGCCTAATATCATTAAAGGACTCAAGGAATCTGGATGAATTTCAGTTCCTAAAAGGTGAAGGTGCAAGACTGACATGGACATCGGTGAGCTTTGATCTCTCAGACAGAACTGTGTCAAGAACCGTCATTCATCAACGGCTCATTTAACCACATGGACAAGGGATTATCATGTATAACATTTGTTAAACACTACAAGATATAAAAATATTCACAAATATCTGCAATGGTTTGCTGTGCAAAACAGAATCCCTATGGTAATATTGTCCAGACATCTCATTGACATCTCCAGTCTCAGAGGCATCTGGGATGGAACCTTATACACGGAAAATCCGCACAGATGAATGCTGTCCAAGTCCAAAATCCATGTTCTGTAATGGTGCTTTTCCACTAGCACATACTCAGCTTTACTCAACTCAATCTGGTTTCTTTTCCACTACAATTCAGCACCTGGAGCAGAAGTAGGAGGTTGGAGTGAAGCTGCTGTGACGTATTTGATTGTGTGATCTAAACGAAGAAGACAACAACACTAAAGATGTAGAACCTGGAGGAGATGATAAATGTGCTGCAGGGTCTGTGGCTTGTGTTTGATATCAATTTAAAAAATGAGAGTGAGAGAAGCTTCAAGCGGCAACGCTTTTTTTTTTGTTAGATTGTCTCGGCGCTGCTGAAAAATCTGTTGGTAGGGGCGAGCAGCTATGAAGTGACAGAGCTCCTGGTAGGTCTGGTTGTTCCTTATCGCCCGTCTAGATCCCTTTTTAATTCTCTCCTCAGCCACCAGGTTTATGAACATCTGCACCTCAGAGTTGGATCATGAAACAGACTTTTGCGCTGCCAGTAAAACTCATTTACACTTCTGAGATGAAAATGTAACTTAATCTGCCTTGAAAACCGCATCTTTTCCATTCATTTTTCAATGAGACGACGCACAACCACAGTCTGCACATTACAAAGCCTGGCTGAGGAAGAGGAGGGGGGAGGTCCTGGATTCCTCTCCCTGCAGCCCTGAACTGTCCACAAAAGAGAATATGCAGCGAATTTGGAAACCAAAAATGCAGCAACAATGACCTTGTGTTGCTACAAACTTAGGTAGGTAAAATTAAGACAGAATAACTGAAAATCTTCACTGCTTTGTGTCTTGAATGCCAGAATACATTCTAGGTGTTGTGAGAAATAATAGCAACATTACAAAATGTTAAAAGCTTCATGTTTTTTTGGAATGTCTTACAGGTCTGAAATGCAAACATGGATGTGAATGAACCACTGGAATTACATATTGGGTTCATTATGTCTGCAAAGAAATAGAGGTGAAAGTAAATGAAAGAATCCCACTTATTCTGATGTGGGGTTTTGTAACGTTAATTACAATGCCTGCCTCTTCCAATATAAATATCAATAGTAGGCAAACGACTAGACTGTGGTTGTTTAAATACCAACTGTTGATGGTTTCAGTAGCATTAAAAAAAACAAAAAAAAAAAAAACAGACAAACACAACAGTAAAAGTCATAAATTTATCTGGAATAGCTTGATGGGTATTTGCTCGCAGTGGGAATATGTGGGAATCCTTCATGTCTGTAACCAAGTCTGCAGCGATGTGTCGACGACGTCAATGCCTTGACGTCATATTTTGTCGTTGACGCATCGCCAGGCACACGGGGGTCACCCAAAACAAACAGACCTCCTCACAGCCCAACAAAGTCCTGCAAAATACTCCCAAAAAACAGTCTTGAGTCATCAAAAGTCTGGGAATACTTTAAATTTAGTCGCAAACACATTTTGGAGTTGATACCAGACCAGCACATCACTGATGTTGGAGAATCTAAAGCAGAGGCCCCCCTTCTCTTCCATGGAAGGAACAATAATACACCTTTAAGAAATATAATATATAAAATATATATATAAAAATATAATTTCTAAAAACGAACGTCACATGATTAAATGATAAGGTGTCACTAGAAAATTATTCCTACCGAAAACAACATGTTTTTACTTCCTTCTGCCATAGAAAGGTTCCTTTTTGTGATAACACTTTTTTTATGTAATACAATTTAGTGTGAAACCGTACCCTGTTTAATCCAAATATGTTATTTTCTAACATGTAATCTTTTGTAATATTTTACAGGAGATATTTTTGTTGGACTGTTAAACAGGTAAACAGTCTGGCCTTTTTTTTTGTATAATTTTATTCTATATTTTTATTTTGCTGTGCAAAACTGTTTAATAAACTATATTTTAAAGGATTTTTTATATTTATTTGATACAATGTTTTTTAATAATTGAACAACAGAAAAATAATCGTTAGAATAATCGTCCAGACCATAATCTGATCATGTGACGTTTGTTTTTACAATTATTTTGCTTATTATATTTTTCAATTATTATTGTCGCTTTAGATGCTCCAACATCCCCTGTTGTGCTTGTCTGGTATCAACAGAGGTGGGTAGTAACGAGTTACATTTACTCCGTTACATTTACTTGAGTGAATTTTGGGAAATTTTTTACTTTTAGGAGTAGTTTTGAATCACTATACTTTTACTTTTACTTGAGTAGATTTGTGAAGAAAAAACTGTACTCTTACTCCGCTAAATTTGGGCTACTTGTGCTTAATTAATTTTTTTATTCTGTTATTTTATTATTTATTAAAGTACTTGAATTTACTTTAAGCTTATTTTAATTTAAGCTATTTTTTATTTTTTATTAATTTTAATTTATTTTATTATTTTATTGATTTAATTTGCCTGAAGATGATTATTTTGTACTTTTGTCTGTTTGAATGGTTGTGTTAAAAAAATAAATCAGACGTTACTCAACAGTTACTCAGTACTTGAGTAGTTTTTTCACCAATTACTTTTTTACTTTTACTCAAGTAATTATTTGGATGACTACTTTTTACTTCTACTTGAGTCATATTATTCTGAAGTAACAGTACTTTTACTTGAGTAGAATTTTTGGCTACTCTACCCACTTCTGGGTATCAACCCTATTTAAAGTATTCTCATACTTTTAATGACTTAGGGCTGTTTTTTTGGGTCTTTTTGCAGGACTTTGTTGGGAACGCTGTGAGGAGGTCGTGGTTTCGGTCTCCATTATGGAAAGTAGGAACTGTTTGTTTTCGGTGACCCACGTTCGCAGAATATGACATGGATGATATTTTGAAGTCGATGAGTCGACGTCATCTACGCTTCGCTACAGGCCTAGTGTTTCAAATAAAAGATGGCATGGGGTGGTGCAGGAGGGCTAAGATGTGCTTGGTTTTACTCAACACTACAGATAAAGTCAGATAGACTTTGGGGCACAACCTGACCTGATCTGTTCGTAGGAACATAATTCTGTTCCTGAATGGGAGCTAAACTAGAGCTAGAAAAAGGGTAGGAGGGGGCAGAGAAAACAGAAAATACAGGAGAAAAGTGATGGCAGGAACAGAGGGAGACCTTTGATGTTTGAGTTTAGCTGCAGCGGAAGAAGAAAAAAAAATAAAGTTCCCACATTAATAAGCTCGCAGACGGACACAGAAGAGCCGTCTGATGTTGTGGAGGGTTTGTATATTGGGTCAGGCTGACAGAGCTGCAGGTGTTATTTACCCACGACTGTATGGACCAGCTCTATACTGCCAGAAAAAAAGGTTTCAAAGAGCTTTATCTGCTCTTTCAGCCTCAAAAAGTGCACTTAGGAGCCTCTGTAATTTTCCATCCCTTTCCTCAGCTCAAATCATATTGTGATGAGCAACAGTCCCTCTCTTCATCTGGCAGTCTTTCATCCTCACCGCCCTCTCTTCCCCCACATCTCTGCTGGCTATTTCACCACATGATGCATCAATGCTTTGTTGCATTAATAACAAGGTCCATCTCTTGAAAGTAAAAAAAAAAAAAGGGAGAAAAGGTAAATATCACTTTTTACTGATAATGATCTAAGATAGTGATAAAACCACATTCTGAATTTCTGAAGAAGAATAAAAAAAATAAAGATAAAGTAGTAAATGTTTCACAAACACATTGGAGTTTTTAATCATTCAAAGCATCTCCGTGGGTGGTCGCAGATGCCTTCGGACATAAAAAAAGCTCTAAAACCAGCGCGCTACCAATCAGGACACTGCTATGAATATTGTACTTAACATGAGGAACAGAGTGAGATTGCTTGTGACTTGCAGCTCAGATGGCAATACATAATTGAGTTGTCAAGATACTTGTAGACTGAAAAACGGCTGCACTTTTAAAAGGGTGTGCAAAAAAGGGTCTATTTTGCCTATTTCTAGATAGAATTGAATGTAAACATTCATTAGGGAGCAGCATCATGTGGATAATACATTTACAGCACAATGCCTCCAAACCTTAGCCTGGAAGGTCAGGGTAATTTACTAGACTCAGAAATTACACTGAAGTAACATCATTTTAATCTAGTGGGTGAACAAAAGGGACCAGTGGACATCGCCTCTATGTTGCCACCAACTGAAATCTACACTGACTGACTACCAAATGTCGGATATCTTTTTCTTTGTGTTACTGTGCTTATTGTGGTTTTCTTAGTTTTAGTTTTTTTTAACATTATTGCTAACTTGAACTTTGCAGGTTAATGAGAGTTCCCCCGAACAGCTTCCTGAAAACATTTCACAATAAAAGCATTTTAAAGAAGTGATGTCTGCCACGGAGACTAAGGGGGCTCTTAATTTGAAAAGGATGCAGATTGTGTTACGTTTGTATCAACAGTTTCATGCAGTAACTTCAAAAAAAGCAAACAAGTGCAACATTTCTTATTAAAATACAACAAATTACACTTGTAAAGGAGTTCATGTTACCCGTCAGTAGTTTAGGTAGATAAAGGTCTTGGTCACATTTGAGTACAATAATAATCTATTTCTATAAATGTCAGAGGATCTTTTTAAAAAAAAAACTAAAACATTTTATTAACACAGACCCATGGACCCATTGCAGTTACACCTCAGACCACTAGGGGTCCGCGGGCCCCTGGTTAAGAAACACTGATCTAACTGATTTCAGTGTGAAAATACCCTGAAACATCAGGTGTGTTATTCTCAGGCCTGCTGTGTTGCACCCTGGTCTCACTCAGAACTTTGTTTTGATTGTTTTGTAATGATGTCAAATGAGATTCATCACAGAGATGATAAACTGGTAAAGTTTCATAGCTGAACACCTTTCTTTTTTATTTCTTTTAAAGTTTCTAAAAGACAAACAGAAGATTCAATGTTTTAACAAACTGTATTATGCACCATATGAGTTTTTTTTCTTTTTCCATTTTAACTAATTACTCTGCCGGGATAGTAAAAAGGGTTGGCCAAGAAGACAAACCAAACCAAATGTCAGGGCAGAGAAGGGTAAACACCATTAAGGACTTTGGGATATGCTGGCTAATAGTATCTTGTGATGGGAATCCAATTTCTTTGTGTCTATGTAATCCATTAGAAACAGTATATGTAAATTTGATTAAGCTCAATCGAGTTTAAATGCTAAATATCAACATTTATGAATATAATTTCCCCAAGGAATGAATATCCGCCACGTTTTACTGGGAAAGCAGTCGCCTTCACAAATCCTAGAGACAACAAACGCTGTGTTTTTGTTTCCTTTCTTGCGTGTGCCGTCTCTGACCTGGTCAAGGAGGCGTGAAACTGACAACATTTACAGCCGGTAAACGACAACAGTAAATTTCAGACACATTAATTGCTTAATTGCAGAGAGCATTTTATCCGGCGTATTAACATAAGCAATTCCTTGGGAGGATAGTGCTAGCATAGCAGAAAATTGTCCTGCGGGTCTTTGGGGAATTAGAAAGGCAGCCTGCATGACGTGGTGGAGGAAGTCTAAGCTAGCGGAACCGACATTTGAAGCCCCCCCCCTCCTAATTATGATTCTTCTGTGCACTTTCTCCACTTTTCTTTGCTTCAACACTCTTTCTGAGCTTTTTTTCCCCACTTAGAAGGGATTTTTCATGTGGAAAATAAGCTTTTCTTCTTCTTTATTATGCTTTGTGTACCGATGAAGAGATGCTGTTTGAGAATGACACGAAGATGCCTCCTCAATTCAAAGTCACTTTTCAAAGAAGTGACATCTTCACATCTTAATTGCTTTGTTTTTATTGAAATCAGCACTAAACTTTAATTGATTCAGCTCCCTTTTTCAACCCCTTTGATCCAAGCAGTAATTCTCATGCTTTGCACACTCTTCAATTTCCTTTTGGTATTTATTTCTCACAGTTGTTTTTTTCCTTTATTTGCCTTCCAGTATTGCCCATCCAACCAGCATATAACAAAACAAAACAAAACACAAAAAAAGCAACCTTAACGAGATCATCCACCATATAATCTTGCCAAACAAATGATGAACTCCCGCCGTTTTTAGCAAAAAAAACGCTGGCCGTAAACGCCTCCCGTTGTCCGTGATGACAGCTTGTGTGCACGAGTAAATGCGACACAGTGATGGCGGTCGGGGCAACGGGGAGACGCTCCACTTTCATTTCCATTTGCTGACTCCAGAGACGCTTGTATTAATGTGAAAACGGCGAGTAATGAAACGCTGAGGGAAGAAATAAACCTGGCGTTCCCTCCCTGCCGTAGCATCTTCCCACGCTGCGAAGGCTCGCATTAGCACACCGTCCTGCAGAGCCCGCCACCTCGCCCAACCGGCCTCATTACGACGAGAAAGGCCCGTGAAAAGTTCTGCTCTGTGACTCTTCAGGCTCAGACGTGTCAGCACATTCTTCCCCAGATATTAATGTGGAAAAATCCCCACTTTCCCTTCACATTCGCATTCACTCCTGGGTCAAACGTAGGGTTGCCACCTTTCAGAAATAGAAATAAGGGACACCTAAAAAAGGGACAGCCCCAAAACGTCTAAACTGCATAGAAATGTATTTATTTTATATGAAAAAACAAAACGCTTTGATTTAAAGTTTAAAGTGCTTTAATAGCATTGAACTTGCATGATTGTACAGACAGACAACCATACTAGCAACTGAAATATCCTCCTATGCTACATATAGCCAAGATGTAGAATATAGATACAGGTGAAGAATATGGTGTAAAAGTTAATTTATTTCAATAATTCAACTAGAATATGGTGTAAAAGTTCATTTATTTCAATAATTCAATGGTGTAAAAGTTAATTTATTTCAATAATTAAACTAGGATATGATGTAAAAGTTAATTTATTTCAATAATACAACTAGAATATGGTGTAAAAGTTAATTTATTTCCATAATTCAACTAGAATATGGTGTAAAAGTTAATTTATTTCAATAATTCAACTAGAATATGGTGTAAAAGTTAATTTATTTCAATAATTCAACTAGGATATGGTGTAAAAGTTAATTTATTTCAATAATTCAACTAGAATATGGTGTAAACGTTAATTTATTTCAATAATTCAACTAGAATATGGCTTAAAAGTTCATTTATTTCAATAATTCAACTTAAAAGGTGAAACTAATACATGTATATTACATAGTCTCATTACATGCAAAGCAAGATGTGTTAAGCCTTTATTTGTTAGAATTTTGATGATTGAATTGTTTATTGATTTCATAAAATATTCAAATTTTTTGAGATTTTTTATTTGGGGTTTTCATAAACTGTGAGCCATAATCACCAAAATTATAACAAATAAAGGCTTGAAATATCTCACTTTGTATGTAGTGGGGAAATAATATATTTGTTTCACCTTTAGTTGAATTTACTACGAATGAAGTTTTGCAATATGTTCAAATTTTCCGTACTTTACCTGTATATTATGACATCAATAAATAAGAGCATAATATATGTCCGTATTGGTTCAATACGGAACGCAACTTTTAATTCCCAATTATGTAAAGATTCCATATTTTAAGGGACGGGTGGCAACACTAGTCAAACGCTGGGGCGCCGAAAAGGGGGGGTAAAGGATACGGATTATAGGGGCCCATGATTGAGGGGGGCCCAGAGAGGCCCCTAATGATGATTAAAATTATAATAAAGAAAAATAATGACAAGTTATTAAATAACATATAATCACAAATGTTTTATTTTCAATGCCCTGGTAACAATTACTTTATTTGATTTGGAAACATCAACGCCTAGTTATATTGTAGGAAATACTATATAATTAATGTATGTCATGTACACTCTACAGAGCCAGGTCCAGGTTTGTCAGGGAGGAATTACATTTATTTAAATTTACATTTCCAGATTTTTCTCTCCACTGATTATAATTTCTATTTTTTCATGTAAGAGTTTATTTCCAATTTAAAAATAAGTGTTGCAGCAAGTAAATTAATCAAAATGAATTCCATTGTATTCAGAGTGCTCAGTTCTTCCCCTACTGTAATGTTGCTCTTCTTTCACAAATATGGTAATGATAGTCAAAAATACCATTAAAATGCATTGTATGTAAAATAACAAATTTTGCCGCTGTGTTGGGGGGCCCGGTAAAGATTGTTTTCATAGGGCCCAAAATTGCTAGCGGCGCCCCTGGTCAAACGTAAGCTGATCTCTGTAACTTCATCTTTACAACAGTCAAACGGCACATAAGGTGAGTCTGTCGCTGCACTTCAACCTGCCTGCAGGAACGGCGGCACGACTCACGGCTTCTGCACGTCCCTGCTTCGCTGCACTTAGTCCTCATCCTTTATTTGTATTCGTTTTATAGCTGTGTAACCTCCCCGCCCCCCTTGACAAGTCGAAACGCTGTTCACTGGTGGCGTGCGCCGCGTGTGCTACGGATAATATGGTTTGTAGGCGGCTTAATGGCTTTTTAAGTTGATGTTTGCTGCATTTTTCTTCAAGCCCGCTGTATCGTGAAATATTGTTTTAAGGAGGACCAGAGGTCTGAAGCCCTCTCCAGACTCCATTAGTAAACCCAGAAAACGGTCGATAATTGGTCATTTCCTCCCACTAGAAATCCCAAACTTGAATTTCCTCCTCTGTTTGTGATAACTGGAACAATTTAACATTTGTTTTTACCACCTTCGTGCATCTCCGAGCATGACTCTGAATCTGCCCCTGTAACACCAAATACATTGGGTGCATGGTTAAGTCTTTACAGGTAGCTTGTTTAGTTATATATACGTGGTATATGTTGTCTTCACCAGGTGTTGAGGTAAATTCATACTCAGATTAACAATCAGTCGTGCATGTAAACGTACTGAGTCAGTATGTTTACATGCACTAACAGAAAGTCGAATTGTTGCCTTAATCCGACTGATATCAAAGTTTTAAATGCTGTGTATACACCTTAGTCGAGCTGTAGCTGTAGTCAAACCCAACTGAAGCTCTAGAGCTTATAGTGCCAGATAATGCCTCCTAATCCGAGTTATTCCAGCATGTATACCAACCCACGCTTAGCCGAGCTAGTGACTAGTGATGTGCAGATCAATACTGAAATATCGATACGTCCAATACCAGATCTGAATGCTCTAAAAATCGATTCTCAAATGAAAATAGATACTTTTGATATGTCAGTCATTTGAATTAATGTATTTCATTAACAGGAATATGGTGGAAAGTAACTAAACTATTCAGATTTGGTGTAAGTGATACGATGCTGGTAGGAACTATAATTTCATTTTTACAATAGTTTTTATTTGTGTTTATTATACTATTATTTATTTTAATGGTTTTATTATTTTACTTACTAGTTTTTTTGTTGTTGTAACAGCTCTGCTGTATTGTGAATGAGGCCGCTGCATCAGTATACTTATATATGTATTATATATTATTAATATATATATATATATATATATATATATATATATATATATATATACTGAGTGACATAGCACATCATGCAACTGTTTATATAACAAAACATAAATCAAAATGCAGCAGTAGTGTGTGATGACTTTTATGCTTCAACACTGCATCACAGATTTAATACGACTCGCCTCTAAAATTCAGAAGATGCACCCAGTATTTGCAGTGTAAAATATGTTATTTATTAACATACATATAACATATGTTAGGGCCAAACTAGTTGCTCTGATTTAGTTTACACAATCTGATGCCTCACAGTAGTATGATTTGCGACGGTTATTTTCCTCAGTTAACACAATATTTGTAAGTGATTTGTTGCCAAAAGTGATAAAACCAGGACTCATATTCAGAGACTTTGATAAAGTCAAAGGTGGATTCCTGTGACAGATCAAATGTAATCACTACGGATCCTGTGATCCCAAGAGAAAAACCTGAGAGTGAGGAGAACCGTCGGGTGTCTCTTAGTGATCATATTATACATTTAAATGTTTTTTTGATAATCTGAAAGGTTATGTAGAATTATAGTCTTAGGCGTGACCAGAGCCTCCAAACACAAGTGAACATATGTGGCAGTAATCAGTAATCAGTAATCAGCGTGCTGAAAACACTCATCTGAAGAGTTTATTTCCTGCATCAGTTTTCCATGACGTCACGGAGGGCAGAAGTAAGCAAATGATCTGTAATGCACATTTTAGTGCCGACATTGTGGGTGGACTGACCATAGTTACAAATACTTTTATGCTTTGTTGCTTGCTACCAAAGGGGGGAAACAATCTATTCATTTCAATGCATCTCACAAAGAAAAAAGCAATCATTTCCACGGATCATCTAACCAAGACAGCCCCACAAATATATAAACCCTAAAATACAGCTACCTTAGTGTTTGTCGGCTGCAGACGGTTTTCTCTGACTCACTTCCTACATCTCAGCTACATCTCAACCTACTGGCATAAACAAGCTATAGATGGTAATTGACTGAAAAACATGATTTTACACAACAGCAGGTAAGGAGAATAGTGTTTGGAGGGATGTATGGGATGTCAAGTATGCATGAAAGAGGTGTGGAGTGCATTTACAGGGAAGGATTATGTCGTGGACATGCTCCGTTGCACTGCGCTTCACCCGTGTGGACGGAGTTCCTCAGCTGCTAACATTAACAGTTAATTATGCAACTCTGGTGACATTTCAAATGTGGCCAAGGGTGAAGAAAAGAATCCACAGCAAGCATTTACCGACTAGTAGATGACAGGACGATGCAAAAGGGCACCAGTGTAAGTACCGGCGAGACTTTTCAGAGGGTACATCACAATCGATCGACACTTGAAACTCTTAATTTGCAGCAACAACTCATCAAAATCGGATTCTAAGACATTAAAGGTCTGATACCGGGAGAGAAAGCAAGGATCTGTACAGAAGAGCCTGTGACAGGGTTGAGTGACATGGGGTAGAAGTTTAAGCTGTTTATAAGCCTAATCAATCTCCCAATCCTGTAAATTTATCACGGCAAGGGCTGTTTTAATCCCTGTGTTAATGCACGACTGCTCTTTATACATTTTTTTTATTATTTTTTTTCTCATCAGGCACATTTTTGTCAAATCTAAGATTATGTGAAAGAGAACATTAGTAACTAGTGTGCCTCGTGGGCTGAACCTTAATCCAGTAAAAACATTAAAAGGAGTTTATTTTCAGTAATACCACCCTAAAGAAGGAACTGAAGGCTCCAGTCGGTTTATTAAAGGATTTAACCATTTCCATCGATGTCAATCACTTCACAGCACACACTCGAGGCCACGGCAGCGATGGAGCAACTGCAGCGGCTCAAACTCATGGCCAGTCTGCAGGGATGTGACTGGACAAGGACAACAAATTAAAACAAGACAAAAAAAGCTTTGTTGGCCTGAATCGTTAATCATTTAGTCTTAAATATTATTTATCCCACAATTTATATTTATTGTATATTTGTGTGGCAGGGTGGAGGAGCTGCAGCCACTCAGGCTCCACCCTGCCAGCCTTATAAGGGGGAGACTGAAGCTGAAGCGGTGGTCTGCTGTGAAGGAGCTGGAAGCACGTGTCTTGGGTGATTGCTAATAAAAGGGATTCTGCACTAAACTCCGTGTCCTCTCTATCCTGTCGGTCAGGCCCCGTAGCACTCGCCGTGCTACACTGGCGCCCAACATGGGGCCCGACGGGATGGAGAAGGGAGGCACGGAGCAGGCCCTGGAGGCGCTCACCCATGCCATGGCGGACCTGGCCGCCCTGCTCCGTGACCAGGGCGAGCAGCAGCTGGCGAGGCTGGAAGCGCTCGTGGCCGCGGAGCGACCCACCCCTGCGCCACGCCGGAGGTTCGCCGCAGCAGCACGGGCGGGGCTGGCGGCGCCGCAGCTGAGAGGCCGGGAGGCAGAAGCTGCGGGCCGCCAAGCGACGGCTCCCGAGACGGTGGGACCCCCGGAGCGGCCCACCCCGGCACCACGCCTGAGGTACGCCGCGGCAGCGCTGGTGGCGCTGCAGCCAACCGGCCGGGAGGCAGTGGCTGCAGGTCGCCAGGCGACGGCTCCTGAGACGGAGGCGAAGTCGGAGGCGGAGTCGGGGGCGGAGGTGGAGGCGGACCAGCAGCCACAGCAGGGCGGCGTTACGGAGGAGGCGGTCCTGGACACACCAGCTCCAGAGCAGGGCTGCGCCGTTACGGAGGCGGTCCTGGAGGCGGTCCTGGAGGCGGACCAGCGGCCGGCGCGGGTCCGCGTCACGGAGGAGGGGGTGGTCCTGGACGCACCGTCTGGCCCGAGGCCACCATCGGCCCGGTCCCGAGAGCGGCTTTCTCGGCAGTCGAGGACGGTTCCCCAACCGTTCCCGCTGGTCGGTCCGTCGCCGAGGACGGCCCCCCAACCGTTCCCGCTGGTCGGTCCGTCGCCGAGGACGGCCCCCCGACCGTTCCCGCTGGTCGGCCCGGTGCCGAGGGCGGCCTCCCGACGGGGCCGGGCCAGGAAGGCCCGGGGGCGCAGACGGCGGTTCCGGGCTTCCTCTCCCGCTCCGAGGGAGCGGGGAGTAGGCTCGGCCGGACGGACCCCGGTGCGAGTTTGGCGTTGGGGGTGTGTGGCAGGGTGGAGGAGCTGCAGCCACTCAGGCTGACGGGACACAGGTGTGGCCTGTCAACCTCTCCACCCTGCCAGCCTTATAAGGGGGAGACTGAAGCTGAAGCGGTTGTCTGCTGTGAAGGAGCTGGAAGCACGTGTCTTGGGTGATTGCTAATAAAAGGGATTCTGTACTAAACTCCGTGTCCTCTCTATCCTGTCGGTCGGGCCCCGTAGCACTCGCCGTGCTACAATTTGGAACTGCAGTAGAGAGTTTAAAGTCATCTAAATGCAGTTGGGTGTTGTATTTATATGTAGTTCCAGGAGTATTTAAACAATGGCCGAGTTTTTATGGTTTTGCTTCTATACACCACCATTACCATCCATTTTCACAGAAAATAAGTGAATTGTTCATATCCAGTCCAGCTGTCATTACTTTGACATGCATGAAGCTGATGAAAGGTCAGGCGTTGCTATCATGTGCTGAGTTTGTATTTGGCAGATATTTGATTGGAGCAACCATTATGAAGTCCAAGGAGATCCCAAGCCAAGGCAAGGAAGCCATCACTAGACATTTTAAAATCAAAATGAATCTGCAAAAACTTTAGGTCTGACCAAATCAACAGTTTTTTACTTAAAGCAGAAAATACTGGTGAGTCAAAAAGACTGGAAGACCATGGAAGAAAACCAAAGAGCGTCATCACTGGATCCTAGTTCTTTAAAGGGGACCTATTATGGCATTTAATGTCTATTTTAAACAGGCCTTGCATGTCTTAAAAACAAGCTTTTGATTGTTTTTTCTATATAAAATAGAAATTCAGCCTCTGAGCCATGTCTTTATCTTCCCCGTTTCTAACCTCATTATCTATGCGGGATTCTGAGTGGGCGGGGCTATGATAATGAGGCTCTGTGCTGATTGGCTGCCTGAATGACGCGATACACCGCTATGAAAAAATGGCGGAAGCTCTGGCCGACGGAGTTAAGCCTGAATTATGGTTCTGCATCAAATCGACTGGTGTAACGTGGAACCATAAATCAGCCTTTACACCATGTCATAGAAGCAATGCGAGCGAGCGTCAGCGACAAAATCAATTCCATTGCTTTATTTTCTATTGGACTGTCCTAACTGGCCGCAACAGCGTTTTGAGCTGAACATTTGTCGGACGCTCTGCTTCTATTTTCTTCCTGTCTCTCGCGTTGAAAGCCGGTTGAAAGCGCTGTAGGAAACAGTCACGGATGAGGAACGGCTGATCCAGTTAGTTGAAATAAGAAGTTATCTCTATGATTCCTCCTCATTTCACTACAAAAACCTCAATAAAGTGTCAGCTGCTGGAGGGAGATGGACAGAGAGCGTCCGATGTCACGCAGTGCGACGCGATAATCGGACGCTCGCATGCAGTTACACGGTTTTATAGTTGTGGGCGTGTTTTCACGCATCGGAGGCCAAACCTCTGCTCCTGTCATGACGTCACGGCAGGAGCAGAATCTGAACGGCTCGTAGAAGCCACATCACACTGGACGGGTCATCCGAGCGGCTGTACAGACACTGCAGAATTTGGTTGCTTTCCTCCTTCTCTGAGTTGGCAGGTTGAGGGGAGACCACTTTATATATGTTAAAGCAAGAAAAAACATGTTTTTCATAATAGGTCCCCTTTAAAAGTAGACTTGTAGTTCTCAAGACAACTTTTTTGTGGTCTTCTTGGTCTCGTCACGGCCTTGAGAGTCTTTGGTCTTGTCTCAGTCTCTGGGTCTCTTCAGGCCTTGCCTCGGATCATTGAGATGCCGTTGCACACCAAGGCGACAGAATCTGGTGATCAACAGTTCTTCCACTTCCTCTGTGTTTATAACAGCCTTGTTTGAATAAATATATGGCATCATTGGCTTTTGAATAATATTTGCATATCGATTAAGTTGATATACGGTGTAATTTGGCTACTATAATGGTAAATAATGCAATTTCAAGTCGGTAATTGTTTAATATTTTTAATATCTAAAATTCACGTTTCATATCCAAATTCAGTCCAATTTAAATCAGTAACATTTACTCTTCATTCCTTTTCTGAGGTGGAGGGGGGTGTTGGAGCTGGTTATTCTGCTAGAGGACTTTGGGACTAGTTAGTAGTCGTGTCAATCCGTAAAAGCACTGGAGTCAATCCTCCAATAGTGTAGAAATAGCGGTAGTGCAGTCGCCACACATATCTGATCTCAGCTGATGGATGGAAACATTTATAGTGAGTTCAACATCATCATCCACTTCTCTGTGTTATTGTGCTGCATTTGAAAACAAGCTCATATGGAAACTAGCTGAACCAGAATGATGTTCTACAATCACGCAGGATCAGGAAATAACTGGGTTTGGTCTCGGTCTGGAGCTGAACTAGTCTTGGTCTTGATACTTTCTGGTCTCTGGATAAGCGTCTAGACCAGGGGTCGGCAACCCAAAATGTTGAAAGAGCCATATTGGACCAAAAACACAAAAAACCAATATGTCTGGAGCCGCAAAAAATGAAAAGTCTTGTATAAGCCTTAGAATGAAGGCAACACAAGCTGCATGTTTCTATATTAGTTATAGCTGGGGAAACATTTTTTTTTTCATTATGCACTTTGAGAAACAATTCGAAATGTCGAGAAAAAAGTAAATTTCGTGAATAAAGTCGAAATGTCGAGAAAAAAGTCCAAATGTCAAGAAAATAGTCCAAATTTCGAGAAAAAAGTCGAAATGTCGAGATTAAAAAGGAAAGGAAAAAGGAAGAAAAAATAGAAAAAAAAGGAAAAAAAGAAGAAAAAAAGAAGAAAAAAAGAGAAAAAAGAGAAAAAATAAGAAAAAAAAGGAAAAAAAGAAAAGAAAAAAAAGAAAAAATTAAAAAAAAAAGGTCAAATATTTTTGGAAAAGCTCCAGGGAGCCACTCGGGCGGCGCTAAAGAGCCGCATGCGGGTCGCCGACCCCCGGTCTAGAGACAACTTTTGTTGTATTAAACGCTATACAAATAAAATTTAATTGAATTGGTCTTGGTCTCGTTTTAGGCGGTCTTGACTGCAAGTCTATTTAAAGTCATGTCAAGTATCCGGCTTCAACCCAATAAAACATACTTTTACGTTAGTGAAGACAAGACTGAAGGCAGACAAAACAGCTCAAAAACAAGCAGAAACGGAGGAATTTTGATCATTATGCAACACTTGCATGTCGTTGGTGGCGTTTGTCTCGTAATGACCCCTGAACGTCCAACGTAACATGAATAATATCTTCAGTTTATACAATTTCTTTGTGTCTGCCGTCTAAATTTGCCACCTTCTATTTCCTCTGTTTACCTTCTGAGGTACAATTGTTAAGTCTGCAAAACGTTTCTTAACCGTTTTATTTCCCCTCTTTTCTCACAAAAAGATCGAGCCACATACAATTTTCTCCAAGATTTGCTTGCAGGTTTCATTCTCAGGAACACAATGTTGCAGATGTCAGCGTGAGCTCACATTTTTTGATCTATTTTATTCTTTGTTCCTGTTCAGAAGAGAGAAAGAAATCGTCGGGGGGGAAGGAAGTATTAATTTGAAATGAGGGGTGACCTCAAACACCTCCATTATCACAGAATTTGTTTTGGTGTTTTAAAACTTATACAGTGGTAAATTCAAAATTAATTATGCATGACTTCGATGCATAAATTACAGGCTGAGACGCGACGGAAGCAAAACCCAAATGAAAATGAAAATTGGAGGCTATCAAAGGACAATGTCAAAAATCTTACACCGTGTGCAGAAGATGGGAAAATAAATGTTTATTTTCGGGTCACTGGGAATGTTAATTAGAAATTTTTTAGGGGGGGTGGGGGGTCTTGCAAGCATGAATGGTGCTGGGCTCGGAGCTGAGCGGGATTACCATCGCCGGGCCGGCTCTGATGCATCGTAGACGACAGCTTGTCAACCTAAAGGACATTTTCAATGACAGGTTGGCTGTTCCTCTGAAGATCACATCCTCCGACCCGATCGCTCCAAGGAGCGGTGATTTTAACATCGTTAGGGTGCAGGTCACATTAACGATGATTAGATATGCAAATACGCCGTTACGGCCCTAACGCGCCTACATTATGTTCCATGTTAAGCTGCTAATGCAAAAACACAGTTTCTCAGGTAAAGTCCATGATTGTGTGTCAGGCGCGTAGCCAGTAATGGACCTGTCTGGCACTGGCCCACCCACATTACTCACTGGCCCTCCCAGCCAACTTTGATCAAAATACATGTTTCACATAAACATATTTTCAAAAAATTATATGAGAAAAGGTATATATATATTATCAGAGCCGTCTGGGAGATTTGCGAGGCCCTATGCGAAATGGCCGGGGGGCGAAATTTTGGGGTTTTTCGGGTCGGATCGGGTGTCTATATGCGGAAGTTTAACTCTCCAATTAGCAAAATACTGGATACCTTCCCCTGCTTCATCATCAACTCGTCTTGCCTCGACGCGGGCCCCACGGCTGCTTGAGGCGCGGTCGGAACAGTGATTTTTGTAACAAATTTATCAAACGAGCCTTTCAGAGAGGCATTAAACTCTTCCATTTTCTTTAGTTTTTTTCTTTTTTCATTCCCTTCTGTACATTTCCTGAATCTGTCTCGTTCTCTCGACATTGTGTGACAGTTTGTTCCACACTCCACCCGTCTGGATCAGAGCACCTTGTGTCTGCGCTTGGTCTGACGCAGTTGTATTGAACAACAGACACAAGCAGCTGCGCAGCGACATCAATCAGCAAGCACATCATTACACATATATTTATTGATATGCACAGACTAGTACACATTTAGGTCTGTAATGGAACGTGACTGTTGATATTTATAAGGGAAAGAAGGAAAAAAAAAAAAAAAAAAAAACGACCCAGCGCGAGGCCCTTGGGGCGCGAGGCCCCGTAAGGTCGCGCGGTTCGCACACCCCTTGCGGCGGCCCTGTATATTATATTATATATAAACGTGATTTGTTGTTGACTTGTGTTCAGCCTTTATTTTTTTTCCTTCTATTAAAAAGGAACTTTTGAAACTAGTTGTAGGGATCGAGCCTCGGGACATAATTGATTGCTCTGGTTCCGACAGATTGAGCTGCCTTTAAACAGAGTTCATTGATTAGTTATTGTAAAAAAACAAAACTTGAAGAAGACACGCCACTGCCAGTGCCTCGGACTGAGTCCACCCAGCCCACTTCTTCACACTCCACCCGGCACCAGCGCTCTCTCCCGGTCAACCTGCGGTTCTGCTCTCTTTATCTGCAGTTGATGAACCACCTTCACAGCCAAGTTTGGGTGTATTTCCAAGCACAGTCAAGAATGGAAACTCAAGATGAGTCTCATCAAAGTGGTATGGACAGTTTTCTTGGTTGGAATACATTTCCCCAGCGGCGCTGACGGCCTTTAATCTATCAGTTTGTCATGTTTTCTGCTTAAAAGTTCTTATAAGTCCAGGCCGGTTCTGGGACAATATGGCCCACCCATTTTTGTCCTGGCCCACTCAAAAGAATATTTCTGCCTATGCCACTGCTGTGTGTCCTCACGCACAATGCGTGTGTGTAGCCCTAAATGGCCACTTTATTTAAATTTCCAGCCGGCGCTCAGACTGGAAGCACAATCTCTGAAGTGAGCGCACGAGGAGAACCAAATGTTGTTGACCAAATGCATTGTGATCTTGCCTGGATGAAAGTAGAGGACAGATTAACACATGCTAACATTATTCAGGAATATAACTGTGTCCAAACAACCAAACTGCCTGTACTCAAAAATAACCTTTTCCCAAGACAGACACACAGGCACAGGACAAGACGAGTTAGCAGGGTCATGTTTCCATTCCTTTACCAAGATCAAATGCAATGAGAAGAACTATGTCCAGGTTCGTCTCACAGTGGAACAGGTTGCCATGTGCCATTAC